>NC_142506.1:48084924-48387954 GCF_057876585.1 Rhinolophus sinicus
AGTCTGATTGCGTGTTTTCTCAGTGAAGTAAGAAGCAAGGTCAGCTCTGAATGAGAGTGGAATGTTGTGTGCTTTGCAGATCTGCGGTGCTTAACCTGAGTAAAGCAGAACTCTCCCACAGGGAGGGGTGCGCACTGCCTGTGCTTTTAAAAAACAAGCACACCCCTGGACTCCAGTCCTTGAGTTTCTGACTCCTGTGGTCTGGAGTGAGACCTGGCTTCTGTAATTTTAAAGCTTTAGAGTTGATTTTTATGTCTAATCTCATTGAAAACCACCAGCAGAGTTTATTTCAGTGAGTCCTTTCAGTAGCCACCTGGGGTAGCTGTCGTCCTGTTTTACTGTGAGCTGAGGTCAAATGTCTAGGCTGAGATAGAGCTTAGTTTGAAGACTGATGCGAGTTTCCATATCCTGGATTATCCCCACACTTTGTCTGTTAACGGTGTTAGTGCCTGATCTTGTTTGAGAATAAGCTTTCCCCATTTAGATTTGAATGTGATCACAAATGAAAAAGTAGGGGAAAAAATTAACTTGCTGGTTATGAAAGAAATGCATATTAGAGCTATAGTAAGATAATGTTTTCTTTCCTAAGTTAGTAAAAGTAAACTTAAAAACGATCGCTGTCTGCTGGTACAGCAGTGGTCAGCAGAAAGCCTCGGTCATCGTCGAGTGTAGTACAAACTGGGACAGTGCTTTTGAAAGACAGCGTAGTATCTGTCAAGAGATAAAAATGTTCATACCTTTTGAGCTAATGATCTCATTTCAGGGAAATTATCCCAATAAAAGGATTCGGCAGCATAAGAATACTATGTATGCAAAGATTTTTCACCAGCTTTACTGAAGATATAACAACCTTAATGCCCAACTGAAAAGAAATTGGTTACTTGTTACATCACTCTGTTGGAGCATTATCCAGATTATTTAAATATTAATTATGAAGATTATGGAGCAGCATGACAGTGCTTAGAAATATAAATTAAAAATATAAAACTAAAAATTATGTAGACACTGTATATGACTATGTAAAAACTACATTTGATAAAAAGTGGAGGAAAATACAGTAAAGAAAAATAATTGTTAGAGTAAGGTAGTGGAATTAAAGATGCCTTTTTAAAAACTGCTTTTTCTCATTAAAAATAATTTTTCTGTATGATTATAGACATATATACTCATTATAGAATTGTGGTATTAAAAATTATAAAGTGCAAAGCAAAAAATGCACGTGCTTGCACGGTTCAGAAATCCAGCTGTACAGATATTTTGGTATAAAGGCATGTCTTCTGTTGATTGAATTCTCTTGATGCTATTGGGGGTAAAAACCAGTTAAGAACTGAGATTTGCTTTGCTTGGATGATAGCACTGGTGATAAGAAGAAAGCAACTCTCTGAAAAGAAAACCACTGTTGCAATCGAACTCACACCTTTCAGTATCTGGCTGCTGTCCTTGGTTTATGTCTGTGATCCGTGTTACAGCCAAAACTGCATGGTCAAGGCCAGATCTGACAGAGGGACTGGTCCTGAGACTTCAACTAGGAATCATTTCTATGTTTTTTGTTGATGTTAGTAGTTTTGATCAACTGTTATTTTTAACTCTAAATAACAAAATACAGAACACCTTTCAAGTGTCTTTCACTAATTGAAATGATGATTTTCATATGACAATTTTTGATAAGGTTTCCCAGGAATACAATTATCACATAATGGCAGAATAGACTATGATTTTTTGTTTGTACATATGTAAACTATATGAATGAATAACCGGTACATTCCTATGCATTCATTATATTCAACACATTTTCCTATGTTAAAATTATTTGAAAATAATTTTCCAATTTATGGAGAAATAAAGCCCCATTGGGATATTGATTAAAATTTAATTAATCATAACCTAGAAAATAATGAAGAATTGGTACCTTGGCATTATTCAGATTTGTCACTCAGGAACATGGTACGTCTTTCCAGTTACTATCAATTAAGTTTTATCATTTTCCTTAAATAGGAACCCTCGAGATCATTCCTAGGTACTTTGTGTTGTTTTATTGTTGTGACTGGTTTATTTTTCCTTTCAAATGTATTTTTCTTTCAGTAGTGGTTTTTTAGATTTTTGTCACGTAACCAGCCTTTTCATTCATTGTAGATAAAGTGATACTGTTTTTCAGTTGAACATGTGGTTTCCAGTAGGGTAAGCACCACAGTTATGAATAGTTCTAGGAAACTGAAGACAGTGGTTCTTAGTTTTCCCTTTATTTTCACCTTGCTCAAGGTAGTTGACCCAAGCCTAGGAGCTGATTCTCAGATTTCCTCCTCTGACGCTCTCTGACAAATATTTCTGCATTTTAGGGGCCTCCTTTGTAGTGGTTGCAGAGAGGTCATTACTCCCTGGCTGAGATTAAATGACTGAGTGTTACTATTCTTGGGCCTTTTCCTCACCAGCTGGATTATATTTTAAATTCTTTGGTGTTAGAAGCAGACTTCTCCAGATTGCCCTCAGAGGTGGGAGTTTATGACAGGCATACGAGGAACGTAAGCTGCTCTTGGTCCCAAGACTCCAACTCTGGGAGTTCAGTGTCTCACGAGTCACAGCACAGTATGCGCTCGGTGTACATACCTCGCTGTCTGTCTGAGGGGACAAATGATAGGAAGTGAAATGGGAGATACAGGCTCTGATTCTGAGGATGGGGGAGGCGGCTGGGCTTTGAGCATCGCTGGAGTCAGTGCTCTCCTCTTGTGTCACTGTTTTGAAGAGCAGTACTAGTGTAATTTATAGTGACGGTTTAAGGCACACATTAACCAGCTGCTGTTAAGGTGAGTGCGGAGGGAGGTGGGCAGTATACGCATATCCTTGAATCTGCGTGGAAGTTCCTGCAGGAAGTCCCAAGAGAGCTCTGGCACTGTTGCCTGGGTGGCAGGTTAAGAGAGGAGGGACATTGCCTTTTTTTTAAATTTTTTATTGGGGAATATTGGGGAACAGTGTGTTTTTCCAGGGCCCATCAGCTTCATGTTAAGTCGTTGTCCTCCAATCTAGTTGTGGAGGGCACAGCTCAGCTCCAAGGCCAGTCTCTGTTTTCAATCGTAGTTGCAGGGGGTGCAGCGCACCATCCCATGTGGGGATGGAAACAGCAACCTTGTTGTTGAGAGCTCGCGCTCTAACCAGCTGAGCCATCCGGCCGCACCACTGGTGGCTCAGCTCCAAGCTCACGCCTTTGTTTCTCACTGACACGTGTGAGACTCGAACTGGCGACATTGGTGTTATGAGCACTGCGCTCTAACCACTGAGCCAACCAGCCGCCCGACATTTGCTTTTAATTTGTCCCTTTGTAGTCTGAGTCCTCATCACGCGTGTATTTTTCAGAGGCCTATTTATTAATATACGTGGTATATTAATAAATATATGTGTATATAAGATTTCATTTTTACAGAAGCCGAGTAGCTGTTGTGCTGGTGAAAACACAAAGGGATTTGAAACCAATTCCTCCTCTGAGATAATTTGAAAAAATGTTTAGCGGCTGCTAGGCATTTGGATTTTTATGAAATCCCCGCATTGGTACTTAAGTGCTTTGGACAAGGGAGATGTGCTTCTGTCTTCACAGATAACATTGTATTTTTCTATTTCAAATTGCAATCTATTGCTGCTTTCTCCAGGCGACAGAAGTAGACACCAAAGTCAGAGTGTGCACCCGGGCCTACCATCTGCTTGTGAACAAACTGGGCTTCAATCCAAATGACATCATCTTTGACCCTAACATCCTCACCATTGGTACTGGGATGGAGGAACACAACTTGTATGCTGTTAATTTCATCCGTGCAACAGAAGTCATTAAGGTAAGTGTGGGCATTTGCTCTCCTCTTCCCAAGACAGCGTTCCACTTTACCACAAGGCTCCCGTAACTAGTTTGAACTAATATATGTGAATGTTGACATTCATGTTCTGAGGTAGTAAATTGGTTTTCTGAAATTTAGGGCCTTTTATTATTTTTCTTTCGTATGTTATTTTAAACTGAAGTATAATACACATTGGCGAATATATAAAAAATACAGAGTATAATAATTAATTATGAAGCATACAATAGCTCTTACTTAGGTCCTGAATAGAACATGGCTAGTGCTTCGTCTTTCCCTTTCTGATTACACCTTCCTCCTGAGTTTTGTTGCTTTTCTTTATAAATTGATCACTTATATATGTACAGACTATCTGAATTATCCATGGGTTCTGAATTTGCGAATTCCATCTACTCGCTAAAATCTATCTGTGACCCCAAATCAACACTCATGGTGCTTTTGCAGTCATTCCCGGACATACCCACGTGCAGAGTAGTGAAAAACTTGAGTGGCCCGATCCACACGTTCTCAGATGAAGTCAAAAAGGGCGTGACACTCTGCTGCTTGTTTCAGCTCTCATTCTGTAAACAAGTGTCCTTTTCATGGTCCGTTTAGTGCCCTACTTCTCAGTTTTTGAGCTTTTTCTCGGTGATGGCTTTCTCTGTTTAAGTGACCCCTGAGCAGACTGCTGAGGTGCTGTCTGCTGCTCCAAGAGCAAGAAGGCTGTGATGTGCCTTAGGAGAAAACACGTGTCACACAAACTTTGTGCCGACACGAGTTGTAATGGCTGTTGGCTGTGCGCTCAGTCTGGTGAATCAACAATATGTATTAAGCAGATGTCTTTAAATGGAAACACATATAAAACAAGGTTATATATTGATCAGTCGATGAAAATTTTGTGACCAGAGGCTCACAGGAACCTAATCCTGTATTTCCTGAGGAACAGTGGTTTTCAGTGTTTCCTGGTTCGGCGTTTGTGGTGACTCTATAGAACATACTTACCACAAATCACAGGAATCGACCGTGTAAACAGTGTAGTCTGCCTGTTTCTGAGCGTCATCGAATCTAAGATTCTTAGGCCTTTCTTCCTTACCTAGCCTCACTTTAAAGATTCATCGGTGTTGTAACTATCTTCTGTTCGTTTTTATTGCTGTATACCATTCCATTGGGTGATTACTCTACGGTTAACTGTTCTGCTTTTGATAGGCATTTGGTTTGCTCCAGTTTGGGACCTTGTGAGCAGGGCTGCTGTGAACACTGTTGTAGGTGTGTTTTGGGCCCACGTGCATGAGTGTCTCTGTAGCATATCCCGGAAGTGGAATTGTTGGGTCGTAGTCATAAGTCATGGGAGCTGTCTCCCTAAGTGCTTGAGCTGGTTTGTACTTTAGCCAACAGTATGTACCATGTTTGCCCGAAAGTAAGACCTCCTCGGACCATCAGCTCTCATGCGTCTTTTGGAGCAAAAATTAATATAAGACCTGGTATTATATTATATTAATTATACCCGGTCTTATATAAGACCTGGCATTTTATATTATATTATATTATACCTGGTCTTATATTAAAATAAGACCGGTTCTTATATTAATTTTGCTCCAAAAGACGCATTAGAGCTGATGGGCCAGCTAGGTCTTATTTTCAGGGAAACGTGGTAAGAGTTCCTGTTGTTCCGTATACATGCTAATGCTTGATAGTCTCACAGGTGTGGTGGGAACCTTGAACTTGATCTGTTTTTTACTTCCCACTCTTATATGTAAAGTTTAAGGTATGTGATTGCTGCTTTTGGAAAACTAGGGGTATCTTTTCACTTTTTAAATTTTTGGCAGAGGACGTTACCTGGAGCCAGAGTAAGTGGTGGTCTTTCCAACTTGTCCTTCTCCTTCCGAGGAATGGAAGCCATTCGAGAAGCAATGCATGGGGTTTTCCTTTACCATGCAATCAAGGTATGGTAGAACACCTGTTCCCTTTGAAACCAGCTTTTACCTGGGGTAGGGGTTTGCAAACCTGCAGTTCCACTCTCGCCTGCTGCCAGTTTTTGTGAATGATCGTCTTACTGGAGAGAAGCCACAGCCACTCATCTGTGGTCTGTGTGCGTTTATGCTGCTGCTGCTCAGCTGAGTAGTTGCGACAGAGACAGTAGCTTAAATATTTTCTCTTTGGCCCTTTACAGAAAAAGTTTGCTGATCCCTGATTTAGACAGTCACTGAAAATGCTCATTGTTCTTTGTATTGCCCTCAGTTTGGTATGGACATGGGGATAGTGAATGCTGGAAGCCTCCCTGTGTATGACGATATCCATAAGGAACTTCTCCAGCTCTGTGAAGATCTCATCTGGAACAAAGACCCGGACGCCACCGAAAAGCTCTTACGCTATGCCCAGGTAGAGAGAAGGTGTTCTGATGGGGGCTTTCCTGTCTTTGAATTCCTCGCTCCTGTGCAGTGACCTCCATTGTAGAATAGAAGCAGAGATGTGATTCATGTCTTTGGATCACTGAAGATTTCTGCAGGGAGTTCCAGAGGAGGCGTTTTAGGGAGCGCCAGGAAGGAGAAACAGGCCACGTTTAGGCTGCTTCAGGATTCTGAATTTATGTTTCCATTTGTTTTAAAATGTAAAATTAATTTTTCTCATACCAAAGTAACACATATTCATTCTAGAAAATTTACAAAATACAGATAAGCAAAAGAAGAAAATAAAAATCACTCATTATCCTACTACCTGAAGTCAACCACTGTTGAGATTTTTTTATAACCTTCTTGTCATGGGTTGCTTTCTTTTTTCCCCCAAATGAATATGTATCTTAGGTGTGTCCACACACATGCACACGCACACGTATTTACAAAAACAGAACTATGTTCTAGATGCCTTTTTGATAACCTGTTTGTTTATCAGTATACTGGGAGCACCTTTCCATTTTATTAGATAATTTACTACCTCACAATTTAAATTGGTTATTTTGGATTTTCTTGTGTGGCTGTGTATTGCCTGGTCCCCACTGTTATATGTTTACATTTGTATATGTTAGGATCTGCTCCATCTGTGGCATCTCTGCATTTTAGAGCTCGAGTTCTGCACACATCTGCTCTACAGACATGAGAATAATGATAGTTAATCCAAATATCAGTTCTTTGTTTCCCGCTTATTATATGTTGGGTTGTCCTAGGTACATTAAATGGGTGCTGCTTCCTCAAATTAAGTTTAAGGAAAGATGAGGTCTTTACCTCAAAAAACTTACTTTTTAATTTATTTCAGAAAGTGATGGTAAAGGAAGACATTTTCCTCATATATCAGGGTAGGAAAGCAGTAAAGTGCTTTTTTGTATATTGCCACATTTGTTATGTTTTCCATATTAAAATCTGAATTTAACTCGGGCAGAATTGGTAACCTGTCCTCTTCCATCGAAGCACACTAAGATGTTCTGGAAGGAGGATAGGACCATTTAGGATTAATTGTGTCCTTGATTTCCCAGCCTGATGGGTGGCCAGGTTTAGATTTCTGAAACTGCAAAGCTAATTGGAGTTCAGCCTCTGCTTGAGTACATGCCCCTCCTCTCAGCTCCCTGACAACATCTCACATTTCTCACATGGATCCAGGACAGAATGTCTCAGGTCTGTCATTGCAGGTATAATCAAATTCTGCTTCTCAGCTCATTACAGAAGAAACAGTCCCCAGGTTTCTTTTCTCATTTCCATGACTGTTTCTGCTCATGTAGACAAAGTGCTTAGCCCTTTAATATTCTCTGAACATCAAGACATGGGTTTGAAACACGATTCAGTTTTGTCGTAGCCCATCTTCCACTTGGTGGGAGACCCTCCATTAATAATTGAGTAAGACAGGGTTCTGCTGTAGGCCAGCAGAGCATCCCAGCTTCCATATTCATGAATTTATACTAGAGCATGCTTAATTAACCCATGAGATGATGTACTATTTCACCTTTTCCTCCATCGTCCCCATGGGACAGTGCTCCCACTTAGGAAAGATGGGGCTCCTTATTTATAAGACTATTCTCATTTAAGATTTTGTTGGCTTTGTATTTTATGTCACTGACTCTTTTCTGTCTGTGTTCACTTTTAGCATTTGTTTACAAGTTTTTGTTTCTGTATATGGTGCTGAGCTGCCAAGAGCTTTTGCTCCTGGGACACAGCATAATCGAGGGAAATCTTAATAGCGATTACAAGAGCTTAACACTCCATTGTATAAGAAATTGCTTCCCTCTTAATGGAACCACAAGGACTGATTGCAAGCCATTGGCCCCTCTGTCAAGAAGGCTAACTGTCTACATTCAAGGTGACTTCTGTTACTATTAATGGAATTAATAACAGAGCAGATACACTTTAATAACTCCCAGGATACCCCGAGTGCAAATGGAACTTGAAAAGCGGGAATATTATGAGGCAAATAGGGGCTGGGGAATTTTGTTTTTTCTTTTGAGAGAATGATTGTCTCCTTTTGTTATTAAATGTTGAGGCCTGCACCCAACTTTCGTCTGATCCATTATTGAAAAGGGTGGAAAGAGGCCTGTCTTCCGTCTTCCTAAACAGTCTAATCCCATTTTGGGGGAATAAGGAGTTTATTGAAAAATAATTCCCCTAATTTGGTACAGACTGACCAGTGGTGATAAATTATCTGGCTGTTTAAGGTCTGACGGTGCCAGCTAATTCACAGGGAGCTTCTTCAGGAAGCAGTATCTTGATAGAGATCAAGACCCCTTTGGGCAGGACTGGCAGGATCTCTGCTCTGAATAGGACAGCTCTTGAATAATGTGGGGTTGAGAGAATATTCTTGATACTTTTCTGGCAAAAATGTCATCTGTTCCTTGACCTGGCCTTGGGCCTTCTCATTGCCACTGGAAGTCTCGTCCTCTGGCTTTCTCTCGAGCAGTTCATTCCCTTGATGTCAGAAACAAAGCACAGGTCATCGTGAGGACCCCGAGAAGCAGGAGCTCTCAGACACACACAGGGAGTAGCCAGGTGGCCACGGTAACTGATGGGTCGGTTTGCCTGCTAGCTTTCTGTCTGATGAGCTGCCAGTGTGTCTGGTCTGACTGCGAAACTGTAGCGGCTCATATGCAGGTCCTGGAGACGGTCCTGTTGAATGACTAGTGGGGAAGCAAGGTGGGCTCCGCATGCCACCCTGTGCTTGTGAAAGAGCTGCTTTGGGTGGTGCCATTTCACCATGAGCGTGGATTTCCTGAAGCACGTTCATCCGCTGAGCGTGTTCATTCACTGCCGCCCCCGCGCGTCAGCAGGGCCCTCAGCGGCCCTCACTGTGTCACTTGCCACTGTTCTTATTCACATTGACCTTCCCTACCCCCTATGTGCCGCACACTGTATTTTTCTGTGAAAACACACCAAGTCCTTTTTGCAAGGGTGTTGGGAACACTCTGCCCTGTTTTTACACATCAGACTCCATCCCACAGGCAGGAACTGCCTGATTGTGTGGCTCATGGAACAAATGGTGTTTATATGTATCCAGTGATGTGACTGTGTGCCTTAGAAGGCCTTTCTTCTCTCTCCCTCTCGCTCTCTCCCTCTCCCTCTCTCTCTCTCTCTCTCTCTCTCTCTCTCTCTCTCTCTCTCTCTCTCTCTCTTTCCAGTGCCACACAGCTCTAGTTTTGTGTTTTTTCCCTTCAGTAGAGGTCAGAGTATATAACATGAATTTTGTAATTTTTTTGGTGATTTTTTCAGTTTTTTTAAATTGAGGTATAATTGACATATTAATTTCAGGTGTACAACGTGTTTTGATATTTGTGTATATTGTGAAATGTGATCACAATACGTCTAGTTAATATCCATCACCAAACATAGTTACACATATGTTTTTCTTATGAGATCTTTTAAGATTTATTCTCTTAGCAACTTTCAAATATGTAATACATATTTCAAATATGCAATAGTTGCCATGTTGTACATTGCATCCCCAAAACTTATTTCTTTTATAACTGGAAGTTTGTACCTTTTGAGGCCCCCCCCCCCATTTCACCCACGTCCCACCCCTACCTCTGGCAGCCAGCAATCTGTTCTCTGTATCTATGAATTCATTTTTTTTTTTAAAGATTCCACATATAAGTGAGATCATACAGTAATTATCTTTTTCTGTCTGACTTATTTCACTTAGTATAATGCCCTTGCGGTCCATGCATGTTATTGCAAATGGCAGAATTTCTTTCTTTATGGCTGAGTAATATTTCATTGTGTACATGTATAACATCTTTATCCATTCATCCATCGATGGACTCTTCCATGTCGTAACTATTGTGAATAATGTTGCAGGAAATTCATTTTTTTTTAAGATTTTTTTTTTTTTTTTAGTTGGGGAAGGAGAACAGCACTTTATTGGGGAACAGTGAGTACTTCCAGGCCTTTTTTTTTTTTCCAAGTCAAGTTGTTGTCCTTTTAATCTTAGTTGTGGAGGGTGCCGTTCAGCTTCAAGTTGTCCTTTCAGTCTTAGTTGTGGAGGGCGCAGCTCAGCTCCAGGTCCAATTGCCTTTGCTAGTTGCAGGGGACACAGCCCACCATCCCTTGTGGGAGTCGAACCGTCAACCTTGTGGTTGAGAGGACGTGCTCCAACCAACGGAGCCATCCAGGAGCTCAGCGGCAGTGCAGCTCAAGGTGCTGTATTCAATCTTAGTTGCAGGGGGTGCAGCCCACCATCCCTTGCGGGAGTTGAACCAGCAACCTTGTGGTTGAGAGGATGCGCTCCAACCAACTAAGCCATCTAGGAGCTCAGTGGCAGCCCAGCTCAAGGTGCCATGTTCAATCTTAGTTGCAGAGGGCCGAGCCCACCATCCCTTGCGGGATTTGAGGAGTTGAACTGGCAGCCTTGTGGTTGAGAGCCCAGTGGCCCATGTGGGAATCGAACCGGCAGCCTTCGGAGTTAGGAACACGGAGCTCCAACCGCCTGAGCCACCGGGTCGGCCCCAGGAAATTCGTTTTAATGACCATCCTTTTTAGGTTTTTTTGGTATGTAAGAGAGGAAGCCCTGTGTTACTATTTCAGGTAGCACTTCAGCCTCAGTGTCTTTATGTTAGCCCTTTTTTCCCTTCCTGTTACCACCAGTGTATTCCAGGCCTTTATCGTGGGCTATTAAAACATTCTCCTTCTCGTGGGATTCTCTTAAAAATACTACTTTGGATGTAATTCTGCCGCTTCAGAACTTTGAATTGTGTTGTCCCCCATCCCTGACCCCACAATTGCCTGGAAGGTTAGATCCAAACTCGTAGCCTGGATTTCTGGCACTCTGTGACTTGGCTTCTATTGTCTTGCACAAACACTGGTCCAGAAAAGTCCGGTTTTGTTCAGCATTAAATTATTTAGCTAGTACTGACTGAACTCTGATTTTGGGCTGTGTTCTTTACTGAACTTAGAAGACCTCACCAGTTTCTGAGACATGCAGAAATGTATGAAGGCCGTTGTCATGCAGTGTGGTAAGTGCTGTGACAGGGGGTAGAGGCACCTGAAAGCTGAACAGGAATTAGCCAGACTGAGGCTTAGTGCTGCAGGGCGACCTGCTGGTCCCTGGCAGGGGACTCACATGTGCATCTAGCGGAGGCCTGGAATTGTGCTACCGTGTTTCCCCGAAAATAAGACCTCGCTGGACCATCAGCTCTAATGTGTCTTTTGGAGCTAAAATTAATATAAGACCCGGTCTTATTTTACTATAATATAAGACTGGGTATAATATAGTATAATATAGTATAATATAATGTAATATAATATATTGGGTCATACATTAATTTTTGCTCTAAAGACGCATGAGAGCTGATGGTCCGACTAGGTGTTATTTTCAGGGAAACGGTAGGCGCTGAATAAATATGTGTCAGGTGAATGACTGTGAAGGTGCAGAGGTGAAGAGATGATGGAGAGTGTAAGGAACTAGAATGTTCAGGGTAGCTGAGCTTGCAGGAACAGCAGAAGAGGAAGCTAGAGGAGAAAGCCAGCCGGCGTCAGTGTGTGGCACAGAGAGGAGTCGCAGTATACCGTGAGAGCAGTAGGGAACTTACATGTCACACGGGGTGGTTTCCCCAGATTTACATGTTGGAAGGTCCTTCTGGCTAATGTGCAGAAGATGCGTGGAGACCAGGGTGATGATGGCTTGCAGAGACCAGTTAGTTGCTTGGACTATGAAAGTAAAAGCGGGGAAAGAGAAATAATAGAGGAGGTGTAGTCATTTGGACTAGGTCATTGAATGTGAGGAGTGAATATACATTCAAGAATGATACTTAGATTTCTGGTTTGGGCAACTGGTCCCGCCAGTGAGATGGAGAAAACAGATGTGGTAGTACTGTAGTTCACCGTGTGCTGCGTGATCATTGCATTTTTGTCCCTTTGCTGAATCTGTCAGCTTCTACGAAGGCTCTCTTCACCCCGGTCTGTGACGATCACTCCTTCCTCAAAATTCTGGGTCTAGTCTGTATCATCTACTCCTTCAGCCCTTGGCACATGCTTTTTCTTGGAGCTGATCTTTCCACCTCCCTTATGATGTGACAGAGTCCTGGGCAGCCTGGGCCGTGTCCTGCATCTCCTAGTGCCCAGCACCAGGATGATGGCTTCCTTCGCTTCCTTACAGCCCCTCTACACATACCTGTGGGTAGTGATGGTCCTTGCTGAGAGCTCTAAAAGCTCATCACGTGTGGGGTAGAGCTCTGACTATCCTGTAAACCTTTTATCCTAAGTTATCTTTTAGGAAAGAAGGAAAGAAATCACGGAGCCTCACTCTGTCTCTCTCCTAAAAGTTGAAATCCTAAAAGATTTCTCCTTCCCTCAAACATTTATTGAGATACTAATTCATGTCGGAGGCTCTACCAGGGGCTGGAAATATAAAAGAAGGATCAGGCATCATTTCTGCTGCCAGGCAGTTCAGTGAGGACCTGTTGGCTCCATGTCTGTGTCCTAATTTCAATTCAGACTCATGGCAAAGGAGGGAAAAAGGTCGTGCAGACCGATGAGTGGAGGAACGGCCCTATTGAGGAACGCCTGGAGTATGCCCTCGTGAAGGTGAGCGTGGGGGATTGCGTGCGTGGGGACTCCAGGGTGGAGGCCTGTCCCCCCGGGTGTGATGGGCTGCAGGGGTGGTGCTGACAGCATCTGGCGAAGGAGATTCCCTAGACTCCCCCCCACCCCAATTTGGCAGTGTCCAGAGACAATTTTTGTTGTCACAACTGGGGGTGGGAGGTGTTCCTGGATCCAGTGGCTAGGGAGGCTGCTAAACATCCAACAGGGCATAGGACAGGCCTGCATGACAAAGAATTATTCAGCCCAAATGTCAGCAGCGCTGTGCTCGAGAAGCACTGCCCTAGATCAGGTTGCTGCCATGTGATCACAAGCAAGTCCTGGCTCTTCTGCTCATGACTGGAATTTTAGGCAAGATAAATAATCTCTTGGCTTCGGTTTCCTCATTTGTGAGTCTGGAGAATTTCAGTTCTTTTTTTTTGGCTCTGGAATTTAACTTTTAACTTCTTGAGATTCACGTATTTCAAGTTGTGGAATTAGTCAGCGACATTCAGGGATCCTTCAACTGGGACCACTGGAGGTTGGGGCTTGACCACCGAAGGCTGGATACATCAGTGGAGGCTCCATGGATTTGAACTTCACCTAAGGGCCCCGCCCATTGTCTTTCCTCCCCAGCCCCTAGCACTGCAGTGAGAAGACATACTGATTTCACAGGAGATACTTATTAATGTGTAATCTGTTAAACCACTAGAATAAAAAGTGTATTTTATTATGAATTTGAACTTCACTTATTAGTACTCTGTCTCTCACTTATAGCTCACTTTGCTGAGTACTTTACACTTTACGTAGGTGTCTCATTTAACCCTCAACATAACCATATGAGGCGGGTACTATGTAAATTGTAATCTAGGAAATTGAGGCTTAATGAATTTCCTGCATTGGTGATAGGAGGTAGGATTTGAACCCAAGCAGTCAGATTCCCAAACCTGCACTCTTAAGCATTTCTGTGGTTCGTTCTTTGTTTGGATTTAAGCCAATGTTTTATGTGATTTTGTTTTCCTAATTTTTTTTTTTTTTTTTTTTTTTTTTTTTGTAGGGCATTGAAAAACATATTATTGAGGATACTGAGGAAGCCAGGTTAAACCAGGAAAAATATCCCCGACCTCTGAATATAATTGAAGGGCCTCTGATGAATGGCATGAAAGTTGTTGGTGACCTTTTTGGAGCTGGAAAAATGTTTCTACCTCAGGTTGGCAAAAGATGGGGGGAAATTTTCACAACTGAAAGAAAAAGTCTGTAGCTTTCAATAAATAGTAAGTTTGGATATATTTCCAGGTTTTAATTTTGATAAGAGCTCAGGGCCATTGAGATCTGGTCATTCTTTCTCTACAAGTATTTAGGAATAATGTCTAGAAAAATCCATCTTTAGGGTGATGTGGAAGTTAGAGGTGATCTGGAAATTCTTAGCTTCTAATCTTCATGTTCTGATCTTCTGTACCACCTCTTACCCCAGTACCTATCCACCTGTCTGCAAATTATATAAAAGAAAACCCAAGGTTAATTTAAAATTAATAGTAACATTTGATTTGACTAACCAGTATCCATCTTTAGGAATGCATAGTTTGGAAAAATCATTACCATTTTAAATAGTGATAGACATTAAATGATATGTTTCGAGTAAGACCAGAACTCTCATTTTGATTTACAGAAGCTTCTCTCCACATCAGTCTCCAATACTTGGTGAGCCATCTGGGTTTGGGGCTGTGAGGCCTACAAAACACTACACAGCCCTGTTCTTATTTTCGTTTTAATTCCTTATCCTGTATTGTTAATTGCCCACTTCCCTTCATAGCATTCATCCTTATTTTAACAGCTTTATTGCTTTATAGTTAACGTACATTAAGCTGCACGTAGTTCAAGGACACAGTTTGAAGAGTGTAACGTGTGTGCACCTTCACCATCTCACACTCACTCGGGACCAGGAAGAGGTCCTTGTTCTGTCTTCCTATCCCCCTCCAGTCTGAGGCGCTTCCTCAGTCTTTGTTCTCCATGATGTTGACTTCTTTCTAATTTTCACTTCTGAGGTAACTTTGGACTTACAGACAAGTTGCAAATGTCAATTATAAAGTGTCTCTCTGTCCCTCACTCAGCTTTTTTCCCTAATGGGAACATTTTTACTTGACCGTAGTACAATTATCAGAACCAGGAAATTAACATTGGTGTAGTACTATTAAACAAAGACCTTATTCAGATTTCACAGTTTTTCCATTACCATTATCTTTTTGTTCCAAGATCCCACATTGTTTTTATCCTGTGTTGTCTAACATTTCCTCTTAGAACCTTGACTTTTGAAGAGTTCAATATAGCTATTTTGTAGACTGCCCTTCAATTTGAGTTTGTCCTGATGTTTTCTCATTTTTGGCAAGAATAACACAGAGTGACGCCGTGTCCTGCTCAGTGGAGCATGTCGGAGGCCCATGGTGTCGCTGAGTTTCATTACTGGTGATATTAACCTGGATCATTTGGTCAATGGCATCTGCTAGGTTTCTCCACTGTAAATTTACTTGTAGGGAGAAACTTTGGCACAGTGCACATGACCTATTTCCCATCATCCTTCCACCCATGAATTTTAGCTACGTTGATGGATTTTGTAAAAGACCCTGTTTTTTGCTGAAGCATAAGCTTTAATTATAAGTAAATTATAATGCTTGGATTTGAGAAGAGAAGGCTGAAAAGAGGCTCATGGTGGAGAAGCTTGGACCTTGGAGAAACGAAGGAGGGCCTTCTAGACGGAAAAGATAATGTGCAGAAGTGCAGAGGACAGGAATTGCAGCATTTGATTTCTAGTCTTGTTTTCCTTCTATACCTCATTCTTTGGCCCTCCCCATAAGGAACTCACTCCTTACTCTTCCCATTGTCAAAAGTGGGCTCAGTGTGGCTGACTTGAGGTCAAAGCATGCATTTGTAATTCATGCTAAATTTTCACAAGTGGCCATTAGCAAACATTTAGGTGGTTTGGTAAAGATGTCTGACTCTGTGTTTTTCCCAGGTTATAAAGTCAGCTCGGGTGATGAAGAAGGCTGTTGGCCACCTAATTCCCTTTATGGAAAAAGAAAGAGAAGAAACTAAACTGCTTACTGGCATCGTGGAAGAAGAGGTAAGTCATTTGTCCAGGCCTCTGGTCGCTGTGAGGAACTGGCCTTGAAAACACTTATTTGGGTAGGGTAGGGACCATGGTGTTTGTCATCGAAGATAAAATAGAGAAATGATCTGACTATATTACCAGGTATCGCAATACCCTAGGATTTGCCTCTGAATGTGGATTTATGAAATTTTTAATATGAACGTAATTTTTCAAACAAAGCCCATGATTTCAAGACAAAACCAGTTTGTTCATTCATTCGTTCGTCTTTGACCATTTACAGAGTTTCTATGTGCCAATTACACTGTAGCTGCAAAGATCTGTCCCTACCCTTGAGGTAATTGAATAATGTTTGGTTTTGGAAAACCTCTTAAGTGAATGTACTCTGTACACTGGTAATGTCCTTGGCATGACGTCTGGACTCAATTTAATTCCTGTTGGCTACACCACACAGCGAGCACTAAGCTTTGACCATGTTTAGTGCTCTGTGAAGCTCAGCCAACTAGGATTCTGAATTCTTAAATTGATCAGAGTTTGAGAACGGCTCAGACATAATATTTATAAATATCCCGCTGGCTTTGCATGCCTTATTTTATTTTTTTTGCTGATAATGCATGGAACAACAGTGTTTATGAAACAAGAATATAATCAAATGCCCTCTGTCCCTCAGACAGTTTTTGGGTTAAGGAGATGGCCTCCAGCTATGGGGCTGTTTGGCATTTGAACCGAAGCTGGTCTTTGAGGTGATGGAACCCATGATCTCGGTTGGAGCTCCCTCAGCTAACGAACCCGGCGGGCCATCTGTGAGCTGCGCGGGCTCATAGCTTCCTACTTGCCAAGCACATGATTTGGGCTCTGGGTCTGCTTTGAGGTTGTCTTCGTGGTATTACATCACTTTCTGTGCCAACACTGGTCTGGCTCTAGAGCACTAGTGATCTGCTCTGAAATGACCACAGCGATGCTTAGCGGCTTGGCTTCTCTCCCCGCAGGACCCTTACCAGGGCACCATTGTGCTGGCCACCGTGAAAGGGGACGTGCATGACATCGGCAAGAACATCGTCGGTGTAGTCCTCGGCTGCAATAATTACAGGTAAGCCGGCCGCTTTCTTCTTAAAAATAAAAGCAGTAACAGGATGATTCATTATCGGTGGGAGCGGTAAGGGATGGCAGGAGATGGTAGAGGCCATTTTTAATTTCTTTTTCCTTATGGTGTTTTTGAGTTTTCTGCGTTAAACACACCTTTTCAAGTGATTTAAGTTAGTAATTGTTTAATCTGTTGTATGTTCAATAAGGACAAAAAAAATAGTAAAAACGATTGAAGCAGGCTCGAAACAACCAAGAGGCTTCCTGAGCCTTGACCTTGGACCAGAGGCTCTAATAAGCAGAACACTGGGCTCCGACTCATGGCCAGTGGCGTGGAGCATATTCCCTTTTTCCTCTCAATAAACTGCCTGCCGTATTTTATTTTTTATTTATTTATTTTTTAATAATTAGTTGGACACTTTCAGATTTTTTTTTTTTTTTTTAAAGATTTTATTGGGGAAGGAGAACAGGACTTTATTGGGGAACAGTGTGTACTTCCAGGACTTTTTTTTTCCAAGTCAAGTTGTTGTCTTTTCAATCTTAGTTCAGCTTCAAGTTGTTGTCCTTTCAGTCTTAGTTGTGGAGGGCACAGCTCAGCTCCAGGTCCAGTTGCTGTTGCTAGTTGCAGGGGGCACAGCCCACCATCCCTTGTGGGAATCGAACCAGCAACCTTGTGGTTGAGAGGACGCGCTCCAACCAACTGAGCCATCTGGGAGCTCAGCGGCAGCTCAGCTCAAGGTGCCGTGTTCAATCTTAGTTGCAGGGGGCGGAGCCCACCATCCCTTGCGGGACTCGAGGAATTGAACTAGCAACCTTGTGGTTGAGAGCCCACTGGCCCACGTGGGAATCGAATCGGCAGCCTTCAGAGTTAGGAGTGTGGAGCTCTAACCACCTGAGCCACCAGGCCGGCCCAAAACTACCGTATTTTAGAGCCAAGGTCTAGACGTTGGCTAAATGGAGTTTTATAAGAAGGCTTTGGCTGTACAATTTTCTCTTTCCTTTGCTTAGAGCAGGACCATATAAGCCTCTTGGTGATGAAGCTACATTTTGGAATGTTGTATACAAGTAAAATCCCTTTCTGACATATCTCATTGTAGTGAATAAATATTCAGCACAAAGTTATTTCCTTGTGAGAGCTGATGACCTTTAGTAAATGTATGTTTTGCTCCAATTTCAGCATATTTTTTATAATCAAATCCTAATGTAACTGATGCCTTCTCTGATCCATGTCCAACCAGCAGTCCCTTTGAGTCATGGACTCTCCCCCGTGTGCTGTTCTCTCTGTGGAGAAGAGAGACAGACGTGCTGCAGGGACAGCTGTGCCCCTCAGAGCTCCTTTCTGCTGTCGGGTAACAATTACCCTTTAAGCCTCCTCTCTACTCTCAACATGTTTATCCATCTCTGCGTTCAAGCTGATTAAAGGCAGCTAAGAACCACTCAGGAAGGCTGGAGAGAGGGCAGCCGGGTCCAGATGGCACCTTTTTCCCTCTGTCTTCACAAGTTTGCCCACCTACTCGCTGTCAAAAGACTTAGCATTCTTTCCTGGTCCTGGAAATGGGGTATGTTGTTCTCAGAATGCATTATTTCTTAAAAAGACATTGAGGTGGTTGTAATGAGAGTTTAACTGTGGAATAAGTATTTGGATAAGGTGTTTGCTTCCTAAAATCTACAAGACATTTGTGTCACCTTTTCAAACCCGATGCTGTTGGTTTCCAGTTGCATTCTTCATCACTATTAGTTAAAATTCAGTTCAGCTAGTAAATGTTTATAGATCATCTGCTACGTACCGTGCATTATACTAGAGACACCAGAATGATTTCGTTGACTTTTCTCTGTTCAAGGAGTTTACTATTTATCAGGCTGATTAGTCAGGTACATACTCAACTATGATAGAGCTGTTGAAATGATAACTTGTGAGTTAACTTCCTAAAGCATTCTTGAGATACCATGGTGACGTGTTTATCATTTCTTATTTAAAAAAATGGCTAAGTAGCTGAGAGAATCAGACTAGGATTGTCTTTAAGAGGCCAGGGAGAGCTGTGGCGTTTCTCCAGGGAGCTACTGGAGCTGGGTGTCAGCAGATGTGGGAGCCTGCTGCTTAAACCAGGCCTTTCCTCCAGCACACCCAGCTCCTTCGTCGGTCTTGTGCGTTGAAGGGCTGCTTATCTTTGCTAGCAAGTCTACCTGGAGAGACATCTTCTGATGAAACTTTAATTATTCCTTTTACAAAAACACAAGGGTGTGTGCAAACTTTTCTATGGTCACACACCCCTTTGGGTCTTGTGTCTGTTGGCATTTTGTGGTGTCAGTTAGCAGACATGTGCCCGGAGACGCACCTTATATAGGAGATGTGTGTCAGCTGAGTGTCCGTGTTCTAGGCTGGGGCTTGGGGGTGTCACCCAGCTGGAGTCTACCCTGCCATCCAGCACCAGGTCCGAGAGCACCTTTTGCGTTCCTGGTCCTTTGTCACTGAGGCAGTAAATCTCATGAAGTGATACGAATCTGTTTTCTTTGAGGAGGAAAAAAGGTAAAGAGGACTGAAAATAATAGTGCTGTCTAGACAGAAAACATATTTTTTATGAGGATGATGCAATAGATTCTTTGATGCTGTTAACCTCTAAAATAAAAGGCCTCGCAAAGGAGAGGCAGTAAGCATTTATGGAGATCAAAAAGAATGGCTATTCGGGAATCACTAACTCAGGCACAAGCCCAAATGATACTCTGATTAGGAGACAGAGGCAAGGGGTATTGATGAAGAGGGGAAAGGGGACAACGACATCAACAGAAGAAAGGCATTTCTATTGCTGCACATAACAGTGATGCTAATTCTAAACAGTGTTTGGAAGTTTTAGTTCAGTAGTAATCAGTTTAGTAGTCATAACATTTGCTTTCTTGCAAACAGTTCTTTGGGACACAGTGTTGCCCTAGGCCTGGTCCAAAGGTTCTTTGCCCTGTTTCAACCTTCCAGAGGTTTGAGGCATAAGACATGCAAGGCTATTTCTTTGGGATGGCAGCTCCGAATCCATTTTAAAGTGGCTCCATGTACATTATTGTTTATAATGAGATATAATTTGCAAATTGGAGAATTTAAATAGATCTAAGGATGTATCCACCACGAGTCTGCTAATACTAACATTTGTTTACCAGTTCACAATTTATATAGTGCTTTTATATACCAGGTTTCCCCCAAAATAAGACCTGGCTGGACAATCAGTTTTAATGCGTCTTTTGGAGCAAAAATTAATATACGACCCAGTCACATAACATAACATAACATAACATAACACAATATAATAAATACCGGGTCGTATATTAATTTTTGCTCCAAAAGACGCATTAAAGCTGATTGTCTAGCTGGGTCTTATTTTCAGGGGAACACAGTAACTGATTTTTTTTGTTTTATTTTGTCTTTTCCTTTCTTTTCTTTCACCCTTCGTTTCTTTTTATGGTTTTGATCCTGTTCTGCCTGCCTCAATTATTGTATTTTCTCATTTTACAGATGAGAAAACCGAGACTTAGAGAAGTTAAGTGATTTCTTCATGGTCACACAGTTATGAGGTGGCATGACATTCAGGGCTTCTGATTGCAAAGTCGAGACTGTGCTATGTCAGCTTCCCTTTCAATATTTATTGCAGTTATAACGTTAAACAACTTTAACGGTAATACCTAATATTGATATTCTAGTTATATGGCTCTTAAATAATTTCAAATATTTAAAAATATTTTTGATCAGATATTTGATTACATGAAAGTAGATTTTAGATATATTCTTTAATAATAATTGTATAAAGATAAACTTGGACTTTTGCCATTTAACTGGTCACGCATATTTTTTAATTGTGTTGCAGTGTTAGCTGAGTGAGGAAAATGACTCAGTCAAAGGCGCACTGGTCTAACCTGTGCTACTCACATCACGTGCTCACTTGATAGTTACTCAGAGGCTTTCAGCTTGTGTATGTGTACGGATATATGTACACACACATATATTATGTATTTTATGTATATAGTTTTCCAGTGTTATTGAGATGCAGTTGACATATAACAGTGCGTAAGTTTAAGGTGTACAAGGTGTTGATTTGACACACTTCTGTGTATCAAATTAGCTGTGGTGTTAGCTGACACCTCCACCCATCACATAGTTACCATTTCTTTTTGTGGTGAGAACATTTAAGATCTGTCTCTCCTAACACTTTCAAGCACATAATACAGTATTGTTAACTCTATTCTCAATGCTGTGTGTTACATCTTCAGACCTTACTCATCTTCTAACTGCAAGTTTTGACCCCTTGACCAACGACAACTTATTTCCCCCACTCCCAGCCCCTGGTAACCACCATTTTTTCCTGAAGAGTAAAAGGGGCTTCATTACAATATTTCCTGAATCGTATGTATTTTTAAATAGTATTGGATGCCATTGCTAAAGCAGTTGGTGCAGCTTACATTGTTATCTGAATTAGCAGCCCAAATTAAATGCTTGTGTTCATAGCTGTGTTTTAAGCAGTTTAGAAAGATGATTATAAAATCAACACATTTCTCATAACACGCATTTTTATTCTCTTGAATCTCTCATGTGGCAAAATATAAGAATGTGGAAGGAAAGACCTGGGGACGTGGGGTATAGCTCCAAGCAAAGGAAGGGGACTAAGGGAAAGCCGAGGGAGATGGAGCCGTGTGTGGGGGAGGCAGGAAGTGGTAGTGGAGGTGAGAGAAAGTGGCAGCAGGGATGGTGGGTGGAGAGGTGGCAGCACAGAAGGCAGGGCTGGGCGTGGCCCGCCAGCCGTCAGAACCTTCCCTTCCGCCAGACTTCCCAGGGCCAGCTGGGTAAGTGCTGGTCTCTGTCTAGACTGCCCTCCTTTCCCGTCATCTAGCTCATACCTACTTACTTTTTCAAAATCCGGCTCTGGTATCACCCTCCTAGGACGCTTCTAATTGTCATCCAGTTTAGATGGCCTCCCACAACACACTAAATGCGTCCATCGTAGCACTTGTCACACTGCTTTCTGGTTCAGAACTTGCCAACAGTTTCTCCACTCAGATGTGCTGAGACAGATCCCCTTCTTCCTCGAGGGTGGGGCCGGGGCAGCGTCAGCCCTACATTGGCTGTCCCTGGCGGTGAGAGCCTCCTTCCAGTAGCCCAGTGCCGTAAATACCTTTTCTGTGCACGGAAGCAGTGATGCACTTGACTGTTCCCGACAAGGCTTCTAAGCAGGCCCGTGAGTTGGAAATCAGTGTTCAGACCTCTTCTCCTCCACTGACCAGTGGCTCTCTCGCTTTGGTTGACTGCTCCCTATGCGAACTCTACGCAGAAGCGCTCCAAGCTCAGCCCTGGCGCCGCTCCTCTGTCTGTCCTCACGGCCCAGGCTCGTGCTTCTCACACTGCAATGTGCCTGCTGATCACCTGGGGATCTAGTCAGAAGGCAGATCTGATTCAATAGTTCTGCACCTGACGTTCTGCGTTTCTCATGAGCCCCCAGGTAATGTCGCTGCTGCTGGTGCAGGTTGCTCAGCTAGGGTCACAAGCCCTTGGACAGGCTTCTATCATCTCATCCAGTCTCATGACCGGAACACTATGTAATAGGCTGACAAGTCCCAAGTTTTATCTCCAGCATGGATGTCCCACCTGAATTGCAGACTTGGATATCCAGCTGACTGCCTGAGAGCTCCATTTGGATAGCGACAGAAATCTCAAACGTAGTATTTGAAAATTGAACTAATTGCCACCAATAAGATGCCCTCTCCGACCTCACTGCCGACAGTTTTTTCCTCCCGATTTCTGCCCAGCCACAAGCTCTCCTGACTCTTCCTCAAAGAAAGCCGGCATACTTAAGATGCTCCTGACAGATATGCTGCTCAGAATGAGAAAAAGAAATGGGAGCTGAAGCATTCTTGCCATCAGACTGACAATTTTAATTTAATTTTAAGACTATGTAATGTTGAAAACAGTCAGCTTTGAAATGTATGCCTTTGTGTCTCAATTTAAAAGCAATATGGTATTTTGCTTAGTTTTATATGTAGCAGTCTATACTTTGTCATAGTTTAACAAAAGATCTAGATACCAGACATTTTTCAATATGCTAAAAAATAAAAAGTGGTACCGTCTCACTTGTGTCATAACCTGCAGTGTCACATAAAAGCCTGTAGTATTTTGTGCTCACACAGCTGACTATGGTTATCGTTAATTTGAAATTGCTTTTTTACTGAGAATTCCATATGTCTAGTTTATTTAAAATTTTTAAGTAACGTGGGAACAATTTAAAAAATCCAACAGTTTAAAAGGGGGGTATAGTGCAAAGCCCCTGGTGTTCAGCACCCACTGTTATCAGCTGGTATTATGTCAGGAAGGAGTTCTTAGGCATTGATTTTATTATTTAAAATTATTTTGCCTATTTAATTTTAAGAATTGATGATATTATGAAATAAGTGAAAATGCGTGCTGTAGTTTTTAAAACATCTTTTAAACAAATACTCATGAGAAAAAAATGTAAAAATGACTCATTCTGGGTACTCTATATCTAGAATTTTCTAGAGCAGGAATTCCTTTTTTCTCTGAGTTCCAGAAAGTGGTCTCCTCTGTGAATTCCTTGGGTATTATTCTACCCTCTCACAGAGCACACTCGGCTTTCTCTGCCGAGGGCCTGCCCTCCCTCTCACGTGTGCCCCCCCACAATCAGCTGTTCCTCTGGATCTCAGCCTGTCTCTCTCAGTGCACTGCCCCCTCATTCAACCTCCCTCACCCTTGACTTAAGTAACCAGATTTCCTTATCGTCATCGTCTCATGTGCAGGAGCTGACTTCTTGATTGCATGGGGCATATATGGTTCAATAAATATTTATGGAGTGAACTTCCCCAGCATTTTTATTGGCCCAAATGGCTAAGAGAATGGGTTTTGATGTCAGATCCTTGTTCAAATCCCAACTCTGCTACTAAGTTGGGGTACTGGACAAGTTGCTTCACTTCTCTGGGCCCAAGCTTTCCTCGGCCTTCTTCATTAAAATGGAGCCCATAGCAGTGCCTCATCACTGAGTTGCCGTGAAGGTGAAATGAGATTGCTTATGCAAAAAGCTTAGCGTAGTGGAAATAAGCCAAGTTCCCGTTGACAGATGAAGGAACGTATAAAGTGTAGTGTGTCCATTATGCTGAGTGAAGTAAGCCAGACACAAAGGACAAATAATGCATGGTCCTACTTATATAAATATCTAGAATAGGCAAATTCACAGAGGCAGAAGGTAGAATAGAGGTTACCAGGGGCTGAGGGAAAGAGAGAAGGGGGAGTTGTTGCTGAATGATTATAGAGTTTGTTTGGGGTGATGGCAGAGTTTTGAAAATAAACAGTGGTGCTGATGGGTGTACAACAGTGAGACTGACTGTAATTAGTGCCACTGAATTGTGCATTTAAAGATAGTTAAAAGGGCAAGTTATATGTTACCATAGCTTTAAAAAGTAAGTGTAATACACCAGAAACTACTGAATTGTGTCCTTTAAATGCTGTGTGAATTATATATCAATAAAGCTGCTTTAAAAAGCTTCACATGGTACCTGGCTTACAGTGAGCACTCAGGGAATGGTGGTTGTAGTTGTGGTTATTGGTATTTAGTGAGTCTTTCGGTGTGATTTCTGTTTACATGAGAGCAGTTTCTGATGGCTAAATAGAAATGTTCATTTCAGCTTTGTCTCCAGTGAGAAATTCAGCTTTCTCATTAATTCTCTCACATCTCATGTCTATACTCCAGGGTTATTGACTTAGGAGTCATGACTCCCTGCGATAAGATCCTGAAAGCTGCTCTTGACCACAAAGCAGGTACGTGCAGCTGTACTGGCCCCCTCTTCCCCACACCCCAGCATCTATCCATCAAGGACTAGTATGCTCCACCCGGTGGGGCTGGTGGGACAGTCAGGCAGTCAGGTGCCAGTTCCTACCTGGGCACTGCTTTCAGTACCACTTATAATGGGGCTTGAAGATGGGAACAGGGTATGGTGAAACTCCTTCATAGCTTTGAGGTGGGGAACGGGGCCAGACTTATAAGAATACGGTGTTGCATTCGGTTTTTTCTGTGTGTAGTTGTTTTTGTGTTTCTTCAGGCACTGACATGTTCAAGTCTGGGAAATCATGAACTAATAATACATTGTATTTGCATGGCTTCCCACAACTTTGGCAAGTACATTATTGCAACTTTAAGTCACAAATGATATTTATTACCAAAAGCAAACAATAAATTGAATCACCCCTCCCCCTAGTCAGAAAAGGTGTTTTAGAAATTGGAAATTCATATTGGGTTTTGGGGTCTTTATTACAAAGTTTTTAAAGTGAATTTTCAATTTTTATACTTTTCCTCCTTGTCTCACATCCTTCTTCTTATGTCCATTTTTTTTTCTTTTTTTTTTTTTTAAATAATAGATATAATTGGCCTGTCAGGACTCATCACTCCTTCCCTGGATGAAATGATATTTGTTGCCAAGGAAATGGAGAGATTAGCGATAAAGATCCCGTTGTTGATTGGAGGGGCAACCACTTCGCGGTAAGTCATGCTCATGAGTCTTGTGCTTCCCCCACGTTCTCTGAAATGCCAGTGTCTGAAGACAGTGATGACACCTGGGCTTTTTCCCTTATGCTTATTAGCACATTGGCTCCTATATAAACACTTGAACTTGGCTGCTCTTCACTTGGCCAAGAGCCAGAATCCCTTGGAGCCTACGACTGTCGGACCCTTTGGGATCCCCACCCTGTGCCTTTCTTAGGATTCCTTTGGCTTGTAATAGTCCTTTTCTTAGTCCCCTCACCACCCATTCAGTTCCTGAGATTAATAATAAACACTCCTCTGGAAATCAAACTAAGTGGAGAAGCTGTGGTTTTGGGCATAAAGACGTGGCTTGAACCTTGGCCCCCACTCTGTCCTGAAGCAGGGGTCCGATTGAATAATTACAGGTTCCTCTGAGGAAACTCTGACCTTGTTGTAGTGGAGACAGAAAGCTGCCCCAGCGAGAATGTATCAAAGCATCACTTTGGGAGGTTGTTTTTGAAAAGAGGAACCTTTGGGTTAAACAGCTTAAAGAGGAGGAAATTTACAGTTGATCACATGATCATTATTCATTTTGTCCAGTTTTTCCTGGGATCATGATCATGATGATATTTGGTGAGAAATATGTGTATTAGACTTTTTGTGACACATTCCTCTGGCACGGTGGATGAAAAAGGGGTGCTGTAATAAATCATAAATCCCTAATTGGGCAGGCCATGGATAGTCATGCCTCAGGCCTATAACTTCTGTAGTGAAAGGTTCTAAGCCACCCTGCCCATTGTTCTCGTGCATTTAGGTTAACACACCTTTGAAATGGCAGAAGTGACACCCCTTGAATGCGTAACCACTCTCAAAAGAGCACATAGTCTTAACTACCCTGTAATCCAATCTCTGCCTTGCTTTCTCCCACCTCCATCTGATCTTCCTTAGTTCCCTCCTTAATTCCAAATGCATAAAAGAAACTGCAAAACTGTCATTCTCCAGGGCATTTGACATCTTGCTTCTTGGCAATTGTCATCAGTGTGGGCTCTTATAAACATTCCCTACAGGTTTGAACATTCTTATGTCGACAGCACATACATTCACTTTGTCAGGGAACGGTGCCCAGGTGGAGCTTGGAACTGGATGATCCCACAAAGCATTCGGTTTATGTTTCTGATGCAGACATACACTAGAGGTCTGCTCAGAGCTATTCCAGAGTTCCTTTCACACTCGAAATAACTATGTTAAGCCACTTGCATTAGTTAGGGTTCTCCAGAGAAGCTAGTATAGTCAACATATGCAGAAACTAGTCAATATATGCATCTATATTCTCTCCCCCCTCTAGGGAGTGTTGATGTGTCTATCAGTCTTGAATCCAAAGGCTTCTGGAGGCAGAAGTCCGTCTTCCTTGGGGACCTCAGTCTTTTCTCGTACAGCCTGTAACTGATCGAGTGAGGCCTACCCACGTGGCAAGGGAAATCGCTTCACTCAGTCTGTTGGTACAGTGTTAGTCCCATCCAAAATACACCTTCACTGAGTCATCTAGATGCTGTTGGACCAAGCACTGGGTCCTGTGACCTAGCCCGATTGACACATAAAATTAACCATCGTCCCATGTATAATCTACCGGGATCATTTTCACGAGTAGTTACAGTGTTACATGTCATTTATCCACTAATTGCTTTGCGTGCTTGAGGAATCAGTAGTGTGGGTATTGTTGCTCACATTAGAAAACACGGTTTGTTTTTCCACGAAGGACTTACCCACTAGGACATGTGGCAGATCCATCTCCAGGGATGTGACCAAGCATTGATAACTGGGGTGCCAGTGAGCATGGCCTTGGGTAACTGATAATTGTGGTGTGAATATTCAATTGGTCATTAGCTCAGTAAAGAGAATGGTAAGAGAATCTATACCTGTTGTCAGACATGAATTACCTCTTAAAATCATGGTAAAATAGAATAAATAAATATTTAAATGAGCAGATGTAATGAAACGCGTTATGAGTTATGTAAATGTGATGCTGGTTTCAAAATAAGATCCATTTTACATGGTAGGACACTACACTCAGAAGTTCAAGATCAGGAAACCACATTGCTACTTGTGCAAGTTGAAACATTTCCAAATAGTCCATTCAATTTTACCAAGTGAGAGCCACTAAGATTAATGAGGTTTTTAAAAAAACATTCAGAAGCAACATGACTAACTGCCCAAGATATATCACTGGTAAAATTAGCCATAAATGACTCTTAACAGTTACAACCTGGTATATCAGGTTGGAATTAATTGGATCAGAAATCACTCACTGTCCCTTCATGCCTTTGCAAATGTCTCTCTCTGTCGTCTGGGGAACCGTGACTGTGTTCCTACCCAGAGGCAGACAGCTGGGTCCCTGGACGCCCCAGGTTTTTTCCAGCTCTCCCATGCTTTGTTTCTCCATGCGCTCTGCCCCTTCTGGGTCTCTTCTCTCATACCTGTTGTAGTTTCGGGAAAATTATTTGGAAAAAAAAAAGCCAGCAGCAGTGCTTCCAAGTAACCACTTCCTTCTCCATCATGGTGCTCGAGCAGCCTGGAAGAACTTCAGTGTAAATTCCTCATTCCAACTCCCTTAGAAACAGTGACAGAGGGTGTCTCAGACCTGGAGTCGTGATTCACCCAGCCCTCTTAACGAGCTCCGTCACTGAGGTATAACAGTCACTCAGAAAAGCTCACCAATCGTAGACGCACTACTTGATGAAGTTTTACCAGAATGACCCCTGGAACCACCCGCAGATCAAGATACAGTATTAACAGCACTTGGAACTTCACTGGGCTCCTTTCCAACGACAAGCAATAACCACTGTTCTGTCTTCTGTCACCATAGGCCAGTGTTACCTACATTTCAGCTTTCTACCAATGGAATCCTGTTGCAGACTTTCTTCTGTGTCCGCTTATTTTGCTCAACGTTATTTCTGAGGTCCAAACACGTTGTTACAATAGTTGTTTTTTCGCTTCCCATTGTGGTACAGTATTCCATTGTGTAATGTGCTATGGCTTATTTATTGTCCATGCTGCTGTTGGTAGACATTTGGGTTTTTCCAGTTTGGGGCTGTTACACCAATGCTGCTATGTGTGTATTTCTGTCCTGAAGCTAACGTGCTGGATCATAAAATACGCATATGATTTTCTGCATTTCGATATTGCCAGGTCATTTTCCCTCCCACCAGCAGTTACGAGAGTTCCAGTTCATTCCACATCATTTTCCATTTTATCTATTGTGTGTATGTAATAATATTTTGATACGGTTTTCATTTGTATTTGTCTGCTGACCGATGGTGTCGAATACCTTTTCATATGTCTAGTGACCATTTGGTTTTTAAGTCTTTTGTTTTAATTGGGTATTCTGCCTTTTTTCTTACTGATTTGTGTGCATTCTTTATTTATATTGGATACAACAAGCTCTTTAACAGAAATATATTTTGCAGATAGATTTCCACCATAGCTTGCACTTTGGAGTGGGGTTTTTGAATCACAAAAGTTCTTAATTTTTGTGACGTCTGATTTATCCATCTCCATTATGGTTGGTGCTTTTTGCATCTGTGTAAGAAAGCCGTCTACTCCTAGGGGAGTCAGCTCTGCTAGAAAGTATTCAGGAGTTTGAATGCCTCAGAAGCCCTCTGAGAGCCTTCTTATTACCTTCTGCAGGCCTGCTGACCGCTCAGCAGTGCTCCAGACCTTTCCTTCACTGACTGTGTTTAAGCAAATGGCAGCTCAGGACTTCTGGGGTGTCATGAGAGCAGACCTCTGAGGGGCGGTAACATCATGGCTTTTCCCAGCCTCAGTGGCCTGCAGCCCCATGAGAGAATTGGAACTGTCTTCCCAAGACTGTTGACATGAGGCTGAAGGCTGACTAACAGATGCGTCCTTGGAGAGGTCCACAGGGTTGTGTAGACTTGGGGTCACTGAGGGGTGGACATATGGCTGGAGTGTCCCTTTATAACCTGTAACTACGAGAAAATGGACTGTTCTCCAGTGTGTCATACAGATGTTTTGGTATCACAAACCAGAATTGACTTTCATGGGAATCTGGTCCTGTCAGCTACAGAACTTCTCAAGGGCACAAGTCTAGCAGTTCGTTAGCTTTCAGCTTTGAACTGGTTTAAAGCCAATAGCTGTAAAATGTCTTTTTCAGTTATTTTTTGTGAATAATGAAGAATTCAAGAGGAAGTCACATTGTTCAAAGCTAGAGGTAGTTTTATTTTTAATTGTTAGGAAGTTAGGTGCTAATGCACATAACTGATATTATTTTCCTCTTTGAAAATAAGAAAAGAAGCTTAGAGTTTAGGTCTGTGTATAGGATTTCATGGAATACATTTTATATGATGATTTTACTCCTGATTGCTTCTTAATTTCCCCATCTTTGTTTTCCCTTTCTCTTACCAAATTTTTCTCATCAAATTTTCAGTTTTGGTCATGCCGCATTTATGCAGAACTCTTTAAATTAATTCTGGGATAGGATATCATCTGAAATAACAAGTTTGGAGTACTTGTTGTTTTTCAGAGTTTTTAAGAAGCTCTTCTGTGGTTAACATTTTCATGCCCATTTGGCAAGTGTAGGCAATGACTACCTAAACCCTTAGTGTTGATGCTTGACTTAACAGAGATTCATTTGCAGTTCAGCCTCAGCTCTAGCCCTGCGCTAGAGGTATATAGGAAGGGGAGGAGTCCGATGTTCTGCATTTTTTCAGACTTCCAGCTGGACAAGACTGCAGAAATGGGGAGCTTAGAAGAAAGTGGAATCAATGTTTTATTATTTTATAAGGAAACCAGAAACACTCTCAGTGGCTGAGCAAGCTCAAATTTCGTGCCTGTGCTCATCTAGCTTTGCCAATTTTTGCATTGGAAAGCAGTACGTTACTTTTTATTTATTTATTTATTTAAATAGTGGAACCCATCAGTTTCTTCTCGGTCCCTTGTCCAGAAATTCGTCAAAGAAAATGGCCAGGAACCTTGGATGCTTAATAAATATGACTTATGTTTATTTTAAATTTTAAAATATACTGGTTTTCTTTAAGAGAAAATGCCATCTAAGTACATCAGGCTTAAAATAGTGCTTCCTGGAAACACTTCGTGCAGAAGATACATTGAAATATATTTGTGTGTTCAAAGAGCTGACGATCTGAAGGAGAGGAGCAAGCAGAGTCTGACTTGTGTTCTGTTTTGAACCTGGAAGCAGCGTCTTCTTTTCCCACTGTTTGCAAATCTTCCCCCTCAGAACACACAGGATAGCTTCCAGCCTTGGTCCCTGAGCACCCAGTGGGCACAGAACAGGCCCTGAGGGGGCAGTGAGTGTGCTCAGGCGCTCCCAGGCCGCGGGCTGCCTGCTGCTCTGCACCCCAGCCGCCCTGTCCAGATGTCACCGGTGCTGTCTGGCTTAGGCCTGAGCCTGCATCTCCTAGCGCCGTTCTTGTGGATTATGGCTTTAGCTACTTCCTGTTCATGTACAGAGGTCCGCTCAGAAAGGCGTCAGAAAGTGTCTTGTCTGTCTCCGTAGGAAGGAATGTGGAGAGCCCTCCCTTGAGAAGCCTATGAAACACACACGTGTATTGCACCTTTAATATTCTCTTGGTGTGTAACAATTACCTCAGTATCCACACTTACTAGAACATGTCAAATGAATCAGAGGACTATGAAGTCGGATTTCGTCTCTCCCTTCCCGCCTTCAGTCCCACCTCTCACCTCCACATACCCAATGCTGACACTTTGATGTGTAGCTCTGTGTTTTTTCTAATATACAGAAACTTATATATAAAATTGTTTGGGGCAAGTTGTGGGTGGTAGTATTTGTTTTTAAAAAATATAGAATTGTGGGGCGGCAGGGTGGCTCCGTTCGTTAGAGCACGAGCTCTCAGCAAGGTCGCCGGTTCATTCAATTCCCACATGGGATGGTTGGCTGCACCCCCTGCAACTAAAGATTGAGAACGGCGACTAGACTTGGAGCTGAGCTGCGCCGTCCACAACTAGATTGAAGGACAATGACTTGGAGCTGATGGGCCCTGGAGAAACACACTGTTCCCCAATATTCCCCAATAAAATTTTAAAAAAATATACAGAATTGTATTAAACATACTGTTCTACTACTTTTTTTTTCCTCACATAATAGCATATTCTGGACATCTTTCCAAATGAAAATACATTTTAGTTCGGGAAGGAATATGAAAGTGTCTGACTTGGGGCAGAGTGCAGCTTACTGCTTTAGGGGAGAAGGAAGGAGGAGAGAAGGCAGAAAGCACTGTACACCGCAGGGCTGCTGTGGCTGCCCCCTTACGTGGAACTGTCCACACGTCCCTCCCGTCTCTAGAGCCCTGGTTTACCTGCGCGGAAGCAGGGCAACGCAGTTTCAGTTTTCACTTTATGTGTTATGTTCTGTAATGAAATAGCAGCTATGGAGCCTCTGCTGTTGCTATAAACATTCAGTCATCAGGGCAATTGCTTTGCACTTCAGTTAATTGGGTAATTTTAAGGATTAAAGGGTCTTTCCTCCTCAGTACTGACAGTTTCATGTTTGGCAATAGGGATTTGGGGCTGCGCCAATGTTAGTCTAGAATGTTTTTGTTGCTTGTTCCTTTCTGTGTTTTGTGTTGCCTTCACTTAGGGCCGAGGTTCCTTGCTACAAGTTCAAGGTGGGGTTGAGCTGGGGAATGGTGGTGTGTCCCAGGGACAGGGCATGGCAGCAGAGACTGATGTCCGTGTCCCCTTCCTATTGTCTGGTCCCCCAGGGGCCCCGGCTGGTATCCCAGCTTGTTGGGAGGAAGAAACAACTTCACCTTTATGCCGGCAAAATGCAGTTGCTGGGCTGTTTGGCTGCCTTCGTTCAGACAGGCTGCTAATGAGCGCAGGGTCGCAGGCTCCTCCCCTTGTGGCAGAGGGCTGAGGACAAAGTGTCTTGTTTGTCACAGACTTCTTTGTAGCCTGGGCCAGCAAATCCATGTCTTTTCCCCATCTTGGGATGGGGAGAAAGTTATTCTTGCTTTACCATGGAAATCTGAAGTTCAGTATGTGGTAGTACCCTGAAATCTTTCTCTGGAAAGCACAGTAGAAACACATTATCTCTAATGGTTCTGAACGAGTTGTGTAGGAGCTGTCAGCACTGATGGATGTGTTTTCTTCTGACCTCTTTTCAGAACCCACACAGCAGTTAAAATAGCTCCAAGGTACAGTGCGCCTGTTGTCCACGTCCTGGACGCATCCAAGAGTGTGGTGGTGGTAAGTGTGGGGCCTCACCTTATTTCAGTATGTTGTACAGAGAGAACAGAGATCATTGAGTCAAGGGGATTACCAAACATCTCCTCATTTTTGTCCAGTTCTACTCAAAAATGTGAAAGAACAGCCCATGGCTTGTGACGGTGTCACTGCCGTTGTGTGTGTTTCTGGAAGGGGGGCGGTGGGTGCCAGGGGCTTTCAAAGCCCACTTACTTCCTGAACGAGCAGCGAGAGTGCTGGTCTGACAGGAGCCACTGGACCAACACACCTGTGACCTTGTCACCAACCCAGAGAGAGAGATCTCAGCCATTTAGAAATACTTACAAACATGAACATACACTTTCTTAACTCCATGCCAGAGCTAAAGGAATGTAGAATTTTTTAAATGACCTGTTTGTAGATGGAAAAACGTTTAACTTGGAATAGGCCAGCTGACTTGACTCAGAGACAGAAAAGCATTCACTTGGTATTCATAACCCAGAATAATAGATTCTTTTTCTTGGTGAACGCAATCCACAACTCACCTCAGTGTGTTTTTCCTGCTTTTCTCTTTCCTCTTGCTCCGAGTTCTCATTGAAAAAGCGCAATTCAGAAACCACTAGTCTAGTCCAAGTGTCACGTTATGCAGATGAGAAAAGTTAGTGAGGGGACTGGTGCTTTGTGAGACCACAGCCTGAACTAGGGGCATCACATTTCCTGCGCCATTTTCCAAAGGAATTCTTTCAGATCTGTGTATTTATTTGCGTGAAAGTTATACAATAATTGCTAAGATTATTAAAAACTTATGGTGTGCCAGGCCCTGTGCTAAGTGCTTTATATGAGTTCTTGATTTAATCCTGATGAGGTAGATACCTTTATTACTCCCGTTTCACAGATTAGGAAACGGGAACGAAGCGGTTAGTAACTCTTGAGGCCATACGTCCATCAGCAGGTCCGAGATCTACTACAGGTGGTCTTATTTTATGCTACATTAAACTTCGTCCTATTAAATATTTACTGATTCTCCTAGATTAAAAAGGATAAAGTTAAGACCGGCTGGAATTATAAAATTGCAGTTTTTTATTTGTCACTGATACTTGCAAAAAAGCTACATTTCTGCAACTCAATTTTAAAATAAGTTTTTGTATCTTATATTTGGATTTTGCTTTGTATTTGCTTATATCAATTCCATAGTTGAGTCTCCAATGGGCCTCAAGGTGTGTAGCCTTTTCCAATGCTGATGGCTGAACATTTCCCACGTGGAGGCCAGGCTGTTGGGCCTGTCAAGTACAGTGGTGACGGCCCTACGTTAGGGAAGGACATTAGCTGGGAAGGAATCAGCCCTCTGGTTCCATTTTGAGGGCAGTGTCTTAAAGAGGTAAAGCGGCGAGAGCCCGGCTGAGGATGGCGTGGGCATCTGTGTTCTTTACCAGCCGAGTGGCTGGCAGGTGTTAGTCTTCTCATGTGCTACAAGGAAATGGCCACAATTTGTAGTTACTCAAACGTAAGTCCAATGATGAGTCATTTGGGTCATTGATAGTGACACTTCAGGAGTTTCTAGGTGTGTCACTCTCTCTGTGGAGTCATATGGTTAGTGTGTAACTCTGCCATTGTGCTGTGTGACAGCGTGTGTGGGCATTGCCAACCAGGCAGGCTCATCTGAGCCGTGGTATTGGGTGGGATCAGTCATGTGGGCACCCACGTGACTGACCTCGGTTGCTCAGTTCTTAACCCCTTCAGAGATCAGCAGATACAGCATGAGGCAGGTCCCCCACACCTCACGTCGTTAGCATAAACCATCTGGGGCGGTCCAAGGCCCCAGGTAGACAGGGACACTCTTATCAGGCAGGATGTTCCAAGGGCCAGTCCTTGCTTTGCAATGTGCAAGATCCGAACACCCCAGGCCCACTGAGTTACCCTGTATGGCACAGCCAGGCAGAAGAGGAAATGACATTAACACAGGGAAGCTTCCTGAAGGACATGTCACCAGAACTGACCAGGGTTGCACATTTTATCTTCTCTTTTGCTCTGTGGTTATTGGACTTTGATCTTGTATTTTCAGTGTTCCCAGCTATTAGATGAGAATCTAAAGGAGGAGTACTTTGAGGAGATCGCGGAAGAGTATGAAGACATTAGACAGGACCACTATGAGTCTCTCAAGGTAAGTGACAAAAACCGGTTGCAGCTTGTTTGGGTACTAAAACAAGCCTATGGTTTTTAATGTAACTTCAACGTTCTGAGGTTTAGAATCATTTTAGAGAAGTCCTATTTTCTAGTTCAAATCAGAGTTCTTCAGTGTCTAAGTTCCCGATAATTTTTGGTTATATTAAAATTAATCTTATTTATTCCTGCAAACATGTATTGGGTAGTACGTGGTAAGTGTTAGACGCTCTGCTAGATACCCAAGTTATGGGAATGAATAAAACGTGAGCTCATACCCGGCAGGGAAACAGGAACTGAAACTGTGCTAAGATGACTCCACAGACCCCTGTTCTTGAGGAAATATGGAAGCAAACGAAGACGTTAGGACAACATGAGCCTCTGTCCCTGACTGCCCAATACCGACTGCAGGCTGGTGTGGTCTCGGGCCCTGTGTAGATGAGCTCCAGGCCCCCGTGAAGAGTAGGCATAATGACTCTGTAGAAGCCATTGGGGGTATTTCTTGCTGGTCTTCTTAACTCTAGGCTTTGTGTGGGGGATGCATGTTGGGTGTGGCTAGGCAGGTAGAATGAGATAAGACGTAGCATGAAGAAAACATGTTTCTGAGACACTGGTTGCTTCCCCTCTCCTTGGGTTTGCCCACAGGTGAGAGTTTCTTAGTTCTGCCTTTGGGTCCTCCAGGCGGCAGACAGCAGGCTGGTTGACCCTGGCCTCGGGTGTTCTAAAAGTACAGGCCGTAGACTTCACGGTTCAGGCTGCAGGTCAGCTTCGTATTTGTGTATCAATAATTGCTGGATATTTATTGAATCTTTACTCTCTACTGTTGTGGTGCTGAGGCAAAGCCATATTGGGTGGAAAAGAAAGAGCTTTTTAGGATGTGAATTTTCATTAATGAAAGAGTTTGTTTTTTTGAAAAACTCACGTACTAGCATTCTTGAGTGTACTTCCATAGTAGCAGCTGAAAACCTAAGAGTCTCAAAATAAATAACATCTTTTTTTTCATAGGAGAGAAGATACTTAACCTTAAGTGAAGCTAGAAAAAACGGTTTCCATATTGACTGGCTGTCCGAGCCTCACCCAGGTCTGTTTGTCGGGTGGAGAAAGGCTTCGAGTGGTAACGGTGGGCTGAAGGGACGTTTGCATTTACTTTGGCTACAGACTCACACTGGCAGCTAGAGACTCTTAATTGTGTCTAATAACAAAAATAAAAGCAAACAGGTACCGTCTCAGGAGAACCAAACACTGTCCTGAGATTAAGCAGGTGCAGCTCCCTGGTCAATCTTAACGGAAGTGCTGTTATCCCCACTTTCCTTTGAAGATAGTGAGCTTGGGGTAATGACTTGGAAAGTTTGTAGGATTCTGTCCTTGATCTGTCTTCTAAACCCACACTCTTTCCTCTGTGCTGTGCTTGAGTGGGCCCCTTTCAGTTTGAAGCCAGTTTTGGAGAACTGCCTGGGTGGCTCTGTCACTGCGTTGGCCAGGGTCCCAGGCTGGCCCAAGTGTCGATGTGGAATGTCTGAAATTGAAAATGCCTCCACATTGAACAGACCTTTAAAACAGCTCAGCAAAACAGGATCTCCTGTTTCGTGCTCACTCTCTCATTCTCTCTCTGGATGCTTCTCTCTTTTAATTTCTTATATTTGGTTTCCTCCCTTTCACATTTCTAGCCACCTTCCTTGCTTTCAGTAGGTGTTCACGAGGGAATAAAATGTGTGAGGTGTTTTGACAGGCTCAGAGAGGCATGAGATACAAATGTAGAAACGAGACAGGTGAGCAGGGGTTATGTTAATTAATTCCACATTTCCAAGGTAACAGCTCATATCAGCTTTCAGTGCTCACGGAATCTGTGTTACACATGCTCAGCAGGCTGAGAGGAGTAAATCAGAAGTGCTGAGTTGAGTGTGGTTTACAGGGAAGAATGAAGATGGAGTTGGAGGCCTGCTTTTAATCCCACCTTGGCTCTGTGTCATCTAGTGACCTTGAGCATCTTACTGCTGGTTTCTGATGTGTAAAAAAGGAGTAGCTTTATGGAAATGTTGTGAGGACAAAATAAGATAGATGTGTAAACCTTTGAAAGCTATAAATCACCCAATGGTCAAAACTATTATTTTCTCTTTACCTTTCACTATGAAATTGCAAAAATATCACAAGGGGAAGTCACATATATACAACACATCTTAGTGGAAGTAGTCCTCTGAAGGTCACGGCTCCAGGCAGCGGTGGACCCTTTTCCAGTGGCCGTTTTACCCCCAGTGCAGAGTCTCTGCAAAGCTCAGGACCTGCTGTCCAGTGGGCGTTGGGACTCTGAGGTACGGCCCTCAGACACTCGGACTGGCAGCTAGAGACTCTTAATTGTCTGATACCAAAAATAAAAGCAAACAGGTACCGTTTCAGGAGAACCAAACACTGTCCTGAGATTGACCCGGAGCAGCTCCCTGACACAACTCTCACTTTCATTTGAAGGACAACCCAGCCTTACAGTAGCTACAGGAAGTCAGTAAAGGGAGACAGAGGGTTCTTCTCTCAAGGTCCTCGGTGCCAAAACCTCAAACAAAATCTTAAGCCCTGGGAGACAAGCTTAGTCAAGAACAACATCCTGCAGTGACTCTGCAGCCAGACCTTTCTCCTGCCTTTCCAGGCAAGAGGAGACTTTATCAGGAGGCTCTCTGTAGTTTCCTTTTTGTTAACAAACAAATCAGCACGCTAGAATGTTGACAAAGAAGGGCTCATCCTGCATAGTAAAAAGATGAGCAGGAATACATGGGAAAGAGTTACTATAAGCATGAAAAGGGAGAGGTTTCCAGCCAAAATTAAGCTGCTCAGACTTTTCCCGTATTTTCACTTCTCACTTTTACTATCTAAAGAGAGAAGAATACTCTTGAGACTTCTGTTCCTCCAGAGCACCTGAGGCTGGAGGGTAGCGTATGCTGTCTGATCACTGTTTACAGATCAGGGAACAGGACAGGAGGGCTAGGAAGTGGCCTTGGAGTGGTCACCTGGGACTCTGGCCCGACCCCATAACAGGCTTGAGGGTAGGGGGCGCTCTGGCTGCTCCTGATGGTTGGGAAGGCCCAGGCCTCCATCTGTCTCTGAAGTCAGCACCGTGATTTCCCTGAGGATGTATTTTAGACTCACGAGGAGGCATAAAGAGCAGTACATTGAACGTTCACAGATACCCACTAGCCGCTTAAGAAATAGCCTACTGCCCACTTTAAAAAACAAACGGTGCGTATGTAGTGGAGGTCCCTGTGTGTCTCCCCCTCACCCCGCCTGTGTGATCCTGAACTTGAAGCCTCGTGGCCATGCATTTCCTTATACTTTGACTACATGCGTATGTAGCAGTAGGTAATTAGATGATTGTTTCATGTCTAAACTTTATGTACGTGTCTTTCTACAGTGGTCTTTATTTTAGCATTGTCCTCCTTTGTACATGTGAAGATTAACCCAAGTCTATTTTCTTGGGTGGGTTGGAGGTGGAAGGGTTGCGGGAAGTTTCCAGGGGTGATGGAGTCGGTCGGCTGCAGGGGAGAATAGTTTTATTTAAGATTCACTGCAGAATGACTCCTTCTCCGCAATCATTTCAAGTTCCCCTCTTTGTAAAACAACTCCTACGGGTGACAGGAGGGAGGCAGAGCGTGGGAGCCGACAGACAGCGGGAGCCAGCCGGCCAGGGGGGCCTGTGACCGGCAGGCAGTGCTGACAGAGGGCTCCTTCCCTGCAGTGAAGCCCACGTTTCTTGGGACCCGGGTCTTTGATGACTACAACCTGCAGAAGCTGGTGAACTACATTGACTGGAAGCCTTTCTTTGACGTGTGGCAGCTCCGGGGCAAGTACCCGAATCGAGGCTTTCCCAAGATATTTAATGACAAGACTGTCGGTTAGTTCCTAAGTCCTTCTTCCCTCTCTGATGTTGGCCACACAGCGCTGGGACTTTGCAGACGAGAATAGGTGGGGAGCTGAGGGTTTCATTATGCAGGAGACAGTGTACGGTTATCACGTAACAGGATATGGTGTGCCTGCTCGGCTCCTTAAGGGTCTGTCTTTATCCAATGCATTTGACCGTTTGTTCTTTAATAAGTGATTATCGACATCATTAACATGCTGGGCTCTGTGCTGGGCACGGGAGGAACAGAACACAGGGTAATCCCTGCCCCCTGGTACCTGGCTGCAGCCGCTTCTGTGGAAGCCTCCCTGGAGGAGGTGGTGTTTGAACTGCTGTTTGAAGATCAAGCGGGAGTTACTGAGGCTGGGACTGGGGATGGGAGGTGGCGTTGAAGCAAAGGACATTCCAGGCAGAGGTGAGAGAGTGAGAGGCACAGACACATGTGCCAGTTTGGGGAGTTGAAGGAGTCCTTTGTGCCTGGAGCATTGGTGGGGGAGGGCATCTGGGACATGAGCTAGAGAAGTGGGTGAGTCCATAAACTGGGAGTCCCACTTCTCACTTCCAACCCTACCCCTCAAACCTCCCCCTAGAGACATGGGATCAAATGCTAAGCCATTCAGAGGATTAAGTCACAGATGAGAACAGGAAGGAGGGGGTGGAGTGTGGGATTAGGGCTGCAAAGAACCTTAGAAACCGCCCCCTGCCTGCTCCCCTGAAGGTCCCTGGCGTGTTTGTGAGGACAGCGACCCAGTAGCTCTCAGGGCAGCTCGCGCCACAGCAGGCAGAAAGGAGATTCTCATTCCAACCATTCCTGAATGATCACAGATGAGCAGTAGAATGGCTGAAGGAAAACTGGACGGCCATGCTGTCGACAAAGGTCTGAAGACCCTGCTGGCCCCTCAGCATGGGAGCGGCAGCTCAGCGTCACATACAGAGTCAGAAAGTGAGAGGCAGGTGTCCTGGGAGCCTGGCCTGCTGTGCATGGGAGATGCTGCGCGAGCCCCTGAGCTGAGGCCACTGCACAGGGGCTGAGCCACGTGGCTCCTCAACCTGCTCCACGTCCCCAGTGGTCCCTGTGGGGTCAGTGGAGTTGTGTGTACATGAGGAGCATCGGTGACAGAAGGATTTGGCTGCTTTGTTTCACTCTGTGTGACAACTCCTTGGGGAGCCACGGGCTCGGCTCTCGGCCTTTCGTTAAATGGGGAAATTGAAGTGGCTCGAACTGGGGAAACAGACTGTGGGAACCACACTGACCCCTTCGCTGCCCCACCCTACGTCATGCGATGACAAACACTGAAAGTATTTGGAGGGGAAGAAAGGGGAGAGGGGTGAAGAGAAAATGACTGAGGAGGGTTGTGGCTTTAAGAGAAGCATCCTGTGCTGGTTATTGGCATCTTTAAGTGAATTCTTAACTGCATTTTCCTAATAGGTGAAGAGGCCAGAAAAGTCTACGATGATGCCCAGAATATGCTGAAAGAACTGATTAGAGACAAGAAGCTGCAGGCCAGGGGTGTGGTTGGGTTCTGGCCAGCGCAGAGTGTCCAGGACGACATTCACCTGTATGCAGAGGGCGCCGAGCCCGCGGCCGCGCAGCCCATAGCCACCTTTCACGGGCTGCGGCAACAGGTACGGAGAGCCAGGTGTACAGCAGGTAGGCTGCTGCTACTTTCTGGTTTGAGCACCAAAAAAAATGGAAATAAGAATTAAACAAGTCTGAGCTTTGTATAAATGACAGCTCTGCCCCACCTCACCCCCAAATGGCTAGTCAGAGGCCTGAGCCCAAGGCCTTTGTGAGGATGGTGGGGAGAAGTTGCCAGCCTCGATTTAGAGAAACAGGAGTGTGTGTTCCTGTGTGGTAGACGGTGGATGAGAAGCATGGCTGCTGCCTTGGTGGTCACATAGGTGCACGTTTCCGTGTTCAAAATTGTATACATGCATATTATTAAATAGGCTGGTGGCTCCCTTTCTCCAGGGGACACAGGTGGGAACAAACCTTTGCTGAATGTGAACCAGGTGCGAGGTGCTTACAGGGCTCTCGATGGACAGTCTTGTTTAATCTCCACACAGTTGTCAGGCAGTTTATGTGTCCATTTGACAGAGGAGAGAGGGAAGGTTGACATGAGATTGTGCAGAGTTCACAGCTTGGAGGGGAGAGTCCAACCTGTCTGCATCCCGATGGCTGTTCTGTCACAGCACCTGCTTCCGTTGGTGTCGTGAGCACAGGCCCCCACCTCTCATATGCCCCCACCTTTCAGAGTGCAAATATAATACTGTTTACCAAAAATAAGACCTAACCAGAAAATAAGCCCTAGCATGAATTTTCAGGAGGACATCCCCTGAACATAAGCGTCTTTTGGAGCAAAAATTAATATAAGACTTGGTCTTATTTTCAGGGCAACACAATATGCATGTCTCTCTAGCTGCTGTAAAAAAGTCGTTGTCCTAAACAAGAAATGGAACCAGAATTCACCAGAGTTATTAACAAAGGGTTGCAGTAAATTATTCTCACAGTGTTTTACAGCCATTTCAGTCATTCAAAAGTAATAGTGTTGCTTTTAATTATAACCACAATATAATTCCTAGTGACTGATATTCTGACCATGACAACATGTGGAGATTCTTACATTTGGGACATTAAACAGCAAACAAGGGCAGCCACACCATTGCTGTCTACACTCATGCTCAGACGCCGCGTATACAAGGCAGAGGTCTCATGCTAAGTTCTAGCCCCTCCTCTCTAGGGAACTGGTGACTTCTCTCCTACAGGTGTAGCTAAGGTCAGAAACCTCTCCTGGCCCAGTTTTTCATCCTTCAAGTTCTGTGTCCTCTGATCGCTTTTCATTTCCAGGCAGTCTGCGAAGGACTGTGTTAGGACATTTAATACAGTGACTTCTTAGTGCACCTGTTACTACTCAGGTAGTTATTTCTGAGGAACTGCTTTCTTCCAGTCACTCAGGAGAATTCTGGCTGAGCAGAGCAGAGCAGAGCAGCTTCTACTCTGGGAGTCTCTGTTCTGAGTGGCTGTGATTGCTGCCCCTTCTGAAGTGCGGTGGGGCTCTGTCACCTGTCTCTCCTTGTGGTGTCTGGAAGCTTTGTATCTCCCTCTGGCTTTGTTAGCACAGAGCAGTCGATGGGCAAACTACAGCTGGAAAGCAGCTGGCCCTGGGCTCCATGACATTTCCTTGTGCCACTGTCACACGCCTTCTTGCCTGCACCATTTTCTGCCCAGTGTTGATTAGGCTGTACTTGTTTCCAGAGCCGGCAGGCAAATAGCTCCTGAGCTCCTGGTTGGCCACTCACTGATTAACTGATTAGTGCTAAGCAGTGCTGGATAGCCATCCAGAGCGTTGGTTGTGGTATCAATCCCCGGTCCTGCCACTCTCTGACCTTGAGCTGGTTGATCAGGAGAGGCTCTCTCTGCCTCAGATTTCTTGTCTGTGAAGTGGGGTTGATGGTATCACTTCCTTCACAAGGTTACTGAGAGGATTCAATTGGCTCATTCATATAAAGCACCAAGAATAGTGCCTGACTTATAGTAAATGCTCAGGAAATATTAGTTATTAGCTATTTACATTATCAGCAAGTATTTGATGGTGAAATATGTATAAGGTCTTATTGGTCAGCTTAGTCTTATTGGTAGGGAAGAGTCAATCATCAGCTGAAAATGGAAAATGGGGGAGGAGAGACACCTGGCCTGGCAGAGAGAATCCACATGTGGATTTGGACCAAAGGAGGAAGCAGGTCCTGCTGACCTTGTTTGGCTTCAGGCCAGCCCAGGGCTCTCCGTAGCTGTCCCCTGACCCCCGCCCCGGCGGGCAGCCACTAGGCCTGTGTTGCTGATCTGGCAGCTTGTCGAAGTGCTTCTGTGGATGCAAAGTAGAGGCGTAGACATTCGGTGGGCCCCTTTTGAACACACCTTCAGGATTTAGTGTTGATCTTGAATTGAAAACACTGGCAGGAATTTTTTTCTATGAATGTCTAGGGTTCTAGCTCCCAGCATTTACTGTGGCATTCAGTAAATGTTTGGTCAGTGTGTCGAATGAGTGAATTAACTGGTTTCTTCACTATGTATGTCATGTCTTGTCACGTCATACATTTTTAAAAATCTCATCTCATTGATTTATTCAACAAATATTTATTGGGCGGCCGGTTAGCTCAGTTGGTTAGAACATGGTGCTCTTAACAACAGGGTTGCCGGTTCGATCCCCGCATGGGCCACTGTGAGCTGCGCCCTCCACAACTAAATTGAAACAACTACTTGGAGCGGATGGGTTCTGGAAAAACACACTTAAAATATATGTATATTTTTATTGACTACTATGCATTGTTCTGTGGCCGAGGCTGTAACTGCACAGGACAGACAGACATCCCTGTTTGAAGCTCGTCTGCTGGAGAGACAAGCTTCTTGTCTGCTGGGTGTGGGGCTGTGTCCATGCTCACGGCGCCTCTGTTCCCCTGGTTTTCAGGCCAAGAAGGATTCTGCCGGTACGGAGCCATACCTCTGCCTCTCGGACTTCGTCGCCCCACTGCACTCGGGCCTGCGGGACCACCTGGGCCTGTTTGCCGTCGCCTGCTTTGGGGTGGAGGAGCTGAGCCGGGCCTACGAGGAGCAACACGACGACTACAGTAGCATCATGGCCAAGGCGCTGGGAGACCGGCTGGCGGAGGTAGAGCAGCGGGGCCCGACGGACAGAGCCGGGGTGGGGACCTGGCAGAGCTAGAGCAGCGGGGCCCCAGGGACAGAGCCTGGGTGGGGACATGTGCTGGTGCCAGAAAGCGAGGCAGCCCTGAGGGTCAGATGAGGCCAGCCTTCTCATCACACGCATGTTTCAACCATGAATATTTGAATTTTTGAATTTTGGGCAAAGAATTTTTCTCCATGAAGAATTTTTCTCCATGTTTCAACCATGAATTTTTGAATTTTCTGAATATGTGCCATATTCAGAAGTCACATTTAGAACCCCGACTTCGTTGTCTTAATTCTCCTGTCTTCCTTTGCTTATTGTGATGTGACGTTTTCCCGAGGAGCCTGAAAAATTAACAGCAGACCTGTTTCCAAACTCCTTGTTTTAATGTTGGCGTCCTCCATAGATTCCTCATCTTTCTCTGCATGGAATGGGGTGACCTGAGCTGTGGGGAAGTCGTCTCCCCCTTTCCTGAGGCTAACAGTGGAGGAACGAGAAACTGGTGGTCCCAGTTTCTCTTCCTGGCCACATGGGAAACATTTACATTAGAAGGCTTGGACTCCTTGGATCATTGAATGTGATACTTCAGAACCCAGGTTGAGGTCAGAATTGAACAGCAGAGCAACTAATGAAATTGCAGATGAGTCGAGAATCCAGCCTGTCCCCTCTTGCCAGATTCTCCTGGCTGTGGTCCAGGCGAAGGCGGTGCCCCGATAGCTTTGATGGAGGGTGGAAGCAGCACTGCTGCCGAGGGTCTGGCCTCTGCTAAGCCAGCCATGTTCTGGGCTCCAGGCCTTTGCAGAGGAGCTCCATGAGCGGGTCCGCAGAGAGCTGTGGGCTTACTGCGGCTGCGAGCAGCTGGACGTCGTCGACCTGCGAAGGCTGCGCTATGGGGGCATCCGCCCGGCCCCCGGCTACCCAAGCCAGCCTGACCACACAGAGAAGCTCACCATGTGGAAACTGGCGGACATCGAGCAGTGCACAGGTATGTGCCGGGAGGAGGCAAGCGTCCCTCGGTCCTTATTCAGTAGGTGTGCTCTTCTCTGTCATGGTGCAGGTGGTTCAAGGGTAAGACTGTGGAAAGGCTCCTAATGAAATCATCCATGTTCCCATCCTTTCTCACCTCTAGCTGCTTATTTTAGTATTTAACCGCCTTTTTATTGAGTAGTCTTACATCACCATTTTTAGATTCATCAGTGTTAATTATTGTCTCTTAACCTGGAACAGAGGGGAATTTAGCTTACTCATCCTGCCCGTTTTCCTATGACAGCTGTGTTACTGTTTAATCTCCCTCGGTGACCTTTGTAACCTTTAGTAACCTCCTGCGTGGTTCTTGCTCCTTCTGTTGCTTGGAGGCAGTATCTCTGGGGGCTAGTCTCACAGCACTCCCGCCCTTCCCATCAGCTCTCCTGTCTCTTACTTTTACACTGTTATTAACACAATTAACACTATTCAGTGGTATTAGTCAAAAGCATGCCATCAGCACTGAGGAGTTACGGAGTCGAGATTTAAGTGAGGAAATGAGGCTGTGCTGATTTCGGGTTTGCAGGAAGAGCACAGATATGAGGAGTCACAAGATGGGGACGGCAGTCCCGTTTCTGCCATGAGCTGGTGATCTTTGACAAAACACCTCACCTCTGTGCTGCCCTGTTTCCCTGGCCATGAAATGAGTGGCTTAGACTCGGCAGACTCGATGTGCCCTCTGAGTTCCAAGCTCCTGATGAAACCATTATCTTTTCTTCCTAAGCACTGCTGCAGGCTCGCTCTTCCTGGAGCCTCACTGCTGGTCACCCTGGTGGCAGTGGCCCCACAGGAGCCCTTGGCGCCTCAGCTCCAGGCTTGGAGCTCCGTGTCTGGGAAGGCCCAGGCTTGGGGGCAAGTTGGGGCCTCTGTAACCCACCTTGGAGGACTGGGCATCCGAGGCCAGAGTCTTCCAGGCCTGAGTGAAAGGGGATTCGTGTCTTGAATTTGTTCATCCCTGTGGCAGGACTTCGCTGGACTAGTCTGGTCACATCTTTCATGCTGTGTCACGTGTCACCTAGAGGCATGAGTTCATGTTTACTCTCTCGTCCAACAAGAGTTACTGGGTGCTTTCCCAGGGCCAGGGCCTGAGCTGGGCGGGACTCAATGAGCTTCTCCCCGTTTGCTTTCTCGAGGCATTAGGTTAACGGAGTCCTTAGCTATGGCACCTGCATCGGCAGTGTCTGGCCTCTACTTCTCCAACTCAAAGGCCAAGTACTTTGCTGTGGGGAAAATTTCCAAGGATCAGGTAAGTGTTTCGTTGGCTTTCCAAGATGCCTGTCTTGTTTTAAGTGGAACTGTGCAAACTGTTTTATTTCACATGTGGATGAGAATAAAACGAGAGGGAAGGGATGAAGAAATTTATCTCAGTTAAGGTTTTCCTTTGATTTTATCGCCCCAATTCTAGCCCTCCTGTTTTTATGCAGAACACACACACACACACACACACACCCCAGCTTCTGAGCATCAGATGTTCACCACATGTTCTTTGCCTGCCCAAAAAATAAGCGACTTAACTCAGGTTGTTATTTAGACAAGACATGGAAGGTACTTAATGTTTTGTGGAAACTTCGGTTCAAAAACTCTTACCATTTTGGTCTAATACACTGCTTTTTTACTCTTTCGCAGGCTGAGGATTATGCCCTGAGGAAGAACATGTCTCTGACCGAGGTGGAGAAATGGCTTGGACCCATTTTGGGATACGATACAGACTAACTGTTTGTTTTTCACCTTTTCTGTGCTTGGTGACCTTCGGGAAAATACAGTCCCGAGTGCCTTAAAAAGAACCACAATGGCACCAGCACACAAGCCCATCTGCAGCTGGGTGGCGCTTGCATTGCTTCAGCTTTTGGCAGACTGGTTGGTGGAACCTTGCAGAGGGCCAGGGTCTTCCTTGGTTCTTGGAAAACAAGCTGCTGTTTGTCAGGGGCCCTTGATGGGCAGCGAGCACAGCGCTGGCCGTGTCCCTATGTCCCTGGTCCCTCGAGTACTGGGACAAGCTGGAGGGAGAGGTCTTTTGCATTTCAAAGCAAGTCAAGTTGCTTTTTTCATTTTTACCTCAGATCTAGGCGACCATTTGTTCTTTTTTTGTTTTCTCTTAGAAAAAAAGCCTGCACCTCAGTTGAATAGAGACTGTAACCCTGTGGCAAAATGACACTAAGAAATGGGGCATTTTAATCCAAGTGGTTGCAATACTCACTTCTGACAGGGAAGAAAGGATAACTCTGCTCTCCTTCTGGAAGACCTCGTTTTCTGAAGGCTCATTCCAGTGGTTGCAGAGGTCCCTTTGGCAGAAGGCACACTCTCACCCCTGGCTTGTCAGGAACACGCAAGCTGTTTGCCTTAGTGTGGTCAGTATAGGTGTTCTCCCAGCACTTTGTCGTAACTTCATATGCCCGAGCCCCACGAGGAAAAAAGGAGGAAGGGGAGAGAGTGTCTCTTCAGGGCAGTGAACATCTTTTAATTGTTTTCTAGAATTGAGCCGGCTCTCTCATGAACTGTAGTGTCCTCTGCAGATTTGGACCGGTGAATAGCTTAATTTCACTCAATGCTTGCTTTTCTGTGCTGCCCCAACCCCAAACTCCTAGAGTTTAGGAATAGCATGTTGACTTGTTCTCCGTTATTTCAGGGGAAATCGTTAAGAACATTTGCTTTGGAGTCAGACACACATGGATTCAAATTGCAGCTTTGCCATCTACTTGCTGTACAACAGAGGCAAATCACTTAAGCTTTCCCACACTATGTTCTCATCTGTAAAATGGGGACAGTGATACTAGTTCCCGTCTCATGGACATAGGTGTGGAGTAAATGAGATGATGCACATAAGGCAGGTAAGACGGGGTCTGGCACACAGTAAGTGCTTAGTAAACTGTAGCTTCTGTAGAGCTCTGTAGGTAGTCCTTTGAGCTCTGCACACAGTAGGTACACGTAGGAAGGGAACGAGGGATTAGTGGAAGTAAAAAGATACTGTGGAGATGCATATAGTAATGATTGCAGTGAGTATGGTAGGTGCCCTTGTGGGTTTAGAACCCCGTTTAACACTGTGACTGGGAAAGAGAAGCCACCCTGTATCACATGCACCTTGTCATAGAAGCTGGCCTTGCCCCCCAAAGCATTTACACCAAGTGTACATTCAGGCACATTGGAGGGGAAAGGGAAGCACACTTAGGAGCTGATGGTCCCGCGTGTCCGTGGTGTAATTGTGTCTGTTTACAGAGTGACACACCATCTCAGGCATTGTGTGCCCTTCAAGTGAAGAGAACTGTGTGTTTTCGGTACATTGAATTTGTGCTAGACTTAGAATGAGACTTGGTTTCCTGAGACACTTAGTTGGAGGACTTATTTTTTGCTCCGGAGCAGGTATGTTCTCTGTTTTGGTACGTTCTTCGGTGAGAAAGAATAACCTTCAGACACAGTCGTGTGCCGAGTAATGACATTTCGGTCAATGACAGGCTGCATATGCAATGGTACCCTCGTGTGATGATACGGCGCTGAAACTCTGTTGCCAGTGGTGGCACAGCCATTGTGACGTCGTAGCTTTGGCTTAGTTGCACTGTTATTTCAATAAATTTAAAATTTTAATTAAAAGAATTTTTTTTAACCTAATGTAATTGTTTTTTAATTTTGTTTAAGTGAACACAGGAAATTTTGAAGAATTCCAGTGGCACACATCTTAGCGTTCAAATGCTTGGTTATTTTTTAAAGAATGCAACTTTTCTCAGAAAAGGTAGCGATTACATCTGAGATATATTTCAATGGCTCCTCTTATATAAAACCTTATGTAAATCCTTCCATCGTCATCTGGTTTCTCCTTATAGTGCTGTGGGCAGGTGCTAACATCTGTCTTACAACTGGAGGGAGCTGAGGTGCAGGAAATCCAAGTGAGAGCTTGCTCCTTAGAGTCAAGGCTGGTTCCTGGTCTGCAGAATCCCAAATCCCTCCACTGTGCTTTCAAATTAATTAATTCTTGAATAAAGATAAGGATGAATATCAATGAGTGGATATACCCCCCATTCCCTCCCCTCAAAAAAACCCCCCACAAATTGGTGAGTTAGATGATAGAAGAAGGAGATGGGACACATCCATATCTAAATTTCTGAGTCCATCTCAGCTTGGTACAGGGATGTTTGGCTACAGTTCTCTTTTATAATTAGAAAAATGGTCAAATAAACTGAAAATAATTTAAAACCCTGATCATGCTTTCCACTGTGCGTTATTCCCCAGCATATCAGGTGAGATGAGAAAGACCCCTGAGAACCCGCTTTTCCATTTGCTACAACTGATGATCACGGGGACAACAGACAAAAGCAGAGCTTTCCCTGGCAGCTGGGGACGGGGAGGCGTGGTACCCATTCTGTCGAGAAGTACTCAAGGAGGGAGATCAAATGCCATAGTTAGTGCCAGAGCCAAAAATTGAGAAATTCTGCCGGGCACACAATGCGAATTTAAACATTTGTTGAATGGGTGAAATCATAGAGGACCGAACAGGAAACCCGCTAGGAAGTGAGATAAATCAGAGGAAGACAAATACTATTGGGTATCACTTCTGTGTGGAATCTAAAAGACTGAACTTACAGAAACAGTAGAATGATGGTTCCCAGGGGCTGGGGGGGGGGAGTGGGGAGATGTTGTTTAAGGGTACAAACTTACAACCAGTAGATATATAAGTTCTGGAGATCTTACAATGCATAGCCCAGCAACGATACAGTATTATAAACTCGAAGTTGCTAAGAGGCTAAATCTTAGCTGTTCTCAACACAAAAAAGAAATGATAAATACGTGACATGTAGTGGTATTAGCTAATGCTACTGTAGTAATCATTTTGCAATACATAAATATATCAAACCAACACCTTATACAATGTTATATGTCAATTATATCAATAAAAAACAAAAACCCTCCCCCCCACCCCCCACCTCCCAAAGAAAAACCAGCTAGGGCTCCCCAGAGCATTTCCAGACATAGTCAGACGTGCTGCGCCTGCCCAGTGCCAGGAGGCCACTGGGCAGAAGCGAATCCCATGCACCCTTCAGTGCCCTTTCCAAACCCTACAGTTCGGGGATCTGACACTCATGATTACGCATCTTGAGCACAGCATGTCCTTGCAGCCCCTCTGAATCATCAAAGCCTCGTTAAAATTCAATATATCTTCATTTGCCTTGAGAATTACTGCATTTGAAGGTTGGCCACCCTAGTATGATACGGGTGATGCCCTTCCTTTCACCAGAAAACAAACTAAGATAAACCCTTCCTTCCCCCATCATGTTGCACAACAGAGCACCTCCTGGTGTTCTCACTACGTAGCAGGGGAGCCAAGCCTGACATGTTTAAACTAAAGAGAGTACTGCAGCGAAGAGGGTTCCTCGGGGTGCATGAGAAGACGCTGAAGAAGCGTGGTGATAAAACGAGGGCGGCGTTGTGACAGGGATGTCAGCACAGCCTGGAAGCTGAAGGGGCTGGTGCACAGCAAGGGTGAGTCATTCAGGCCCATGGCACTGAGGGGGGGAGGAGACGCTAATTCTGGATGATTCCTAGCAGATTAACAGGAGTATCTGATTTAAGAAAGCAGAGCACTCATTGGGTTTTATTAAGTGACAAGTGTGGCTTGGTTTTAGATGTCACCTTTGAATTTTTACTCGAAATGTGTGTAGGGTTGGAGGGGCTGGGGAAATTTCTGGATGGTGGGGAGTGAGGAACTTTACAACGGGTTTGGTAATAGAAGTTGCAAACATTTGTGGGCATATTCTTGTAGGGAGGCAGGGAAGGAAGTAGGAAAGAGTGATGGAGTCATGACTGCCCTGAAAATGGGGAGAGAGTGGGAAGCACTTCACCCAAACGTTTTCTTACCCACACTCGAGGGCTAAAGCCTGCCTTCTGCAGGGAAAAGACGCAATGCGTATTCCAGTAGGATGGGTGTGCTATTGTCACTCACTTCCACAGGAATACAGGCCATTCTTATTACTCCTTTCATGTCAAAGTCTGAAAAACTTCTATTATTTTGTAGATTTGGTTGGTACCTTGCTGTCAGGGCCCTGCTAAGATTTGCAGCAATCGGAAAAATCATTTACATCTACGCATTTAACTTATCTTCCCAGGAGCTCAACTAAGGCTCAGGATATTTGGGAGAAGAAATATTGGATGGGCAAATTATCTCTGCTTTTGCTTTGGCTGAGGGCCCCACGTGGAGAAATGTTTGCTGTAATATGGCATTTGTGCATTCATTCATATTCATGCAGTCCACTCAATTATATGTTCATCAAACACTGCTTGGGCGGCGTCCTGTTCCAGGGCTGGGAAGAGGATGATGGGCCATGTGAGTCAGATTCCCGGGCCTCCTGGAGAGTAGCATTTCCTGCACTTGGTGGCGAACTCCCTCCCTCCAGGTCCTTCGCGCCCTTCAGGTCTGAAACACCCTCTACCTGGAGTTTAAAAGCAGAGAAGCCATGTCCTGGTCTCCTCTGTATTGTTTTGAGGCACATATGAGCACCCACGTTTTGCTGGCCCCTTTCCCAAGTTTTTGCTGCTGCTGCTGTGCCCCTCAGCACCTGCGGTTGTAGACGTCATCAGGCAGGCTCGGTTTCATCTCTTCTTGCTAGCCGGGGTTGAAACGGGTGCTGTGTGCTGCTGTCGGAACACTAGTGCCACGCCCTCGTGACAGAACTCTTTCTGGGCATCAGTCTTTGTGCTCTGCTAGAATCGGGGAAGATGGGCGCTGTGTATGTGTGCAAGCAGCTTTTGGTGTCTTAGGAGGACCGGTCTGTGATTTGCTGTGAGCATAAATGCGGTTCAGCATTGCTCCAGGAATACAGACCCACGAGCAGCTGCCAAGCCTCCTCCCCCTCTCGTCATGGCCTTCAGGGAACAAATTTACCCAGACATCTTCCCCTTCAGATCACCAGGCTGTGCGTCCCAGTGTTTCCTGGGAGGGTTTCCTGATAAACATCTGCCTTCCAGAGAGAAATTAGTCATTTAACAAACGGCTCCAGAGAGGTTTATGGATGCAACTTGCCTGCCCGCCGTGTGTTCTAAATCATGACTCTCTCGTTTGTCCTCCTCTATTTTTCGTTGCTAAAAATTTGCTTTTTGAGCCTTGGTACACCACGGGGTCAGTGATTTCACAGTAACATAAAATTTAAAAAGCCCCACCTCACTTTAAAACATTTTTTGTTGTTGTTCAGTCATTAAAGAATATTTACGATGAGTGAAATCTATAGACGAGCCCTGGTTTAGCACATTGAGCTGGACTGCCCTCAAATGTTTAGGAGTTTGTGGACAAATAGTCTGACCTGAGATGAGCAGTTGTGGAGGGGGACACTGGGGTCAGACCTGTCTGTTCAGGGGACAGGTGTGTGATCAGCTATAGGGTATATTCTGTTTGCTTCATAGATGCCTCCCCCTCAGGCCTCCAGCAATCACTAGCCTGGTGGCTTTGGGCCAGTTACCACCTCTCCAAGCGGCAGTTTCTCCATCTGGAAAATGACCTCACCTCACAGGATGGTGCATGAACTTGAATTTTGTACTGCACAGAAGCACTCGGCACAGTGCCTGGCTCAACAATAAAATCTTCGTGAACTGAAGTCCCTAGGGAAATGTTGAATTTTTTTCAGTTCCTCACCATGCTTCAGAAGATGTTGAATGCAACACCACACTACATATACCTCATTTATGGACAACGTGTGTAAGCCTAATAATGAATGCCAGTGGCCCAGGGAAGTTCAGGGACAGGAGACGTAACTGGTGAGATTCGAAGTTTTCCAGAAGGGGCCGTAATCCCTGCAGGTGAGCCAGAGGGCTGCAAATTAAGACCACACAGCAAATGAAGGGGTGTGCCTTGGGTTTTGTGAAGCATCTCATAACTGGAGCGTGACACTTTGTGTATTAACCTTTCTGTGTGGGAATGTTAGTTTAATTTTGGTTACATTTACTCCTGAATAAAGTCATAAGAGGTCAACTTATTTTGGTTTGGCAATTACAGTCAACAGTCCTATGACAGGACTGACATGTTACAAACGGATTCGTCTGGGCAGCAGGAGAATTATACCGGACATGATGGGTGCTTTCGTGAAATCCATCCCCCAGCTGGAAAAGCACACCCAAAACGTTAAGCTGTATTTGCATTTAAAAAGCCATTGAAAAATAAGTAGTATTTTTCATTGTAAAACTTGTTCATTGCCAAAAGCTTGTGAACTAGAACCCACTTTCAGCTATAAATGTTTCCTTGCATTGCCTTTCCTTCTTTCCTTCTGTCCATCCATCTGTGAAAAGCTGAATAATGGCCCCTAAAGATGTCGGCCTCCTAATCCCCAGAATCTATGAATATTACCTGATTTGGCAAGAGACCTGATTAAATCAATAATCTTGGAATGGGAAGATTCGCAATCACAGGTGCCCTCAGAAGAGGGACGCAGGAGGAGACTGGACGTGGACGAGCAAGGTGAGGCGTGGTGTGTGCCGCTGGCTTTGCAGGTGTAGGAGGGGCCAACGCCCAGGTGTGCAGGCAGCTTCCAGAAGCTACAGAAACCAAGGAAAGAGATTCTCCCCAGAGCTTCTGCAGAGAGTGCAGACCTGCTGACCTTGATTTCAGCCCAGTGCTTCTGATTTCTGACCCCCAGAACTGTAAAAGAATAAAGGTATGTGTTTTTAAGCCACCAATGTAATTTGTTATAGCAGCAGTAGGAGAAACAATGCAACATGAATCTTGGTTTTTATACCTATCAACTTACTTATCATGTCTTTTTATGGGACTTTTATGTTACTATATATATACACACATTGATTTTGCTGTACGGTCCAGCAATCTCACGTCTGGGTACACATCCAAAGGAAATGAAATCATTATCTCAAAGAGATATCTGTACCCCTATGTTTAGTGCAGCATTATTCACAAGAGCCAATGTCTAGAAAACCCAAGTGTACACCCAGTCTTGGGGCAGTCAGGCCTCCCCGTGCCAGGCACAGCGAGAACGAGAGTCTCCCCAGTTCCCCATTCCTCTCCCTCCACTCCCAGCCCCTGGTGGCCACCATTGTACTTTCTATGAATGTGCCTCCTCTAGATATGGCATATCATTGGAATCACGCAGTGTCCCTTTGTGATTGGCTTACTTCACTTATCATAATATCTTCAAGTTCATTCATGTTGTAGCCTGTGTCAGAGTTTTCTGCCTTTTTAAGGCTGAATAATATTCCATCCTTTGCATATATGACATTTTGTTTATCTGTTCATCCGTTGATGGACACTTGGGTTGCTTCCGTCCACCTTTTGGCTGTTGTGAAGAATGCTGCTGTGAACATGGGTGTACATGTAAATCCCTGTTCATGCCCCTGCTTTCATCCTTTTGGGTAATGCCCAGAAGTGGAATTGCTGAAACACAGGAGAATACTATGTTTAATTTTTTGAGGAATTGCCATACCATTTTCCACAATGGCTGCACCATTTTACGTTCCCACCAGGAGTACACAAAGGCTCCAATTTCTTCACATCCTCACCAACATTTGCCATTTTCTGTTTATTTTTATTGTTATAATAGCTCTCCTAATGGCTGTGAAGTGGGTATATCATTGTGGTTTATACAGATATATTTTTATCTTATTTATTTCCACTCAGTTTTATATCAAAGTCTCCAAAGATTTTTTTGAAAGCCTATATATCAATCTAAATATAATACTATAATTTATATAACAAGTCCTCCTGTGGAACATTAGGCAATTTCTCATTTTTCACCATTGCATATTACAAAAGTGTGAGCATAATTGAACACTAACCCTTGTTTCGCATCTCCGAGAATGTCCTAAGAATCAATTACCCAAAGGAGAACTACAATAAAAATGATGGGTGTGTTTAACCAAGTTGCTTTCCAAAAGGATGTTCCGATCAGCGGACTATGAGAGGGCCGAGTAGCACATTCTTTGAACCTCTTTTTTCAGGTGTGGCATTTTCTCTAGAATAGAGATGAGAATACCTGTGAACTTGAAGAACCATAGTAGCGGAATCCACGTGCTTATTTGGAAGGCTCATTTTCAATGTTGCAATGTTGGTTTTAAAGACCGTTAAAGCTAGGTTTTCCTTAGATTCTCAAGAGACAGAATTTCCATATGAAAAAAAAAGGCAGATGGCTAGAAGGAAAAAATAATTTGCAAGCAATTCAGAACACCTGAGCTCTGGTCTGGCTCCACCACTACAAAGCCATGTGACTTTGGCAAATCATTTGAAATCTCTGAGTTTCAGGTGATTCCGTTATGTATGAGTGGGTTCCGTCCTTGAATTTTCTCATGTATCATACAATCATGGATTTTGAGCTCATGTATGGTGGAGTTTTAACTGCTGGAATGCTGTAGGTGTGAGTTAAAGGTGTGTCCCTCTAGAGTCTAGACCTTTCTTCTTTCAGGCATACCAGGGCTATTACCAGCTGTGATGGTTTTTTATGTGACTGTTTCAGTGCAGGCTTTCCCAGACTACAGGAGGTTGGAACTCTCAGAATAGTATAATTCTAAAGACAATCAGACTCACCTCAGGAGACCGGAAAGCTATCTTGTCACATCTCTTTGTTGGTAGGTAGATATTATTCTTAACTCACACTTTGGCTGAAGTTCTCAGCCTTTAATGGCCCTGACTAGATAAGAACTTCTCCATCTTCCTAGCTTGGGTCCAGGGCTTTATTTCCTGTCTTCATGGCTATTAAAATGATAGCTCCTTGGCTGTCAAGTCCAGCAAAATTCATCAGGGCAGTCTGAGCTTCTGCATTTTAGTTTTCTTTATGCTTTGCCTCTAAGATTTCCCTTACTTTCTTGCATGTTTATTTATACACTTGAAAGGATGTTTATTATATTTTGTCCATCGTTTCCAAGTGGGAGGGTTCTCGGTTAATCTAATCTGCCAGAGTTCCAGAAATGAAGGTCAGCCTTCTAAATTCTGTGATTCGATGGATATTGACCACTTTCCTCCCATGTAGTTAATTTAGATATTTATCTTATTTCACCTTCAAGAAGTGAGTGTCCTGAGTCCATGATGTGTTGGAACCGTCCTGACTCAGTTCTCCTGAAAGCATCCTAATAAGAAATTGCACAAGTGAACTGAAAAAGCTGAAAGCTGAGGGCTGTAACTTCGGTACTGTGTGCAGGGGCTGAGCCTAGCACGGACAGGTGCAGTTGTTCCCGCAAACATTTCAGCCTGTGCCACGATACAGACTATGAAGGTTACTTTCATTGCCGTGTTAGGCAGGTATCTCTGCTATATCGTGAAGGGACAAACTCAACCAGCAACATCCTGCGTCAGCAGGTGAGTCGGTGGTGAACTGGGGAGACTCTAGTTCTCACTGTGCCTGGGGAGGCCCGACTGCCCTAGGACTGGGTGTACCCTTGGATTTTCTAGACATCGATTTGGCTGCATGATCCAGCAATCTCATGTCTGGGTACACATCCAAAGGAAATTAAATCATTCTCTCAAAGAGGTATCTGTACCTCTACATTCAGTGCAGCATTATTCACAAGAGCCAAAATATGGAAATAACTTAAGTGTCCATCGACGGATGAACGGATAAAGAAAATGTGGTGTACATATACAATGGAATATTATTCAGCCATAAAAAGAAGGAACTCCTGCCATTTGCAACAACATGGCCTACAAAAAACAAAAAACAGTGGTTTTCAAAGTATATGCACAGAAGAGGAATTTATTGTCAAAAGTAGACAGGGTTCTTGGAGAAGTCTGAACTGTCTGGTGTTTCCACTTTAAGCCTCTTAACTACATTTCTATTTCTGTAGAGCAAGAGCAGATCCCAGAAAAGTAATTTTTCTTCTTTTGTAGAAACTTCTTTATCTGGCAGGAAGTGGTAACTCATCAAACCTGCCTCAGAGGCAGCTTTTCAACTCTCACTCAATATGATCAACATTAAGCCTCCCTCAAGTGAAGGACTGGGAGTGGCAAGTAAAAAGTCCCACGAGGCAATTAGTTACTGATTCTCTGTTCAGTCTGAGGCTGCAAGTTCAAAGGCAGTAGGTTATGGCAGAAGCGTGAACCTGGCCTGCTGCCCATATCTGGCCGAGGTAGCCAGGACTTCAGGCTAAAAAGCACCATCTTTGGTTTTCGCAAGAACATACTTCCCTCATCGTGATCACTCAGAATTTGATCCTAGCTGGACGTCTGCTCTTCCTCACCTTTCATTGGGACTTTCGGATAAAACAGAGAACAATGTACTATAAGACGTACTTTTAGCCTGGCTGTTTGTATGATTAGGACTATTTGGGGGGATGAAGTTTGTGATATTTTTTCAAGAAGAAAGACGGGTATGGTGATAGTATGAAACAGTGTGTAGGAAGGGCTTAATTTACTTTGGAGGTCAAAGTCTTTTCAGAGGCTCGAGAAGCATTGATTAATCTTAAAATAGTAAATGTTCTAATTATGATGTAATCATTTTCCCTCATTCAGTGAGTCCCACAAGCTCTCTCATTAGCTGCATTACCTTAGTGGGTAAGGAGGATTATAGGTGTTGCCCAAGGACTTGTGGAATCGATCAGCTGGCATACGGCTGAGCTACCCTTGAACAGAACCCGGAAGTAAGAGACCTTTCTGGCAGCATCCTTCTCCCAAACCCCACCCCTACAGGTATTCAGTGCCCCGTGGTTTCCTTACTTAACCCCTCTGAAAGTTTTCCCTGACCAGTTACCTTAAGAAGGCTCAAGTAAACAAGCTATGCTTTATTATGGATGGCACTTGTAACTTCTTGTTACAATGATTTATTTAGGTTTCTCTACCTACTAGACTCTAACTTCTGCTCAGTACTTTTTTATTGAATAAGTTAATGTGTGATTGATGAAAGTCATAAATGACTGATACTATTTTGCTTATTTCAAAGTAATTAAAATTTAATACACTGGACTGTAAGCTTCTGTTGGACAAAGAGTAGGTCTTATTTAAGTTGCATCCCAGAGGATGACACAATGGCACAAAACAGTTGCTTAATGAATGATCATAATATGGTGACAGTTTGTTAACATTAAAGGAACACGCTCTAATGAAAGAATTCTGACCTTGGATGAGAGCAGAGGTATATGAGTGTCTCTCCAGTTGCCCTTTGGAGTCACATGTCTCCCCCTGACACCCTCAAAGTGGAAGATACTTATGTGAGTAACTCCCTTTGACTCAGACCCAGCAGAGCCACAGCAAAACACTGCCTGACAGTAGTGAGTTGGCTGTCACTTGACATGTCCAAAGAGAGCCGGGATGTGTCCAATTCGCTGGACCAGCATCCCTCCAGTGAGAGGATTACATTAGCTCCGTGGATCGTGTGCTTATTTGCTCCATCATTCATGGAGTGACAGCAGTGAACTGTCATCATCGCACAAGGGCTCAGCACAACCAAAGAAGCAACAAGAACACTCTGCAGTGCACAGTGTGGAATGCTTGTTGCATCTAGTGGGGATGCTCAAGCACATAAATCAATTCCAGTCTTAATTAGTCAGTGTCTGCTGAACACCTTGCAAATGGAAAGAGCCATATAACAAAAATTCCATAACGAACCTCCAGCTGCAGCCCATCCCCTGAAAGTCCTTTCAGTAGCTTTGTTTGGATGCTCCATCTTTTCTATCTCAGAAACTGTGAACAAACAGATTAAGGTAAACAGTTGGCAAGAAAACATTTCAAAACCTCTCCTCCTGCTAGAGGAGGTAATTTGGCTGAGTGTTGTATATTTGCTTAAGCTGATTGAAAGAGGGAAAAAGAAATACATCTGGCATCATGCAAATCAGCCAGCGAGTGTTGGGAGGGTGTGACCATTTTCCAAAAAACAGTCCGGTTGGTTTAGAAAAAAATATGCTTTCATCTTCCTTCCTAAGTTAAAGGTTCATTTTGGAAATAGAAGGAAACTTCATGACTCACTGTGGTTCCTGTATGATGTTGACATGAGATGGTAGAATAAAGAGAGACATGAATGGGGCATAAGGTGAATCAGAAGTCTTGTGTGTTATGATGGGCAAGGAAAGCCCAGTCCTTCTGACTCTCAGCTTCCTACACTTCATCCAGACGTGGGACGAAGGCTTCTGCAAGCCTGGCTAGGAGAGGACGTTTGAGCCAGAGATGACTTAGAAACAGTGTGCACAGAGAATCACAGCATTAATTCTAATGATTTTTGTTTCATCAGAGAGAAAATTTGCTTAAGGGACTGTGAAGACACCATGGAAGGCAGCCTATGGGGTAGGGTGGGGTTCTGCCACGGAGAGATGGAGAAATGTGTGTGAGTGAAGACAAACACCAATGAAGACAAAGGAACAGTGAAGGAGGACAAGTTTGTGGAGAATGGGGAGAAGGGATGGGTCAGGAGTGGACATAACTCACTGCCCCAGACGTTCGGCGACACTTGGCTTGAGATACCTCCCTGCTCAGGCCCCTTCCTTGCCCATCTCTCACACTCGTGTCCAAACGCTCAGGAAACAGTTGCCTTTCCTGGCAGATATATCCAAACCCAACTCCTTCCGTCCCCCTCTGCCTCCTGGTCCTGTCTTCCTGTGTCGTCGCTGTACTTGTCTCCTCTGGGCCTCTGTTCCCACTCTTACCCCTCTGCCGCTTCTCTGCAGGCCATTCACACAAGCCTTTTAAATGATCTGGTCGCTCCCTGCTCAAAACCCTGAGGACTGTGAGGGAAGGGTCTGTCCCAGGCCTCTCCCCTTGGCTTGTCGATGACCGTCTTCATGTTTACGTGGCGTTCTCCCTGTGTAGCTGTCCGTCGCCAATCTCATGCTGCATTAGGACCCACCCCCAGGACCTCACTGTAACTTGTTTACCTCTGCGAAGATGTTATCTCCAAGTAAGGCCAATTCTGGGGTGCTTGGGTTTAGGACATCAGTGTATGTATGTTGAGGGGAGACACACTTTTAACAGTCACATTCTGCTTCTACCGTAGAAGAACTCGGTTGTAGAGTCATCCCCACCGGCTAGCTGTTCCGGGCATGTGGGTTACCTTCTGAGGGATGAGTGTGGCTCAGACGTCCAGGCTTCACGCATAGTGTGAACACCAGTGGGGAACGGTGTTTAATCCTCTATGAAAGATGTAGCCTGCGTGCAACACTATGGCCTTCGTACTTGATCCTACTTTACACATCAAAAGCTGAATGTCTTCCTTTTTGCACTTTTTCTGGGACATGTTTAATCTTCCCCCAAATACCCCTTCTCCCACTCCGTGACTGCGACCAGGAAAATGGATGCTCTGGACCAGCTAGGAAGAAGGCCATGTCATTATAAAGGTAAAAAAGGCAAGTGTTACTAGTTTTTAAAATTTTGTTCCATCCATTACAATAAATTGACGGGTGAAGTCAGTAGCCTTCGGAAGGAAGGCTCTCCCATTTGCCACGCTGATTTTAATCAAGTATTTGTTGACAACCACACATCTTTATTGACAGTAACATTAATTGAAGAGAGAATCTGGTATTCCAATTGGAGAGAGAGATGAAATCAGAAAAAAATTGCAATTCAGGGAGGCATTGATTCAGGAAGCTAAAGAAGTAAGTTCAGCTTGAGATAAAAATGTTAAAAGCAAATATAGACTAAAGATGAGGTGGTGGGAAATCTTTACCCACTGTTTTCTCCTCTGCCTCCGCCCTCCTCAAATCTTTCTTCTCTCTTTATTTTTCCTTCTGCAGAGCTGTCTTCAGGCCCTAGAACTGAGGATGGAATGATTAATACTTAGATTAACTGCATTTGAGTTAAAGGGCTTCTTTGCATTGATGCACAGAACTAACTAAAATTTGCATCGCTTGTTGTTTCCATTTTTATTTTTAAAATATTATAACACCATCTTGGTCCACATCCTGGATCATCTTCTGACTTTGCCTAACCTTATATCACAGGTATTTCCCATGTGACATCATAATCAATTGTAATGTCTGCATAATGTCACAATGCATGGCTTTCTCTTATTTAACCATTGTTCTGTAAGGCACAGTTCGGTAGTATCTAGGTTTATGGTTTTAACAACAAGAACAATCATTGTACATCTTTGCTTTCTGTTGAGTCGGTTGCTAAGGGCTCACTCCTCGTAGTGGGATTCTGGGGCCAATGATTATAAACACTGCCATGGCCTTTGATATGTACTTATATCACTTATTTAATTTCCAAACACACTGCCACACAAATAAAATTGTATCACATTGCTGGTTTTAAAATGTGGGGCTGGTTTTGGATGAATCCAGACCTCACTTTTGTAAGGAATAAAGTATGGCCATATTGATTCAATCAGCAAATATTCTACTGGTCTGAGTAAGGCTCTATGTACGGAGTTGCAAAGGCTGCCAAGGGGACTAGGACAGAGTTCTAGCCCCAAAGGGGGTCCCAGTCATGGTAGGAGGTTGTAATATAAAACTGTTGGGTTAACTGGTGGTTTGGCCTTTTGTTCCTGAGAAAGTCGAGATCACACAGGCTGGGGAGGCTGCACGGTGAAGGAGCCAGCGGGATGCACAGGGCAGAGGCAGCCAATTTGGGAAGCCAAAGATGCTTCTCATCTTTCATGTAAATTAGTTTACAGGATTTTCTGCTCTTTACCAACTAGTTGAGTTTGGAGTAGAAACAGGAAATAGGTTCTTCCCAAGAGGGAAAGGTCTGGATGGTACTGGGTCTGAGTCCAGGCTCCGGCGGTGACCTTGAGCGAGCCATACATCTTCTCTGAGACTCTGGTTCCTCATCTGTGACAGGGAGGCAGTGGCTCCCTCCAACCCTGTGGTCACATGAAATGCGAATGGGAAAGCATTTGGAATAATCCACTACAGTGTCAGATATTAGTGAGAAAGCAATCTTCCTCCTCTTTTTCCATCTCTTCCTTCTAGTCCAATACATCACCCTTCCCATATGTTCCGTCACCTTACAATTCTTTGGGAATCCAGGCTTTTCTGTCTTGGGAAGAGCCTATTTCCCGTTTCTACTCCAAACTCAAGTTGGTAAAGAGCAGAGGGTCCTGCAAGCTAATTTACATGAAAGAGTGGCATTAGTCTGCTCGGGACACTGTAATAAAACAGGGTTAGCAGCTTAAACAACAGAAATAGATTTTTTTTTAGCTCTCTGGAGGCTGCAAGTCCAAGATCAAGGTGTCGGCAGGGTTGGTTTCCTCTGAGGCCTCTCCTTGCCTCACAGACAGATGGCTGCCCGCCCGCTGCCTCTTCCGTACTGGGCCTTTCTCCGTACGCGAGTATCCCCGGCATCTCCTTGTGTGTCCACATGTCCTCTTGTAAGGACACCAGTCAGACTGGATGAGGGCCCACCCCTGTGACCTGATTTGACCTTAATTACCTTACAGTCCCATTTTCTGAGTACAGTCACATTCTGAGGGTTAGAGCTTTAGCACGCGAATTTTGGGACATACAAGTCAGCGCATAGCAAAGAGTTAATGATAAATGAGCTCCTCCTCCTAATATTCCTGGCATTGGAAAGGGGATGCTAAGGACAGAAAGCAGTAGAGGAAAGCATGACTAAGCGAAGGATGGTGACTTGAGCGTCTCATGACCAGTTGGGTGTGGGGGTAATTTTTGGCTGGGGTGCTTCTTGGCACCCGTCACAGACCAGCACGTGGGCTGCCACCTGCTCAGCCCATGAACACGGCTGGCATTGGGCAGACAGACTGCATTTCATTTTCTTCCTGGATTCCAAAGAAATAAGCCAGTCTCACCTCCCTGCCTCTCAGGAACACATACCAGTATTATTTAAATAGTTTCTCGAATGGCAGCTGTTTCGGCTGTGCCCAGAGAAGTCAGCCGTCAGCCTTGCCAACCATTGAGTGCCACAAGGAGAGGCATTCTGCTGCTCAAGGAGCGAGAACTTCAAAGAGTTGACCAGAGCAGGGCACAGGCAGGAAGCCGGTCCCCGCTCCAGCTGCCGCAAGGTGTAGAGATAAATTACATGCTGTGTTTTTGTGGAGAAGAAAGAGAGAACGGGCATTGTTTTGCTTTCTGTATAAATAACAGGGCTGCTGCCTTGGGTGGTTGAGACTCGGTGTTGGAATATGGAGTATGTTATTGGCAGAAACAGCAGGCTGAGCCCAGCAGGTATCAGCTGCCTCCAGGGGAGGGTGTTGGGAGCTCCACCTGTCCCCTGAAGAGACCAGACTTCTTCAAAAGGTATCCATGACTCAACCCGCCATGCCTGGAGAGGACAGAAACCTTTCATCATCCCGTCGCTCCTGGAAATGGTTTTGTGTGTACGTACACAGATATTTTAACAACTGGAAGCATTTGAATTCAGAAATCTGCTGGAGGTTTTGGAAACAAAATACTTGACAAATGCAAAATAATTGTATCTCCCTCATCAGAGGGATTTCCTTATCCTTTGCTAATCTGAGGAATGCCCTTTCATATCTATACACTCATACATGCAGCCAATTTTGTGCGTTAAACAACAGATGAAATGTTTTGCTGCAACCTCTGCTTGCTCACAGAAAATGAGGCTCAGCACACATCCAGGCCGTCATAATACGGACTGCTTTCCTTTTGGTCTTCACAGCTCTCCAGCTACAATGCAAAGCCTGTTTGTTCACATCTGCAGCACGTCAGCAGCCCACTAGCTGATGGCCCAGAATCCACAAGGAGCTGCAGTCTTTGCCAATGGGATCCACCAGCTGAATTCCCAACCCGCCCAGACCTGGGGAAAGAACTGTGCTGCTGGAATGGTGCACATTCCCAGCAGGCTGGGCTTTCCACAGCCAGAGATGCAGGGGTAGAGTTTCCCCGAGGACATGACTGACTGTTTCTGAGAAACATTCTTTGCTGCGTGAAGTTGCAGCTGTGTGGAACAAAGGAAACCTATAAAAGGTGCATTCTTGGGAATAAAAGAGATCACCACCTTCAGGAAAGAGGAGTAGGAAATAAGAATAGAAACAGGAAAGTTCCTAAGGGGAAAGGAAGATTCCGTTGCCCAAAAGAAAGCAAAGATCTCCTAATGCCTGGATTGAAATAGGAGGTAAATGGTGAGACGGGGACTGAGAAGCAGATTAGAGGGACGTGCGTCTGGATAGGCTGTGCTGTGCTGTGGTAACACATAACCCCCGTGTTTCAGTGGCTTCAAACATGCTCATTGTTCTCGCAGACCAGCCGGAAGCTCTGTCCGGGAACTGGGCTGACGGAAACTCTGGACTCTGAGGCAAGGAGATAAGAACTTACATTTATACTGAGCGCAGGGTCTTACAGCTTCCACACCAAATGGGCACATACGGCTGTCACATGTCATTGCCAAGGCAAGACGCGTGCTCACACCTAACTTCCAGGGGAGGAGGAAATGCAACCTGCCATGCTGAGAAGGAGAAGCAGACATTGGGTGGCTCGCACTGATGACTGTCAGAGCAGGAGGCCGGGGTGGCTGTGTGCTGACCGGCATCACACACATCACAGGAGCTGGTGGGCTTTGGGTAGAGAGATCTGCATAGATCCAAGAGCGGGTGTAGATCTGCAGGGCAGTAATGCTTCCAAGTTCCTGCTTCTAAAACTTCAAGGGCCGTTTAGCCTTGCTCCTGAAGCTGTTGCATTGCCTTAAGAATTCACACACACACACACACACACACACACACACGGCCCTTGTGAAAAGTTCTAACACAGTTGAACTGTTGTCCCAGATGGAAGAAAGAAGGAAAGAAGATGGGGACCACTGCTACTTGAGGAGGTCACTGCGGAGAAATCACTGGCACGTGGTAGCTGCTGGGACGCTAGGAAAATGGCCAGTTGACTGGGTGCTGTCCCACTGTCCTTTCTCCTTCCCTCCGTTGCCTATTGCTCTCACATCCAGGCCTTCCAGGAAGCCCCAGCCGAGTCTTCTGACCCCGAGCATATGACCCCTTTTATGTGTGGAGCTCTGCCTTGGAAGGTGAGAAACGAATATCGAACAATGTGTAATTGAGCATCTGAGCAAAGTGACTCATAGGAAGGACTACTGCCCTTGACCTCTGGAGACAGTGTGCTCACCCAGATGCATTTATTAGCCCTAGATGATGGGTCAGAGCTAATTTTGAGCAGGATTTCTAGTTATTTTTCTTTCCTCAAGGAATCTTCCAGGGACTAGAATGTCTGTTCTTAGCACAAAACCCCACAAGTTTTCTCTGTTCCTCCCTCACCATTTGGAAGTGGCTCAGCACCTCACGCTCGGGAGACAGAGGTTGCTGCTTCTGGGAGAGGCTTTGGTGTGGGAACGCAGGGACTATCCACTCAAAGCATGTCTCCAGGACCACGAGGGCTCACACGTTGTGTTCCGTGCACAGAAACTTGAAGGCAGTGATCCAAAGGTCTTATTTGTAGGTGGAGGACCTTATCCTTGATGCCTGAGGTTTGACCTTAAACCAGGCACCTTGACCTGCCTCAGAACATGCTGGTGTTTGGCAGCGGAAGCCACACCTGGCAGGCCGACTGTCAGAGGAAAGGGGCGCCCTGGCCTGCTTTCCAGAGGCTCCTGCCGACATTCATCACGTGACACTACGCAGGGCTGAGCTACTGCAAGCTGAGGGGCAGAATTTCACCCAATCAGAGCAATTGGTTTGAGTTCAGGAGCAAATAGCTGCAGGATCATGCCACCAAGAGATAGCTCTGGAAAAAAAGAAGGAAAATATCTTTGTTTATATTAGCATTTTTCTCCAATGGCCTTTCCTAATACGGTATCCTTCAGGCCTATCCCACCTGTAGTGAGGATTTTCTGGACTTGTAAATGTGTCTCCTGCAGAAAATGCAACCCATTCCATCTCTGAGGGTATGACATGGCTTGCTGTGTTCCGCTGGGCATTTCTTGCCTCGTCTCTCATGCTGCTAATGTGTCCTCCGTGTGGCCATGTGTGCAACCCACTGTCCTTGCTCGAAGGACTCTTTCTCATCCCAGAGCCGTTGTAGAAGGCATGTCCACTTGTTTTATTGTTTCCTATGACACATTTGATGAGCCAAGCAGCGTCATGACTGTATCATTACAAACTGACCAGGAAGGTGGCTCAATACTGAGCTCTGACGAGGGAATTCAGTGGCAGAAATATTCAAGAACAAACGTCTCTGGGCTCCAGAAATAGTGTTGTATTCCTTCCCCATAGCTCCAACGCAGGCAGCTACAGTCACAGATGGCAGCAGAACATAGGGCTCTCCTGGGAGCATTCTTAAATCTGATTCTGGAATAAATAAATCATTGCACAGGAAGTGCCTGCACACCAAGGTCTTGCATCCACGAGGATGAGGCTTTGTTGATGGGCTGACCTGCTTCATTGGCACGTGACCCATCCATCTGGGTAGAGGTGGGAAGCAGCACCACATGGGAAAGAAGTGGACAATCAGAGAGGTAAAGGGACTTACTCAAGATCATTCTACAAATCAGTGTCAGGTTTTTCTGGAAGAACCTAATTTCCTAGTCCCCAAGCTCAAGACATGAAAGCCTGCAGGTGGCCAGCATGAGGGGGCCAAGGGGCCAAATATCGATTCACTGACTCATTCAACAGTTTTTGTGTGAAAATGCACACCAGGCCTCCAACAGGATAAATACAAACAAGCCCACCCCAAGACACATAGTGGGACTGCAGAGTATAAAGGATAAACAGAAAAATTTAAGAGGCTACCAGGGGAAAAACGCAGGGTTACTGGAAAGAATGGAAGGCTGATAGTTGATGTCTGTGAGTGATGGAAGGTGCCAGAAGTCAATGCTGAGCTGAAATGTCTGCAATCTAGAACTCTATTCACAATTAACTCTCATTCAGGAATGGGGAACGTAACTGAGACGTTTTCAGACACACAGGCGAAGAGTTCACAACCCACAGAACTTTGCTGGAAGAATTGCTCATGAATCTACTTTGACAAGAAGAAAAATAAACCCAGAATTAGGAGGGGAGCATAAAATAATGGTAAATGAGGATATCAGTAAAATATGTGGGTAAAACTAACTGTTGATCACTCATAAGAAGAATAGCTAGTGTTTTGTATCAAAGCAGGAGTGAAGTGAGGGAGGGGAGACAGCATGTCAAGATAATTCTTTGGAGAATTCTTGTGAAGAACACCAGGAGTGGGGTCACAGTCTGGCTGGCTGTGGGTCATTACCACACATTTATGCATTCACATCCCGTTCTTTCAGAGCAATTTGATTCGATCAACATTCAGCACTGCGATGTATATGAGTATGTACGAGCAGAGCCACGTAGGGAAATACCCCTGCTTTTCCTTTTCTATGTAATCTTTGCCTGCAGTTGACCCTTGTTTTGAGAGCTTTTTGTTCATCTGCTTATTTTTCTACGTATTTTTTAGCAATCCATTTTCATAGTCCACAAACAATTGTCTAACTCTCCTCTTAAAATATTTACCCACATCAGTTATTTTGTCAATTTGATCTTGAAAAGTGCCTTCTGTAGAGTTCTTCTAGTTTGGATGGATGGCCCAGCTGTTATCCTGGGACCCCCTTTACCGTCTTCTCGGGACTCCACTGCCTTCCTCCCCTGGGTCTCTTGTGTTCTGTATCCCTTGCTTGGTTTTCTCCATCCTCTGTCTTGAAGCATGCCCTTATCTTTCTATTTCTTTTGCTTGGTTTTCTGCCTTGTTTTGATTGAACATAGTCTCAGGGAGATCTTCCTGAGAAAGGCTGAATGAGAGCTTATAACATCATATTTTAGTTACTGTGGCTTTATAATGTCTTGGCAAGCCTACCCAGCCCACACTTCCTCTTCTTCAGAATTATCATGGCCATTTCTGTCACTCCATTTTTCCATAACCTTTTGCTATTTCATGTATTAGACAACTAATATGTATGGAACACCTCTTCTGCAGGCACTTTTGTAGGCTCTGGATACAGCAAAGAGGAAGACAAACATATTTCCAGCATTAGTGGCGCTGCCATTCAAGTGGAGAAGACAGACAATGAACAAATTAAAAAGTCTAAGACTATAATATATGAAAGACGAAGCAGAATCCAGGGATTCAGAGGGAGGGGGTGGGGTGCTGGTTTTCTTAGGGCAGGCCCTTCTGTGGGGTGGTATTTGAGCAGAGGCTTGGAGGAAGCAATGGGACGAGCCATGTGACATTGTGAGTAAGCGGGTGGCGAGAGCCTACATGGCAAGGACTCTGAGGTTTGAGAAACAGTAAGACGGTGGCACAAATTGAGGGGGTGAGTAAGAGGGATGGAACGAGGAGATGTGGTCAGAAGGGGAGGTGGGCCAGCCCATTCAGGGCCGTGGAGCCCATGGCACGGACTCTGGGTTTTTTCCTAGGGTATGATGTGAACCCAGGGGCAGGGGTGGGGGGTGGGGGAGGGTGCATCTGAGCAGCAAAGGACAGCTTCTAATTTTTTAATTAAAATTTTTATTTCGAGATAGTTTCAGCTTCACAGAGAGTTGTAAGGTTAGTACAGAGAGTTCCTGGACACTCTCTGCGTGGTTTTCAGCCCATTGTTCCTCTCACATGTGGGTAATTAAGAGGCAAGGTATCACTGTGTGATTAGGCCACAGTGTCCCAAGGGCCAGTTTAGTGAAAGAACCCCCACTAAATACAGGTTAGGATCTGCAGGGAGAGCTCCTGGCTCCCGAGGAGGAGGAGGGGGGGAGCAGAGCAGCTCATTGATTTGTGTCATGCCCCATTCTCTCACCCCATTTTAATTTTCCCACATTCATTTTTAGAGCTGTGCTTAGAGAAGGAAAAACATTCCAGTTCAAGTTGCCATTATTTTTTATATCATTTGGTAGGGAAAAAGTGAAATCTCTCTCAGTGGGTATAAAATAAGTAAGTTTTCTGATCTCATAATAGGGTCTACGGAAGAGCTCCAGAGAGGGGGAGGGAGTTAGATTTCAGTGATGATTTTCCACTGTGAAAAAAGCCAATTAGATGGGAGAAATGTGTGTGTGTGATGGGGCAGCCAATTGGTTCAAAGGAATTAAAATGAGAGCTTTTCACCTGAGTTTAATGAGGCTGCTGTGAAGTTTGGCCTCAGGTCCAGGCTAACTTGAAGATTGAAGGAAAATATCTGGTAGAGAATCAGCAGTAGGGTACGTGTGGGTGGTTCTAGATTCAGTGGGGCCCCCACCACTGGGGAGATAAAAAACAGACTCCCAAAGATTGGAGTTGGTCACTGGACAGTAAATAACAAGAAAGTTGGAAATCATAAAAACTAATCTAATTGCAAATTCTGTACGAATGCATTAATACTTAAAGATCACTGGGGAGAAGTGTGGGCAGGGTGGTGATAAATTGGTAAATTAGGAAGGTTTTGCACAGACTTGGCATCATAGCACAAGCAACTAAACTCCTAGAACTGTCTCTAGACTCTGTTGGATTGGAGAATGAATGCTAGTGGCATTTTCTCTGAGAATTGGAACCCAAGTGAGATGGAGATGTCTCCCTGACACATATGCCCACAGTGGCTCCATAGACAAGCCCGCCCTCTGTGGGGAGGCGGGGCTCCTCTTCACTTCCTGAGACGTGGGTTCCTCTGGGCGTGGGTGTGCTACCTTAAGGTCCCAGGGAGGGGACTCCTGTCCCTTCTCCTTTCTTTTCCTCTGGAGTTTCTGGCAGCCATGGAAGCAGGGACAATGACAGCAGGGCGGGACAAGCCTGGTGACTGTAACCTGGTCGTAGCACCTCCAGAAGCTGGTGAGGAATCACTGCATGATTAGGTACAAGAAGAGGCGCTTGGCTTTATGTTTAAAAATTAGATTTGGATTTAGCTCCAAGTCCTACTTATCAGGATTCCATGTAATTCAATTTCAGTCAAGTATTTTTAGGGGAAGTGAGGGGTGGGGGAAGGCTGCCACTTCCTAAGATCATTGGAAGAGTTCTCGGGGGTTAAAGTATATGCTTCCCAGAAAGTTTAAGGGAAGACCGTATTAGTTTCTTGTGGCTGCTGTAACACAGTAACACAAACTTGGCCTCAGACAAAATAAATTCATTCTCTCACAGTTCTTGTAGCCAGAGTCCTAAAGCAAAGTTGTTGGCAGGGCCCCATTTCCTCTGAAGGCTCTGGGGGAGAATCCTTCCTTCTTTCTTGCAGCTTCTGGTGGCTATTGAATTCCTTCACACCCCTTGGCTTGTAGCAGCAACACTCCATCTCTCCCTCTGTCTTCACATTTCCTTCTTAGTGTCTTACCTTCTCTTTTTCTTATAAGGATACCTGTGAAGGCATTTAGGACCCACCAAGATAACCTAGGATTGTCTCCTCACGATCCTTAATCTCTTCTGCAAAGATCCTTTTTCCAGTTATGGTGACATCACAGATTCCAGAGATTTGACATGAATACCTTTTGGGGAGCCGCGTTGGGCCCACCACAAGGACTTCTGGTTTTCAGTCCACCTTTGCACTATTGAGATGCAGCGTTGTCCCGAGTATGTGGTCCTTTTCAAAGCCAGTCACAGACAGACCTCTCTGAAGGAGGCTCCCAAGCCTTCGTGGTTACTATGCTATCATCCCTGCTATTCACGCCACTTGCTCTCCCCTTTTCAGTCTCAAAGAAGATCTTTCTGTGGGGTCTAAAAATCTTCATTGCGTTCAATCCATTTGCAAATCCTGTTGTCGCTACAGATATTCCTGTTCAGAAATATCCCCAATTCAGACTCTTCTCGTCTAGTAATGATGCCTCTAGTAAGTTACTAGTGATGCCTCTAGTAATTTAGGCATCATTTCCCTGGATCACACAACATTCTCCTAATGGTCTGTCTGCTTCCTTTTCACCCCCTCACTTCCCCCCTCATTGTGCACACAGGTAAAGGCAGTCAAAGCGAGCCTTTAAAATGGAAATGCTATCAGTTCAGTCTCTTGCTGGGAGCCCTCCAGTGGTCCTCACCAAGACCTACCTCTGTGGTCTGTTGTCCCCGTGTCCCCTCTACTTGGTCTCCTCCCTGCTTCCTCCTACAACCTCCACTGCTGGCCTCCTTATTTTCCTCAGAAACCCGATGCACCTGTCTCTGCACTTCTCTCTTTCTATCTGGAAACATTTTCCTCCAGGTACCCACCTGGCCCTACCTCTTATGCTTTAGGTACATGTGCTCCAATGTCACCTTATAGGAGAAGCTTTCCCTGCCCATCTGTATGAAACAGGACCTCCAGTCTCTCTATCTCCCTTCTTGGCTCCATTTTCTTTGGGAACATGTCTCTCTTCTGTGCCTAGAATAGCGCCTGGCTCGTGGTGCTTTGCACAGTCTTGTTGATTCAATGAATGAATGAATAATTATTATATATTCACGATTAATGCTATAGCGGGCCCAGCTTCTGCTTGTGTTCGCTTCAGAGAAATACCAGTGTGTAACTATCCTCTACCGTAGACAACAGCGAAATGAAGTGATCACTGGGCCTTTCAGTCCCAGGGACAACTTTTATCTAAATGACCTAGAATTGAGATCAAACTTTATTTTGACCCAAATATAACAAGAACTGCTTCAATTTTCTTGCTCATTTTGCCAGTGACAGCCACGCCCTACTTTGCTAAGATAAATTAGATTTTAGCCCAATACAGCCATGGCTCGCTGGCCTAACTAATGATAAGTAAATGAAGTTTCCATGTTACCTCTTCTAAAATGAGACCTTAGATTTACCCTCATAGTTCTTCATGTACTTCAAACAGACAACTTTTGTGCACCCAATTCTTTAAACAGAGAGCTTTTGCTTTAAGCCTTAAGAAATCCTATTTATATAGTAAAGGCTTTGTCTAAATATCAAACCTGCCCCTTGTCTTTCTCTATTCATTGCCCCATGTGAACTAAGGTCTGTCTCTTTCCTGTTTTCAGGGTATTTTCCTCAACTGTACTTGAAAAGAAGGAATTTGTCGCATGTCCTCCCTGAGTCACTTCCTTAATGGCTATTTCTTATTTATTTATTTATTTAATTACTTTCAGGTATACAAAACAATGTAATAGACATTTATCATTTATATCCCTCACAAAGCAATAACCACCACTCCCCCCACCCCAATCTACTACCCCTCTGACATCGCGTACAGCCCTTAATGGCTATTTCTTATCACCTCGTAGTCTATTCCTTTAGTCCAAGGCAAAAATAAAAAATTAACTGGAGAGATATTTTATGTTCATGGATTAGAAAACTCAACACTGTTAAGATGTCAGTTCTTCCAATTTGATCTGTAGATTCTGAGCAATTCCAATCAAAATCCCAGCACGTTATTTTATGGGTATTGACAAACTGATTCTAACGTTTACGTGAAAAGGCAAAAGACCCAGAATAACCTACATAATCCCAAAAGAGAAGACAAAATGGGAAGGCTGACCCTACCCTACTTCAAGGCTTCCTATAAAACTTCAGTAATTAAGATACTGTGGAACTGGTGAAAGAATAGACAACTGGATCAATAGAACAGAATAGAGAGCCCAGAAATAGACACATAGTCAATTGATCTTTGACAAAGGAGCGAAGGCAACACAATGGAGCAAAGACATTCTTTTCAACAAATGGTGCTGAAACAAGTGCGTATCCATATATATATATATATATATATATATATATATATATATATATATATATATATATATATATATATATATATAAAATAACCTAGACACAGACCATACAGCTTTCCCACAAATTAACTCAGAATACATCTTAGATCAAAATACAAAAAGCAAAACTAAAAATGTTCAAGAAGGAAACATAGGAAAAAATCCAGTGACTTCGTGTTTGGCGATGAGTGTTTAGATACACCAAAAACATGATCCACAGAAGAAAAAAAAAAGGTAAGTTGGACTTTATTAACATTTAAAAGTTCTGCACTATAAAAGACACTGTTAAGGGAAGGAACAGACTGGGAGAAAATATTTGCAAAATGCGTATCTGACAGATGACTCATATCTAAAACACACAAAGAAATCTTAAATCTCTGCAATAAGAAACAAAGACTCCAACTTAAAAATGGGCAAAATATCTGAACAGACACCTCACCAAAGAAGACATACAGATGCAAAGAAGCACATGAAAAGAGGCTCAACATTATTTGTCATTAGGGAATTACAAATTAAAACAATGATGAGATACTACTACACACTTATTAAAATTGTCAAAATCCCAAAACAGGCAATCCCAAATGCTGAAGTTTTTCTTAATGTGTATTTAGAATATATTGTTTCTGAAAATAATTGTATATTCTTTCAAGAGATGAGGAAGAGAGGGAATATTTGCATCACAAAAATAACCAATAAGATTATTCAAGAAGGATAAAGAATTTCTACATATCAATAGGAAAAAGAATCTGATATAGAAAAATTAGCAAAAAAACAAAGCTATATTTCACCTAAGATGAACCACAAATAGCCAATAAATACTCAAAAGATGTTGAGCCTCAGGGAACTACACAGTGTGTGCACAATTAGACAATATTTTATATCCATGCGATTGTAAAAACTAAGCCGTCTAACAAAGCCAGCTGTTAGAGATGAAATGGTCATAGGATCTCTTGCATGTTGCCAGTGGGAAATGAAAGCAGCACAATGACTTTGGAAAATAATTAGGCATTCTCCTGTCCATTTGCACATTTGCAATGCTAGGTAAATACCCAAGGGAATTTTCCGTTCTTGTGCATCAAGACACATACACAAGACTGTTCCTAGAAAGAAAAATGAAAACAACCTAGTGTCTTTGGACGAGAGGACAGATAAATTATTGTGTTTTATCTACACAACAGAAGATCACACCACGGTGAAAATAGATTAACCAGCCACCATGCGACAACGTGGGTGAATCTTAGCTATACAGTGTTCAATAACCAGCAAAGTTAAGTGCTATATGGGTTAGACATGCATATATATGCAATAAAACAAAAGAATAAGAATCATAAACCCCAAATTCAAGGTAATACCTTCTTATAGGAGGCAAGTGGGAAATGGGATAGTGGACGAGCACATAAGTAGGTGTATATCATCGGTCAATTTTTAATTATTGGGTAAGGTTGGGTTGGCAGTGCTTGTTATGTAATAAAATTAAGCAATGGAAGTGAAGGGGGCTATGTGAAGACCAACGGTTTTGTGTCGTGAGACAAGGGTTATACTTGGTATAGTTTCATGCACTTAAGTTGCAAAATTAAACAAAACAAAAAGCTAAGTTGGTAACTTCTATGATGACAAAGAGAAAATGTCCAGCCTAATCATGGGACTAAGAGCTGCATTTGGGAAATGCATCGAGGCATTTGCCCAGACAGAGGGCAGGTGGAGGCCTTTGTCCTCCTGGGAGCCCCTCATCCCGCCCCCCTTAGCTCCCCCCCCCCCCACCGCGGTTCTCCTGCAGCCCCTGCCCCACCCCCTTCTCTGTCCTAGTTTCCCAGTGCCCGTGGTGGGGTGGGCCTCCTGGCCCATTGCCGGTCCTCTGGGCCCACATTTCACCTAATAACATATTTTTCATATTTTCATTTTATTTTCCTGTAGCCACTTCTAAATTCATATACAATTTTTGTTTTGTCTCAGAGGTTTATTAATTATTGTAATTTTAAGAGTGAACCATATGGTGGGAATTTAAATTGGTACACCCACTATGAAAAATAGTATGGAAGTTCCTCAAAAAATTAAAAATAGAACTACCAGATGACCCAGCAATTGCATTTCTGGGTCTTTAGCTGAAGAAAACAAAAAACACTAACTCAAAAAGATGTATGCACCCCTATATTCATTGCTGCATTATTTATAATAATCAACAAGGAAATAACCTAAGTGTCCATTGATGGGAGAATGGATAAAGAAAACGTGTTATATGTATACAATGGAATATTACTTGGCCATAAAAAAGAAGGAAATCTTGCCATTTGCAACAACATGGATGGACTTTGAGTGTATTATGTTGAGTGAAATAAGTCAAACAGAGAAAGACAAATAACATTTAATCTTAGTTATATGTGGAATCTGAAAAACAAACGAACAAACAAATAAACCAAATTAACCACAACAAAACTGAACTCATAGATACAGAGAACAGATTGGTGGTTGTCAGAGGCAGTGCATGGGCTGGGCCAATGGGTGAAGGGTCGAAAGTTACGGACTTCCAGTAAAAAATAAATAAGCCATTGGGATGTAATGTACAGCATGGCACCTATAGTTAATACTTTTTGCATATTTGAAAGTTGTTAAGAGAGTAGATCTTAAAAGTTTTCATCACAAGAAAAAAGTTTTTTGTAACCATGTGTGGTGACAGATGTTAATTAGACTAATTGTGATCATTTTGCAATAATATAAATATCAAATCATTATGTTGTACACCTAAAACTAATGTACCGCTGTATGTCAGTTATATCTAAGTAAAAAGGAAAAGTGAACCACAGTAAAGCGAGGTGGGTAGAAACAAGAATGCAGGAGACAGGCTTGCTGGCCCAAACTCACTCAGTCCCACCAAGGCCTGGCCCCCTGTTCTCACCTTTGTGTCTCTCAGTAAGAGACGGATGTTTTAGCAGCAAATCGCACCTGACAAAGACTCTGGAGGCTGGCAGCTCCAGAGGTTCGCCCCCTGCTGCTCTTGGCTTCACCTTTCTGGGGGTCAGAGGGCGCAGTGCCCAGCACCGGGCCATCACCGGCAATGGACGCCCAGGCAGAGAGCAACTGGAGACCTCCTTGTACCCGGAGGAGCCACCTGCCTTATGTGCTGCTGCGTTCTCCTGGAGCCACCCGTCTGAACTGGACAACATGTTTATTCACAGCAGCAAAGCGGGAATGGGGTTTCCACCACTCCTGTAGACCAGTCGTGATCCAGTCCTAGCCCTAGACCGAGAGCCACCTGCCACCTGAACACAGAGGGGCCCGCGAGCGAGGAAGGAGCTGGGAGTGGCTGCCACGGATGGCTCTCCTGGGTCGCAGCCACACTGCTCTGTATCTCAGCACTTCACAGTTTGCAGAATGTTCGCACACATTGTTTCACTCCTTCTCACCACAACCAGAAGCGATACAGGGACAGCTGCTGTTGTCCCTCGGACAGAGAGGGACACTGAGGACTGTGGGTGGTGAGTGACTTGCCCACGCTCGTGAGGCTTCCCAGAGCTGGAGATAGAACAGAGCTTCTGACACGAGTCTCTGCTATCTTTTCTGCTGTTCCTTTCTATGGGGACCTTCAAGGTAGCTGGCCACTCACTCCTCAAGGTAGCTGGACGGTAAGTTCAGTATGAATTTCCTCCATGACCCGATGCCTGTGTGCTCTCCACCCATGGAGAGTGATGGGTGCTCCGAGCACCGGCAGCTGCAAAGGAGTGGGTGTGAAGCAGAATTTTTACACAGACGCATCTTGTGCAAAGTAAGCGACGCCCGAACAGAGGACGATGTTCTACAACAGGAACAGATGGAGGCTGCAGATGTGTGAAGGCTGCGTTCAGCCCACGTGGAACCCAGAGCTCCGAAAAGCATCTGGTGGGCAGTCCAACTTCTGTCACATCGGCTCCTAGATGGGATCCAGCTACTCGCTTATTCGTAAGGATTTAAACCAAATAAGATAGAGGCGATGGCCTTAAGGAAGCCCTGGGGGACACACAGGTAACAAGAAAAACACTGGATTGCTTTTTAAAGCTGAAAGCTGAAAGCAGGGAGGGCTCCCAGGAGTCACCCCCTGCTGTCCTCTTGTCATTACTTCCCGTCTGGTCCTCAGGCCTGGTCTCCAACCCAGAAGTCAGCTGGAAAAATTATATGATAATGTACTCAGGCATTGCTACTGTCAATCTACATTGGAAAGTTCTTTTTGGGAAGTAATTTGGAAATACATATCAAGAAGCACAAACCTGTTAAGGCCATTTAAACCACGGACCCTACTCTTGAGACGTGGTATTAAGGAAATAACTAACATCAAGGGAAAAAGCTGTAGTACAGTGATGGCTGTTATTTTGTGATGCATATGGGAGTGAAGAGTGGAAGCAACTTAAATACTTAACAGCAGGAAACAACCACATGGTCTATTCAATGGAATCTAAGCAGCTCTTACAAAGTATAATTTAAAGATTGTGATTCATTCAGAATATTAACTGAATGCTACACACTGCTTTAGACAGAGAAATAAACCAAATCCTGCTTTCGCTGAGTTTATACCCTAGTGTGTATGGTGGATGAGTGCTGAGGCAAAGAGAAAAAAGTTGGTGATTCAGAATGAAGGGAAAAATGCAGAGGAGAAAAATTGTATGTGTCACAGGACTCTTTGTACGCAATGCATTCAATTCTATGAGCAAGGATTGGAAGGAAACAAGGAAAAACAGGCAGTCAAGTGACGTGATGTAATTGTGAACAATTTCTTTATTGCTGCGCCAATGTTTTTAGTGCAATATTAAAAAAAAAAAATCCAAATGGGCATGAAAATCACCTGACTATTTTTAACATTCACTCTCCTGTTTCAAGAGAGGTGTATTTACCCAACTTTGTAGAAGTCAAAGAAAAAATAAAATAACATCTTTGGGGAAGGAAGACTGGAAGGAAAAATGGAGGGAGGTGAGAGAGGGAGGAGAAGGGGAGAGAATAAATACAGCTTTTGTGCTTATTTCTGGCTTGGATCACACCCCCTTTTGTTCACACTTGTCTCTCTAAGCCCCAAGCCCATGAAATTGAAGTGAATGATCTAAAATGTCATTCTGACTTAAATTCTGATTTGTGTGGGTAAATATGAACCTGTATATTGTCACCACCATAGTGAACGAGTGAAACCAGTCAAGGCAAGTTCTCCCAACAACTGCAAAAAAAAGTATTTGGTGACCACCTACAGCCAGATTTGGTCACAACTTTTAAACTGCAAGTCGAAGGCTAAATGTGGAAACTGCGTTTGTTTTCATGGATGCTGTTGTTTAAGTCCCAGCCACCCAGCCACCTGGACACAGACGACTGTGGACTTAACGCTGTGTAGAATGACTGGTGTGTGTGTTCCTTTAAACTATCTTGTTTTCCTGTTTTCTAGATCTGGCCGTTAATCTGTTCAGGTTTCAGGCATTTGGAGTCATGAAAGAATCCAGAGCACTTCAGGTAAAGGATGAGATGACGAAGCCGGATTTTGCTGCTCCTCTTCTATCGGAAGCTGCTCCTTCTATCCGGGAGGCTCTTAGGATTCCACCTGCTGACTCACCGCTATGTCACTTGTCTTCCGGTGCAGCCCCCGGGTCCTTCGTGGCCTCCCCCTGCCCTGCTGAACAGCTGCTGGTTCAGGGAGGCTGCATGTCTGAGGAACAAGATGGTCCTTGCAGGTGGCTTGTGCATGAGTTTGCAGCTTGCCAAATGCTTTGAGATACAAAGCTAAAAATACACGGGTGCTTGTGGGGATGTGATTATTTTTTGCGATTCTGAGAAGCAAGGGAAGTGACAAGGGAATGTATATTGGTGATGGTGCTGCACCATCCAATAATATTTATTAATACTGTGTTTCCTCGAAAATAAGACATAGTTGGACAATTAGCTCTAACGTGTCTTTGGAGCAAAAATTAATATAAGAACCAGTCTTATTTTACTCTAAAACAATATCAGGTCTATAATATGATGATATGATATGATATGATATGATATGATACGATATGATACGATATAATATAATACAATATAATATAATACCAGGTCTTATATTAATTTTTGCTCCAAAAGATCCTGGCCATGCGGGCACCCTGACCTTGGACTTCCAGCCTCCAGCACTCAGAAAGTAAGTGTATGCTGTTTAGTTCTCCAACTCTGTATTACTTTGTTATGGGGGCCTGAGCAGACTAAGACAACATTGATACCTGAAGACATAAAACATTTTCATGGGCCCCCTGTTAGAGTGAGTGTTTATGGGAGTTAGGCGGTAATAGTGTATTGATTCGTAAGAACTCTCTTTTTTATTATGGATGTAAACCTTCGGATTATCATATCTGAAAATCAGTGAGATTTTCCTTGTCTGTTGTTTGTCTTTTAATGTAAAATAAAATTTTATCCGTTTTTGCCATTCAGAACTGTTTCAATTTTTATATTGTCAAATTGTAACTTTCTTTCCTCTTTCTGCTTTTTTGCACCGAGATTACAAAGGTTTTCCTACTTGGGGATGATAAGAATATTCATCCACACTTTTCTTCAATGGTTTAATTTTAGAACTTATTCAATCCTTTGTAGGTTTGTCACTGTAGCTATTATTTATTTATTTGTATTATTAGTTCAGCCTGGAGCTTTATTTTTTTCATAAATGGGTAGCCAGTTGTCACAATAATGTTTATGGGGGAAAAAAATCCAAAAAACATTCCATGGAGAAGAGGTTCTTCAGCCACTTTGGAAAAAACTGTTTGGTAGTTATTCAAATGATTAAACACAGTGTTGTCGTGTCCTGCACGACGCGAGCTGTGGGGAGCGAGACAGAGGCGCAGGGTTAAGAAAGACAGTAGCCATGAATAGAGTGCAAGCGGGGCCAACGGACTCACGCCTCAAGCACTGAGCCCCGAATCGGGCCAACGCATCGCTTTTATTGGTTAACTTCTGAGGAGGTAAAGATTGTTAATCTCAAGATCTGTGTGTTACGTGGCCTGCTGGCTGTCTTTCCGAAAGTCCCCATTGTGCTCCAGCTTGTATTTTGCCTTCATACACACTCACAATCCCAGGGGATCCATTGAAGGGGAGGGACCAATATTATTCCATCAGGTCTCAGTTTGCTGAGGCATCCCCTCAAGGAAGCTTCTCCAATATGTCTCCATCGGGCCTCAGTTTGCTGAGGCATTCCCTTGTGAAATCCTGGGAAGAGCGCAGGGGAACAAACGGTTTGGCAGCTGTAAGGCAACACAGTGTTACTGTGTGACCCAGCAATTTCACTCCTGGGCATAGACCCAAGAGAAATTTTAAAATGTCCATGAAAAACTTGTGCACAAATGTTTGTAGCAGTCTTGTTTGTAATTACTAAAAGGTGGGAACAATCCAAATGTCCATCGGCAGACAGAGGGATACACAAAAGTTGGTCCATCCACACCATGGAATATTATTTGGCCCAAAAGGAATGAAGTCCCAATACATACTGCAACGTGAGGATCCTTGAAGACAGTATGCTAGGTGAAAGAAGCCAGGCACAAAGTCCAGCTATTATATGATTCGATTCATACGAAAGTCTAGACTATGGAAATCTATGGAGCCAGAAAGTAGGTTGTTGGTTGCTTGGGGCTGGGCTGGGCGGGAGGAGGAGTGATAGGAGAATGACAGCTAAAAGATACAGGGTTTATTTTTGAGGTGATGGGAATGTTCTGATGTTGACTCTGGTGATGGTTGCACTACTCTGTGAACATGTTAAACACCATTGAACTGTCCACTTTAAATGGGCGAATTGCAAGGGATGTGAATTCTAGCTCAATAAATCTGTTTTAAAAAAAACAAAGGCAGGAAAACATAGGCACAGAGACCTTACAGATCTAAAACGGGAAAGAAAAAGAGGCCTTCTGCTGAAAATTGAGGCAAAGCTCTGATCTTCAGTGAGCTAAACAGGTGTGGGGACCCTCCGGGGGGTGGGGGATGCCTCAGGATGATGTGACTGTTTTGGGTAAATGTTCGCTCTTCGGCACCCCAGTTGACATGTTGCAACAAGAATCGCCATGAAAAATAAAACAAGGGAAGCTTCTAGATTCACCAAACCAAGGGCAGATGAACAAATACCTGCCTTCCCAGCCTGAAGGCCTCCAGAAACAGGCTGAGCTGATCGCCACCAGGCCAGACTAAGACGCAGATTTCCCCAGTCTCTGCTGCTCCCCCTGTCACTTCTTAAAGGGCACTGGAGGTTATTTTACAGGGTGAGTGGTATTTTCTTGGGAATCAGGATGATAGTAAAAGAGGCACAGATATTTAGTTATAGAATTGGCTCTGCTACCAAAAGGCTGCAGAGTGTTGGGAAAATTAATTTAACCAAATGTGGGAAATAGAGATTTTCCTCATTAAAAAATCAAGAGTGGGACCCTTTGGTATCCTAGCTCCATTGAACGATGACATTCCATGATGTTTTGTGAAGTACCGAGAGAGACTGTTGCCCTGACTCTGGCCTTCAGGCTGAAATACTCCTGTGTGAAATGAAGTTCAGACTGCTACCTTTACCCAGAAATCTCCAGCCACCTGTCTCACTGGGGTAACTGTCACTAATTCTTCCCTTGGGGTCTCTCTGATTCTTCTCCCCACCCCTGCTCTGCCATTCTGTTCACGGGCTTCCACAGTTCCTTCTGTGTGCCTCTGTGACATCCCCGTGCGCTCTGCAGAATGCTCCCTCATTCATTCAATTCAGTAAATATTTATTGAGCACCTACTATAGGCCAAACTGTTCTGGCACCAGGGGTATAGCATGCATAAGACACAAGCCTTCATGGAACTTCCATTCTAGGGGGTGAAGTAAAAGCAAATGCACACACACAAACAGTAACCTCCAATAATCGTGAAGTGCCATGACAAAAATGAAACGGACAGAATGAGGGACCTGGGGTGGGAGTGATAGGCCCCTTTCATAATGGGCCTCTGCCATGTTTTGAGGCAGTTAATTCGGTTTCCTTTTGAGAGAGTGTGAGTGGTCAGGGTCCTTGTCAGGCAAAGGAGGCAAAGGCATCATTCAGAGGAGCTTGAAGGGAAGGAGATCTCTGACGACAGTCTGCAGCTTTCCCAGGCCCAATGGGAGGGTGTGGGTGGGTTGGGGAGGGGGTGCAGCTCACATTAGGGAGTTACGAGCTGAGCACGGGGTGGTTTGAGCTTCTGTGGGTGGCTGAGCTGAGGGCCTGATCGCATCGTCCTGAGGGCCAGGCTAGAGCCCAGTGTGTGTGGCCACTGTGGGGTGTCTGGCCACAGTTCTTTGTTGTAGAAGAGACACAGGGGTCTGGGGTGGGGCCCTCCATTGGTGGGGTCCTGGGGAGGGGAGATGTCAGAGAGCAAGCACACAGAGCTGCACCAGCTTCCTTGGGGTACTCTGACCAGCATGTGTGTTGGGGTGCAACGGAGGGAGGAGGTATGCACTCCTCATGGTCAGCCACAGGCTTTTGTTGGCGGAGGTTTGGGGGAGACTCTCACGAAAAGTCCAGACAGTGAGAAAACATCTGTGACCCTTGATGTCCTTCTCTCCTTGTGAGTGTCCTCTGGCCTGGCCAAGTCAGTCACACCAGTTAGATGACCCCTGCCCCGTGTCTGCAGAGAGCTGTCAGCGTCAGGGGCACCCAGCCTATCTCGTGGATGTCACCCTGCTCTGCGTTCTTTGTCACCCTTTCCTGCTGACACGACTGTGCTCACGAGCTTTGGCAAAGCTGAAGAATAGAGAACAGCTTCTTGTCACTCTGCCATTGACGCAGCGCCTCTGTAGGGTGGTGGCCTCTGTCCCCTCCTGGGCTGTGGCCCTTTTGATACATCAGTGTCCTTATTTCCCCCATGAACCTGAGTGTGACTGGTGTTCCGTGTCACTCAGGGACTTCACATGCCACGAGAAGGGTAATGGGGTCGGGCGTGTTACATTTTCTCTAATGTTGGGGTTGACCTTTCTCCTGCAGGACACTTTGTGGAAGGGCGCAGCTTTCCCCAGACTCACAGCTGGGGAGGATGAAGAACACAGTACCTGTTCAATAAAGAGCCTCCAAAAGCACCATAAACACAACACCAAGAGTGAGCTCTAACGTCAGCCATGGACGCTGGGCGACGATGACGTGCTGATGCAGGTTTATTAACTGTGACAAATGTCCCTTCTGGTGAGGGCTGTTGATCCTGGGGGAGGCGGTGAGGGGGAACTTTTTATCTTCCCTTAATTTTGTGAACCTAAAACTGCTCGAAAAAACAAAGTCTTAAAAAAACGAACTGTAAAATTTCAAAGCAGGGTTAAAAACCATGGCTTCAATGATACGACTAATCAAGGCCACCTGACCCCGTGCCTAGACAACTCGACCAGCTGAGAACTTTGGCACCTTTACGTCATCTGGGAGCCCATCAGTCGGGCGGGCACAACATGCTTTGCCTCCCAGAATGCTCCGTGGCTGTCGGTTCAGCGCAGGCCAGGTCCATGGCCGTGGTTCCTCCTGCCTCTCCCGGGCCACCAGACAGTTACCGTACAGGATGCCAGTTCTTGTCAAGTCTGCTCTTTCTCCAAAGGCATTGAGGAGACGAGGCCGCCCAGGGCTCCAGGCGGGGCCCAGGCAGTGGTGAGTCTGGTTCGCGGTGTCTTCTTTCTCCGGTCCCACTTGGTGGTTCTTTCTAAGAGAAAGGAAGCTGGGTTTCTCTGGCCCGTGTCACCCTTGATCTGCCCCCCGTCCCTGCTTACCTTGTGAGGCAGTGGGGTTCCTCATTCTGGTCGTGTGGTCACAGCCACTCAGGGAGACAGTCTGAACCAAGACTCTGCCCCTAACTTGTGTGTTAGCAGCCAACTCACTGACACGCTGTGCAACCACTTCCCTCTCTGCCATTGGGGGAGCTTTGGGGACCGTAGGCTCCAAGCATTCTGTAGTTCTCTGGCTCCCTGGCTGTGCCTGGGTAACGCACACTTCTATTTTGCCCTTTCTGGGCAGGAGCTGAGCCTTTTATTGATTTGGTTTGGGCCGAGGACAAAGGAAGCTCAGGCACTCCTGCTCTCCTCATTAATATTTCGTGGTCCAGGGCCGGCTTTTCCTCTTGCAACCAGGAGAGGCTGAGCAATGGCTTCTCTTATGCTTTTTAGCATCAGATATCAGCAGAGCTCCCTCATCTACTGCTCACTAGGGCCAGTGGCTGTCTCGGGAGGGGACACAGCTGTCTCTTTTGTCTTCTCAGAGATGGTGTGGCCGAGAGGAATTGAGGAGGGAGACAGAAACACACAGAGACACACACACAGAGACAGAGAGACAGTGAGAGAGATAGAGCGTTTCGAATGACTGAATTGCAACTGTCTCTTCCGCAGGTGAAGCCCCACCCGCTCTCCCTGGGCCCAGAGGATGACCATTTACCAGCAGAGGATCAATGAAGCCCAAGGGGCCCCCCTCGCTTCCGCCAGGTAATAAGCGACACCTTTGCACCTGGAATTCCTGCTGGCTTTCTTCACTGAAGTAGAGCAGCCTTCTGCCGTGTGGGTGAGTTTTGACCTTTGGAAATCATCACTGCGGATAATGCTGTGTGCACCATTTGCTAGCAGAGGCTGTCTTTCTCTTCTCAGGAGGTCCTGTGGGTCGTGTTACAGGGCGGTGGGGATCCGGTGGCCTGGGGCACACCCAGCCATCCCCTTCACACTTGTTAAAGCTCACGTCACACTGTTGGGATTGCTCGTGTTGAACACGTGCCTCCACTGGATTGTGCTGTTAAAGAGGAATTCTGCTTCTTTGTCTGGTTCCCAGAATCTCATGCAGAGCCAGGCACGCAGGAGGCACCCATTACAGAGTCGTCCCACAGGTGGGAGAAAGCCCACCCTGTGCCTGTACCTTCCCTGGCATCTAGACTGATCCATTAAGTTTATACCAATTGGTTCCGTAGGACCATGGCAGAAGGGCACAGGGCAAAGATCCAACTGCAGGCGTCAGTGCATTAAATGCCCTGTGCTCCTCTTCTAGGCTTTTTGATGCAGCTGGGAAAAGGCACATTGAACTGCAAAATGATCTCCTTAGAGGTCACCTAGCACAATTCCCCTGTGTTCTCACAGAAGAAGGTCCAGGGCAAATGGGTCCATTTGTCTTGTTCCCCATTGGTAACGGCGTCCAAGAACTGCTCTGAGGTCAGGATCCTGCTTCGAAACCCTCACCTCCTTTTCCCCTATTATCCTGACTCTTTTATTTGCTCCTTTTTAGAATACAAATTGTATACAATTTAAAAACTAGACACCGAAAGCCTAGTGGAGAGAGGGGGAGGTCAGGAGAGTGTTTAAGTGACTTTCTCCAGAACACAGGTACTACTTTTTAATCTCACGATAGTTTATAAAAGTTCCCCTCTCTTTTTTTGCAACTCTGAAATGACATTCCATTCTTTCAGGAATGTCAACTTAAACTTGTATAGAAAACATTCTTGCTCACCAGGCTGATATATGTGAACTCTTACATGTCACTTTCCAGCTATGCCTTCTGACCAGGTATTGGTAGTATTCTGAAGTAAAAAGCATAAACGAGAGTTGTTACCATTAAGGTGTTACATATTTGTAAACACTTAGAATTTGGTGATTTTTGTCAGGCTTTTGGGGATTCTTGCTTGTTGCTGTTTTTTAATTGCAACATAACTGAAGAAGATTCGAAATTTATAAGACTATCTCAAGTAACACCTATGTTTATTTTATGCTATTTTTTAAATGTTATTCATGGGACTTACCATGGAGATGCTAATTTAACTTACAATCGAGTTTCCAGTGATGGAACCTACTTAATGCTTAGTCTGTTCTTTAGTTCAAATCTTCATTTTATGTTTTCTGTATTATAAATACTGGAGCCAGAAAATAAAACACAATGCTTGGTGCCTGTTTGGTGCCTGGATTGCTGGTTAGTTCAGCTCTGAAGAGCAGGTGGTGTGTTTCTGCCCAGAGCTCTACCTCAGGGCCTGCAGGTAAAGGTGTTCAGGGGGTATTTGTGGGGTGATTAATGAATGAATGAGGGAAAGCATACAGTGATACTGATGTATCACATTAGCTACGTCACTTAATTATTACATGATGCTGATTTGTAACTGTCTCCCCTCTAGGATGGGCCGGAAGTTTTGTCTGATTTGTTCATTTAGCACAATGCCTGGTGCACACAAGACACTCCGTAGATGCTTCTTGAACAATTGAATCTGAGGCTATAGGCACAGATGAGATTCCCTCATCTCATCTAGATGGCTGTTCAATGTGTATCTTGGGTCACAGAGGGAATTGGGAGAAACATTTCAGATGTGGTAGAGAAAGGGAACAGATTGCTCACTGCTCCTGGTCCCTTCACACAAATGTCGTCTCTGCCCACGAGAGTCCTCCTCGCTGGGAATGTGTGAACGGCAGCTCCAAAATGTGCTTCGTTCTTTCTTGTATGTTTTCTATCTCTTTGTTGAACTTCTCATTTTGTTCTTGCATTGTTTTCCGACTTCATTAAATTGTTGATCTGTGTCCACTGGAGCTCTCTGAAAATCTTCAGAACAATTACTTTGAATTTTTTGTTGGGGAATTCCTGGATCTCCATTTCCTGGGAGACAGTTACTGGAAGTTCCCCTCATGCAGTGCCCTGAAGGCTGGGCAGCTGCTCGCCACTCTGCTCTCCCTTTCCCTACGAGCGGAGCTCTTGCTGGCTGGGGGTCCCCTCTTGCACGGAGCAGGGCTGGACTGGGCCCTGGGATGAGGCCAGCAAAAGGAAGCTGTTTTCCTCCTCGTGTAGTTATTCTCAGGTTTTTGTTCCATGGTGTTGCTCAAGCTTCCTAAGTGACTCCAGAGCTCTTCCAGAGCTGTTTTTATTTGTGGAGAGCTGTCTAGTTGTTGATCTTTGTGGGGGGACAGAGGCTGGGGTCCCCTATTCTGTCTGGATGACCCCCATTGACTTCAGTTCGGAACCTTGATGGGGCTCCCTAACTGGCATCCCCTTTATTCTTTCCTGATGCCAGCCTGCGCTGTAGCTTCTCCACTCTGTTTTTCTGTTAAAATATTCCATGCATTTTCCATATTCCAGAATTTCTCCAAAATTCTGCTTACTGGATAGCTACCTTTTCCCATTTGTTGTGCTATTTTGGGTTTGTTCCATTTATGTCTCTTTTGCCCTCAAGTGAATGGGATTTGGGGAGGAAAGAGCAGTAGTCACGTGTGTCCTATTCGTTCACCATTTGAACCCAAAGCTAGGAATTCACTTGTGAACGTTGTCTTGGTTCGATTCAGGGGCCAGCATAGTAGGGCTGTTCTGTCTGGGTTTTGGTTAACCAGCATTATTCAAGTCCCCAGCAAGGGGACAGAGAACAATTAGGAACTATAGGTTGTAATTATTGTACTATGAAGACAGTGTTGCAGATAGAAAGGAAGGGAATATTTTAACAGAAGGCGTGTGTCTCTGCACAGCCAGGCCTTTGCATTTGTATATAAATGAGGAGGTGATTGTACCTTTGCTCTTTATTATCCTCTGCATATAAGTTGAGGAAGGCAGGGGTTTTGTCTGTGTTGTTCATTATTTGATCTCCAGTAGTTCCAGTTATGAGCAAGGTGCTCACTCAGCACTGATTCAGTGAGTGAGTGAGTAAATTTTACACACACACACACACACACACACACACACACACACACACACACACACAGCCATTGCTGCTTCAGGCTTATTGCCAGAAAGTATTCTACACAGAGAAACCCAAATCTATTAGAAATTTAGCTTTTGATAGGTTTTTCTACCTGCCAGGTGTAATTGTTTGCTGTTGTAAATGGCATTTCCTCTCACTCTTTGGAAGATCGTCTTCACTTTTAAGCTGTTTTATAGTCCGAGTTAATTCTCCCTTTCCACATAGTGTGCGTACTCTCAGTTTTATTAGCAGGTTGGAAGATAAATTTTAAGCATATTAATAACTATGCTTTGAGTATATAAAGGAGAAAAGCATTGAAATTTGCCTTGGACTGTTCTTAATGCTTTAGAATCCTCATAGTACTTGAACACTTACTGCTGAAGCAGAGTATAAAAAGTTATGTGGATTTTGGATATATTTACGACGTGGATAATGCCATAATTATTGGTGTTAGTGACACCAGTTTGTATGCAGTTCCCAATACTTGTGAAGCATTCCATAATTCATGTTGTTAGCTCACTTTAGGTCATTCCTCTAAGGAATATGTATGGATGGCCACGCACTGTTAACCCCATAGCATTCTTGGGAGCTGAATATTGTAGCTTGAGGCTAACCAATGTCACAGATATTGACTGGTTTGCTCTAAAAGAAAATGACTGAAAATTCAGGAAAACGGATGATGGTAGTATACATATTAGGAATTGCTCTGAAAATACTTGAATTCTTGCCCAGTCCGTTTTGTCAAGCAACTAGGCGGGGTCTTTTCTGGGATTTTAGCTTTTTTTTTTTTTTTTTTTTTTTTTTAAGACAAGGTCAAGCTAGATTTTTCCCTTTGGGCGGTGAGATGCAGCCTCTTTGAGGCTGGGCAGCCGTCCTGAGGGTTAACTGCACAGAGGCCTGGGACTTCCCGGAATGCCAAGAGAAGAGGGGGACAGGGGAAAGTCCTCTCTGTCTTTAAGTTTTACTTGAACTCTACAATGCCAAAGGGGTTGGATAAACTGCCATCCAAGGGCTTAAGCAACTGAGCAAAAAATAAAACTTAATTGGAAATCTGAGGCGAGAGGAAGAGTTGGAGGAGCAGGAGAGAGTTAATGGGATGCCCCTGATCTCTTTAGTTTTCCAGACACTTCACAGCATGTCACCTTTACCTGTCCTGATTCCCTCTCTTCATCACCTCGCTTTACAGGGACAGAGGGAGGGGGAGCTGCTGAGGGCCAAGATGCCAAAGCAAGGGAGGCAGAAGGGGAGGCCTTGGTTCTTACTCCAGCTGTCCAGTTCCTTCCCCTCTCTCTGCCCCCTTTACTGTCCATTTATTTTCCCACGCCACCAGCCTTTGCAAGTGCAGCCACAGAGGCTCTTTAATATATTATAGCATTAAAAATCTGGTTACCGAAAGCCAATTTGTCTGTGCAGAGTAGGTATGCAAGCTAAGCAGGACCTCAGTGTCTAACCGCCTGGGAGCCACAGCAGGAAAGGCAAAATGCTCTAGGGCTGCCCTGGCATCACCCTCCATCATGTGGCCCATCCCTGCCTTGCGTGGAAGTAGCAGAATTACACAGAACAACCTGGCTTGGCCAATCAGGGCTGGAGAAGCCCTGGTCAAGATTAGGGACCCACCAGGCACAGAGATAAAGCTGCAAATAGAAAGTGCTTTACACAGAACTATGGACACAGCCCAGGGAATAGTCAAAGCAGTGCGGCTGTGGCTGAAGTGATGACATATACTGTTACTATGTCTTAAAATAGTACAATGTAGAGTCAGAAAACAACCATGTATGTATGAAGCGAGTGTACCTACCAACGCTGCTCTAGTCAGCATCAGATAATATATTTTAAAAACAATTTTTTCCATAATCTGACAATAATCCTGTAAAGTAGGAGGGAAAATTATCCACACCCTCCTTTGACCAGTGGATCAGCTAAGGGCCCTGCTAAGTTACCTGACCACTGTCTCATGTTGGTGCCACTCACTCACCATCGCTCACCCAGGTTGGGAAGCTGTTTGTTTCTGAGTCATTTAAATTTTGTGTCTCCCGTTTCTGGGCAGTAATCCGATCTTTTCACTGTGAACTAAATAAAACTAGTTTGGCTTTAGTTGTTCTTATAACTAGTTTGACCACATTTACAAAAAAGTGCTTATATTCAAAATTACTTCATATGCTTAACAGAGATTTGAGTTTATATGTGTGTATGTTTAAGAGATTGACGAATGAAAACATTTTTCTCTGGTTCTGACTGTGATTTAGAAACATTTCATTGTTAATGTTGTCTATTTTCTAGATACGATAATCTGAAAGTTGAGGTAGTCTGGTCGGGCTTTTATAATTCACATTTCATTTTAGTGTATGTGGAATATTTTTGAATACTCGCAGAGTCACACAGTTCCATACTTAGCTCTTTGGTACATAAATAGAACATAATATTAAAAATAATTTTAATTGGGTGACTAATGTAACAGAGGGGTGAAACTACGTGTTCACCCAAGCTGATTTTGCTGTGTCACAGAGACAGTGGCCAAGGACATCAGGGCAAACTTCCTCACCACTTTCTTGTTGGTCTCCCCACTTTTCTTTTGCCTGGCTTCCTACGCTGGACCCTGGAACATTCTCCTAAAGACCCAACCCCACTTCTGTTTCCCAACTAACCCACACCTGAGGCAAGAAGATATGAATAGTTCTATCTTCCTCTAACAGGATTCAGGATTCAGAGTAAAGACTAGGGCAGTGTGTGTGTATGGGGGCGGGGGGAGGCGGGGGAGCGGCTGGGGTCCCAAGCAACACCAGTGCCCCCAGGGGAAACCAGCTGGCTTCCATGAGTACCAATTCCTCCCTAGAGTCAGCACTGTTTCTCCCAGTGTGGGAAATTCTCTGGAGTAGGTTTTGGCTGACTTCACCCAGGCCGAGTGGTCCACCCCTTCTGAGGTATCTGGCAAGTAGTAGGGACCTAGAAAGTCCCATTGCATAGGTCCCCGCTGGTGACTGAATGTATAGCTTGTTGCTGTCCTTGATAGCTGGGTCACTGTGCCTGCTCTGTGTCTCAGGGCCCAGTGTCACCTGGATGCTGCACCTTGCCAGGAGGGCTGGGCCATAGAAGTTAGCTTCCGAGCCTCTCGGTGCTCCTGGGTATGCTGCCAGCACTATATTGTTGGCAGCAAGCCACCCCCACACCTGTGCCCATGTCCCGAGTTGTGACAAGGGTGAGACAGAACCTACGAATGATAGTGGTAGTGACAATTGCCACGTACTGAGTGTCAGTGATATGTCATGCTATCAGTGCTTGTCATGTGTTTTCTCATTTAATTCTCACAACAAGCTCATGAGGTAAGAATTTCCCTTCCTTTTGAGGAAACAGGGTCAGTAAGTATAAGTAGCTTATAAGGATATATAACGAGTAAGGGAAAGTTGGAGTTCAAATTCATGGCCGCTTAAAGCCAAGCTCATACTCTTAACTATTAAGACATGTTGACTTTCAACAGGATTTTGGATTTTCTTTCCTTCCCACGGCCACCTTATTTTGAGACTCAGAAAGTAAAGTTGTGGGTCATATAGCATGAGTCTATTTGTCTCATTTGTATTATATCTTTGGATGAAGTAGGGTAGGTCTTTTTTTTTCAGCATTTCTAAAGTAACTCACTCAGTGCTGTGCACATGGTGGGTCCACAATAGAGACTGAGAAATTAATGGTAGAGGCATGTTTCATAAACATAAAGATAATAGAGATAGTGGACCCAGGTCAGACTTTGTTCCAGAATCTGGTACCATTGGCAAAACAAGCCCTTGACAGCATATCAGTGGTTGTGAACTTGCCAATGCATGTACCTGTTGTCTGCAAATAGTGTCCAACTAACAACTACCCTTCACATGCTGACGTCTGGCCCTATATAAACATTTCTTTTTTAGAACAAGTTCTTAATCCCTACATCCCTTGGTTTATCACTAGTTTCTTGAGAAAATAATCTGTCCACATTCTCCAGTCACAGGATGACTCAGGCCAGGGATCTGGGCCATTTTCTGGGCAGTAGCTGGACTTCTGGCCCTGTCCCATTAGGACGCAAGCCAACACGCCACAGCGAGGTGCCCCTTCTACCCCCCGCTACTGACGCAGCCCTTCGCTCCTCTCCTCCTGCCCACTGCTGCCTCTGTGGTTGCCAGAGTAACCAGAACAATATTACTCCACATGCTCTAGGAACAAAATGTCAATGCACTTTACTATTGTTTTAATTTAAAAACTAAAGTGTGAAAATAACTCCAGCCTGGAAGAAATTCCCTTCCTGGCAGACAGCTCTCTTTGGAAAGGAGAGATACAAAATCAGCACAAACAACTCAGGAGTAACAGTGGTACTCAGGTGTATTAAAAGAACCTAAACTCGTACGTCTAACCCAATGGTAAATGTATAAGTGCTTGTTGAATGAATGAACGAATGAATGAATGAAAAATGTGGTGTAAATTGCTGAAAATTTTAGGAAGTTTTACATATATGTATATCTTCCATATGTGTGTGTACATATATATATATGTATATGGGTTTTATGAAAATATATGAATGAATATATATGTGATACACATAGATATGAATATATATGAATATATATATATGAATGAATGTATATATATATATGAATATATATACACACATATATATATGAATTTTAATGGAAAACTCTTAATTCCTGGATACTATTATGAGTTTTAGGATGGTGGGTATAGCGGGGTATATAGCTCCCCCCACAAATTCATGCCCACCCAGAACCCTCAGAACGTGACCTTATTTGGAAGTAGAATCCTAGTTCGGGATCTCACAGTGGAGTCATTCTATTCTAGATGGGTCCTGTGTCCAATGGCTGCTGTCCTGACAAGAAGAAAGAAGAGGAGAGGACACAAAGATAAAATAGAAGACGGCCATGTGAAGGGAAGAGGGATTGATATGATGCCGCCACCAGCCAAGGAACACCAGGAGCCACCAGGAGCTGAAAAAGGCAAGGTCGGCCCCTCCCCTAGAGCCTTCGGAGGAAGCACACCCTGTCTCAGATTTCCGGCCCACAGAATTGTGAGAGAATAAAGTTCTGTTGTTTAAGACACCTAGTTTGTGATCACTTGCTATGGTAGCCCTTAGAATTTAATCCACTGGGATATTTAGAATGAATACTGGTGTTTTCTTGTTTACTTTGTAGACCGGGGGCATATCAGGAACTCCCAACGTGTGTGGGAAAGTGAATTTATTATAACGATGATGCAAAGAAAGACAATCACTTTTCAGCCTATTTTGAGGAACTTTTCTCATCTTTGGCATAATTTTTTTTCCTACATTTAGAGCTGCTCAGTGGTATAAACGTAATAGGAAGAAAAACAAGTGGAAGTTTGGACTGACTGGCTAAGGAGTAAAATGGGATTCGTGTTAGGGAGCGGACACATTGGGTCATGAAGATGAGGCCTCAGGAGCTTAGTCTGGATAATAAAGGTCTTTAAGAAAGAGGAATTAAATTGTTTGGCTTGAGTAAGTGAGAAGAACTTGGAGTTTTTTCAGTTGGTCCCAAGAAAGAGAGAGAGAGGATTTTGGTAAAACAGACAGAAGGTGACATACAAAGATGTAAGGGAGACAGTGGGAGAAATGGGCAGGCAGGGGAGGAGAAGAGGAGATTTTTTTATCCAGTCTGACCATCTTGCCTTGAAATACTTAGACTGTTTACATTTAACGGAATTAGTGATAAATTTGGGTTTAAATCACCATCCTGCTATTTGTTTTGTTTGCCCCATTTTTCTTTTGTTTCTGCCTTTTTAAAATTAATTGAGTATTTTTATTATTGTATTTTATTTCCTTTTTTGCTTATTAGCTATTGTATGTACATATGTACTGTGTTTCCCCGAAAATAAGACCTCGCTGGACAATCAGCTCTAATGCATCTTTTGGAGCAAAAATTAATATAAGGCCTGGTCTTACTTTACTATAAGACTGGGTCTTAATATAATATAATATAATATAATGTAATGTAATGTAATGTAATGTAATGTAATGTAATGTAATATAACATATAATATAGTGCTGGGTCTTATAGTAATTTTTGTGGCAAAAGACGCATTAGAGCTGATTGTCCGGCTAGGTCTTATTTTTGGGGAAACCGTATATATATGTATGTATTTATTGTGGTTGCTCTTGGATTGAAAAGGTATATCTTTAACTTATCACAGTTCAAACCTTCAAATAATGTCATACCACTTCATATATAAAGAACCTTGTAGCAGTATACGCCCATTTCCCACCCCACCCATTGTTATTGTCAAACATTTTATATAACATTATAACATATGTTATCAACACCACAATACATTGTTATTAGTTTTGCTTTAAATAGTCAACCATCACTTAAAGACATTTAAAAATGAAAAAAATAAGCCAAAAAAATTTATTACACACAAAATTAGATCATGTTACTTCTTTGCTTAAAACCTTTCAACAGTTTCCTGTTATACTTTGAATAAAATTCAGACTCAACATGTCCCTCGACCTTAAGCTAGTTAGGGGGAGAAACCATGTTTTTAGCATCTAGTCCCATGCTCATTTCATAAAAAATTCTCGAGAAATGGTAGCTAGTTTCATTATCAACTTAATTTTTATCTCAGTGTGATTTATATACCCAAAGAGGAGTCAGTTAACCTAAAGGAATGCCTAGTAATAAAACCTCCCTCCCATCTTTCTTTCTTTCTTTCAGCTCCCACTTTGTTGTAGTCTTTCAGAAAAAAAACACTCTGCCACCTAGTCACACAGGATTTTTGTTAGAAAATGTGACCTTTTAGATTTGTGATGTACCTCTTACATTTGTCTTGTGTTTTTAATAAGGTGTTTTGAAAATGTAGAAATTTCCTGGGAGTTACTTGCTCTCTTTTAAAAGGCTGTTTTCTTCATTGTCAGGGCTGTGTCCTGGTGGGAGGTTGGCTTGTTCTCTTCTTCAGAACCCTGAATTTAATTGCACTGTGATTACTGTTACGCAGAGCTGCTCAGCACCCCTGTCCCTTCACAGTTCGGTGAACAGCCCAGTGTCTTTCCTTCCTTGTGGGCTTTAAACGACTGGTTCTTATCCAGCACCTCATCTGCATCTGCTCTAGATGAGGTGTTCCACCAATCTGTGTGGGCTATTGAAGTTCTCCATTGGTACTAACTGACCTAATTTGACGTGTCCCCAGAGCTGCTAGCTTCCCCACTCCGTCTCCAGGCTGCAGCACTGGGCGTGGGGTCACACCTCTCAGTGCCTCTCTGTTCCTGACTTCTGGCTCACCCGCTGAACAGCAGAAGAACTCAGACGTTCTGGATATGCATGACCTGCTCCCCTCTTCAAACAGACCCCCACTCGACCCACTCCAGGGAAGTGTTGGTTCACTTAGTGGCTCATTTGTTCCCTCAGTCAGTCAGTGTCCCTTGACTCCTTCCTATGTGCCAGGCACTGGGAACTGGGGTGCTCTGCTCCCAGAAACCTGTTGGCCTTTTGGGGGTTCCAGTGGACGTCCTAATTTGGCTCTGCCTGTTCTCATTATGAGAATTAGATGAGAATGTTTGGGCCAGGTCCTCCCCTCTTCCTATGCTAGTGATGCTACGAGCTCACAGTGGTACTGCTCAGTGGTTTTGCAGCTCTCATGTCAGTGTGCCCACTGGTCCTGTTTGGTCTGCTGGGCCCCTGGTTTTCCCCAGTACTGTGTGCTCCTGGGCCTATGGCTACTGAATCAGCACATTGTTGTTGAACAGCAGACACTCCCTTCTCCCAGAAGCCCAGATAGAGCTCAGAGTGGGGCAAACACTCATGCCATCTCAGACTCTACTTAGAGCCTTCAATTCTGTAGTACTGTTTGATAATTTTTCCCCTTTATTTTCTCCATTGGGGGGAAAAAAAAAGAAAGGAAACCTATGAGTTAGGTGCTGTAGCTCCTAGACTGAGCCCCCAGGTCTTTCAGCTCTTGTTCCTATTTTCTATCTCTGTCTTTATGTCCTACTTCTAGGAAAGCTCCTCAATTTTAACTTACAACACTTTTATTGAAATTTTTATTTTGTTTAATTTTATTTTTGTGAATTTCTCAGAACTCAGATTTGTTTTCTTACTTTTTTCTTTTCTTTTCTTTTTTTTTGCATAGGCACCAGTTCTTGTTTTATGGGTGTAACATTTTTCGGTTCTGTGATGATATTCATTGTTGCCATTGTTATCCTTAGTTTTATTTTACACCCTCTATTTTCTGTGTTTCTGGAGGTCCTTTTTTTTCCGGTTTATTTTAGTTTCTCTTTCCATGGAAATAGCTTTCCTAAAGTATCTGCTTGTCCTTAGCTTTATATTCTTATTCAGGATTAATGTATAATATAAGTTAGGAGTTAAGCTCAAGCTTCTGTAGCACAGAAGCCCCCAAACTACAATTGCCTAAATAAAGTAGACGTTTGCTTATCTCTCATGGGCAAACTAGGGGTGAGTGGTCCTGGTTAGTGGTCATTAGATTCCATGCAGAGGTGGCATCAGTTAGTGCTAAGTGTTGAGGGAGGCGCAGCGGAGAGGAGCTAGAGAACGGAGAGAACCAGGACATACATAACTCGGAATTCCAACAGAGGACAGAGGGGAAATGAGTAGGGTTGGTGGCAACTGGACGATTAGACAGGGAGACAGTAGGCAATACCCCGCCAGCTCATGACTCGGGGGCAGAGCTCTCAAGCCAGCTGAGGAGCCTGATGAAGTTGAGGCATAGTTTCAGCCTAGAAAGAGGTGAGGACTCAGAGCAGGACTCAGCAGCAGGGCCCAAGGTGCTGAGCCCAAAATGACCTGGAACCTTACTGACTGGAGATTTGTTCCAGACCCGGGCCATAGCTGCCGAGCGCCCCTTGCCTTAGGCTAAGTGACAGACTGAATGTGTCCTCTCAAATTTCACAGGCTGAAATCCTAACCACCAATGGGATGGTATTAGGAGGAGGGTGATTAGGTCATGAGGATGGAGCCCTCATGGATGGGGTTAGTGTCCTTCTAAGAGGAGCTCATAGACAGCTCCCTCGTTCCTTCTACCGTGTGAGGACACGGTGAGAAGACAGAGATACTGGATCTGCCAGTGCTTTGATCTGGGATTTCCCAGCCTTCAGAACTGTGAGAAAGAAATGTTGGTTAAGCCACCCAGTCTATGGGATTATATTTTTGCTAAGACAGACTCAGATTGATTGGGGGAAGCAGGAATGGGACCCAGCCTGTCTCTGGGGTTAAGTGGCTCCAGTTTTGGGCTGGTTCCCTAAACAACAGGCTGTTGTTGCTGCAGACTGACTTTCGATGTTCGGAAACAAGAAGGATTTTTTTCCCCCTTAAAGATATCTTATATTGAACAGATTAAAATTGATGAGCAAATAATTAAAAAAGCATTTTTAAAAGCATGCAAATTGAATGAGTAGAAACTGAAAAAGAAAAAATGAAGCCAGAGCAGGAAGACTGGGCATTTTTACATGTGCTTTTCCCTGTTGGCCTTGGGTGCTTCCTGACGGCAGGTCGCTGCAGTTGTTTCACCGAAAGATCAGAGTGAAATAGGGATACGCAGAAAAACACTTTTTCCTTTTCTCTCACTGTCCTTTTAAAACCACCGAAAGGCCTATTTGTTTGCCTTTGTTCCATGAATGAAATTTTGGGCCCATAATTTAAAGGACACTTCTGTCACTTTCAGTCACAAGAATAGTCTTGGTTCAACACTAGGACATTTAGTCCAGTCATGACTTTGCACTTCATATAAAATGTCTCCTGTCCTGGGGTTTGGGAGCATCGGGCTGAGAAGCCCAAAGCTGGGGACCACCTGGTGAGCTCCTCTCTTTCCTGCTCTTCCTCCCCTCCTCCCACTGCCCGCTGGGCAGCCTCTCACCCGCCAGTTGGAGGGTCTCAGAAGGAAGAATGGGGTTAAGTGACTTGCTTTTGGCATATCCTTAAAGGTGATTCTTTCTGTCAGGGAGGTTTTCAGGGGGTTCTCAGAGGCCCACCCCTCCCCACGTTTGCTTCCTATAAGCAGCACTGCCTCCCCCTCACCCCAGCCTCGTGCTGGGGCTGTCCTGCTCTTGGCAGGAAGGCTCCTTTAAAATCTTGTGCTATGGAATACAGCATAGGGAATAGAGTCAATGGAATTGTAATAGATATATACGATGCCAGAGGGGCAGATGGGGGGGGTATCACATTGTGAGGCGTGAAATGTCTATTACATTGTTTTGTACACCTGAAACTAATAAAAAAAAAGAGGAAATAAAATGGTCTTAAGCTGCAGGAAAATGCCTGTCATGAGTCAGATATGCATCTCCAGGGGTCCTACGTCCCACTTTCTGAACAGTCTCCTTGCAGCCCCTCTCACAGGTTTGAGAGGACAGGGACATATGTTCCCCTCCTCCCCCAAACTGGGTGGGTAGGTTCAGGAATATGCCAGCACTCCAACTTTCTCCAAAGAAATCACCACTTCAGCCTCTACCCTTTTATAGCCTCAAGGACTATGGGCTTCAAAATCAGTTTCCAGCACCTTCTTGCAATTCCTAAATAGGTGGTCTAGAATTTCTCTTTGGAATGGTGGGGGTCTTTGCCACTTATTCTGTTGACTTTAGGCTCTGGTGCCTTCACTGAAGCTGAGACCAAAGACGACCATCGCACTGTCTTCTGTTATAGTTGTATTTTTTTCACTCGGCCCAGTGCCTGGTATATAACAGACACTCAATAACTGTTTTTTTGAACAAATTGATTATTAATGAGAAGCTACAGTGAGGCGAGGAGAGCGGGGATTCCCAGTCCAGACAACCCAATAGTTGAGCAGAGGCTCAGTATTTCCCTGGACCCTGAGGCTTCACAGCTGACATGCGACCGCACTGGAGGGAATTCAGAATGCTGCTCGGTTCCCGGTCCCCTGAGCACAGGATGAGGACACCAGTGACCATCTCTGATGTAATGCCCTGGCCCAGCTCAGTTGAAGCAGAGCTTCTTGGGTTGCTGCCACCATTGCTCAGCTCTGCGGGCTCATCCATAAGCTCTCTCCTTCTGCCTTGGTCCTTGTCATGCTCCTTGATCACGAGGACCACTGCTCTTCCAGGGCCCCCTCCCCCACACCTGGAGGACATCCCCTTACTCTCTGCCTGTAAGTTACTTCCTCCGAGTGGCCTGCCCTCATCGGCTTGTTCCCCTGCTCCCCATGCTAAGTGCCTGTCACAGCACTTGCCTTTCTGCATCGTGTGCCCCTGTAAACTCCAGAAAGCCTGGCACTGCCTCGCTTGCTCTGTATCCCAAGAACAGAGCAGAGCCAGGCAATAAGCAATAATGAATGAGTGAGTGAGTGAATGAATGGGTTGGCACCAGAGAGTCAGTTGTAAAGCCTCCTGGGTTGGGCTTCAGGAGTGCGTCTGTTGCAGGGCTATGGCCTTCAGCTTTCACTAAAACCCTGGGGGAGGGTGCTGGTTTGGGCAACCCCAGCCTTCACAGCTGGACTGAGCTCCTGTTCTGGCTGAGTGCACCTGCCACCTGAGTATAGAAGCAGAGCTGTGCTCAGTAGCCCGTCACAGAGGCTCAGAGGTCGTTTCGGCCTGGAGATTCATAGCTCCTGTCCTCACACTCATGTTCTTCAGTCCATCGCCTTGAGGAATTTCACTGTGATCATGACATCCAGTGACAAATTAAAACACATAATTCTGTTTGTATCGTAATGCCAGTATTTGATTTGTTTCCAGTTAAGCACTATATTAGTCAGTGTTAAAATTCTCCTGGATTTTATACTCTTCCAGAAGTGTTACAGTGTTGGACGTGTGTGTAACCCACTTTTTCCCCAACATGACCTCTGCTCTAGAAAAATGGGTCTTTTATAGTCAAATCAAGTTGAAGCTAGAATATGGTATGACCTTGTGGCTTAAAAAAAAAAATCCAATACATGTAGAAGAAGTTCAGTATACATGCCAGGAAAATCCGATTAAACTGAAGAGGAAAAAGGGAGGAGGCTATTTAGGTAAATTACATAATTAATTTTTTAGGCTTTTGAGGAATACATGAAGTATTTCCATTAGGGGATTCAGCAAATGGATGGCCTGATTTGATGACAAAATACGGTTCTTTTCTTAAGGGAGTGTAGACATTCTCGAGACCACCCTTTTAACCATAAAATTGTAAAATTATGTACGTACTTAACATGAAAAGATATTTGTAAGGAGGTTGAGGCCAAATCTGCTCATATGATGGGTTAATTCAGATAGCAGGTACTCTTTTGTCCCAACATACACCCCTCATTGCCATGTATGTGGACCTTGGACATGACAGCTTGTGCTACAGCAGCCATTTCCTAATAATGAGGCTGGATTCTGTGATCTGGATTCTGTGGAGCTGAAGGACAGAAAGAAGACACGTTGGTGACATCATGGAGCCACTGTGCCAGTGCTGGACTGCCTAGTTTTAGACTTAATGTTACACGGGACAAATGATGCCCTATGTTGTTTAAACCCCTGGTTTTTCAGTCTTTGTTACTTTTCACACACACACACACACACACACACACACACACAAAACACAACAACAACAAAAACCCAAAACAAAAAAACAACAAAAAACATTCTAAAAGATAATGGGGGTATTTATTATTTATAAGAAAACAGGTATATTTGTGTCTCAGATGACATCATACCAAAGAAACTCATCATGTTAATAATAATCATGGAAAAATTAGGAAAATCCTTATTTTTTGAAGTTGTTGAACTGAGTATACCGTCGGATTGATTTTATGTCAGAGTATATCAATAATTTTAGTTCTAAATTTAGCAGTTCTCAGTTTAAATTCCGCACGCACGCACAATTTAACAAGTGCCTCCATATTGCAGGCACTGAGCTGTGCGAGCTGTATCCACTGTCTCATTTAATGCGCACAGCAGGCTGTGACGTATTATTATGATCCTCGTCGTATACGTAGAGAAACAGGTGTAGACATTTAAAGAACTCCCTAGTAAGTGGCAAAGCGGGGACGGGGACTGAGCTGTTTAGCTTCAAAGCCCACATGTATGACCATTACTTTGTCCTGTTTCCTGGGACACGACCAGATGAGCACGAGTCCATTTGTTTTAGCCACTTACCAAGTCAGTAGCAAGGATGGCTTGGTACAACAATACATAAATACAGTCCATCAAAGTTGGACCTCCTAGCAAACATCGACAGGTAAAAAGAGTTTGTACTCCGAGGGACGGTACCTAATCCTCAGGAATTTCAGCGTGGAGATTCAGGTTCGTTGCTCAAATGGATAGCCTGGTGTAAACCAGACTGAGCACACTAGACCCTTTTCCAAAAAAACGTGATGGGTGTTCCCACTGGGGATGGGGCAGGATATGTAATGTGTCCATAGCCTCCCTGACCTCACGGCCTACCAGCCTCCTGCTCCCTTGCTCTGCCCACCTCACTGCCCTTCTTTTTGTCCTTGGAACATGCAGTCACCTCAAAGCTGCATAGACCAGTCCCTCTGCACGTAGCGCTCTTCCTCTGGATAAACAGGAGGCTCTTTCTCTCCCTCGTTTCAGGTCACTGCTGCCATGTGACTTCATCAGAGGTGGCTTCCCTGTCATTGTATCTACAAACTTTCTCTTCTGTTGCTCTCTACCCCTTACCCTGCTGTATATTTCTTCATAGAACAATGCACCTGATGTGTACACTTATTTGTTTGAGCCTATCTCCTCCCCTAGAATAAGCCCCATGAGCATGGGGCCTGTGCCTTATTTACTAGGACGAGGCCTGGTACATAGTAGGTGCTCCTTAAATATTTCTTAGACGAATTGATTATGAAGGAAGAGTGAGTTCAAAGAAACTGCTCATGTCCTATGTTGTTACGTGAACACCTAGAAGACATTAGAGGGATTGGGCCTATTCTGGGACAAACTCACATTCTCAAGGATTTTGGGTTGTGCGTACATGGCGGTGGTTAGTACCTTGCAATTCATGAATGACTTCCTTGTGGGAGAAGTGATAGAAAGAGGAATGATGCTTCAAAATGGAATTTTCTTGAAGGGAAAATGAAAGTAGAACATAAAAAGTGGTAGCAGAGACGTGTAATCTATGACCCGGGAGAGGGAGGGTTCTTAATTACACCGATGAAAGATGAGCATCATAAAAAGAAGATGAACTATCTTTCTTGTGGTCGTGGTTAGTGCCTTTGCGGGGTACTATCCTTAGACATATAATGACAATCCCGCGCAATGTAGCACGAAGGGCTGTGACCCCCAGGAGGGAGTTACAATCTCTGGCTAGAGTAAACAAAGCTCAGAAGCCTTGGCATATGGAACCGATTTTGACGGGATTTTGTGGCCTTTGGTGGCAGAAGAAACAGCAGAAGAAAAGGCATGGTTGATCAACACACGCATCTTATCTGAGGAAGAGTGGCTTGGTTTAGGGGCAAAAGAATATTTGTAAATAAATATTGAACGGGTATGTGGAGGGTCTCAAGTGCCAGGCGCAGGGGTTTGCATGGAATACGGCATGTATCTGGGAGCCATTCTTCAATGGGCAGGAAAGTAACAAGATGGAAACATTGTAATATGAGGTTATCCTGGTGGGAGTCTGGAAGATGACTCACTGTGGAAAAGGACAAAACTCAGAAAGATTAGTTATAAAGTTTTTGAGACAATTTGGTGATATCACTAGTTACAAAGTTAGTGACATAAAGAGAAGGAGCAAGGAGATGTATTTTTATCCATAAAAAGACACTGATGTTGGGCGGTGAAGGTGGGAGAGTGTCTTGGTCTGCTCAGGCTGCCATAACGAAATCCCTTAAAGAACAGAAATTTATTGCTCACAGTTCTGGGGGTGGGAAGTCCAAGAGCAAGATGCTCGCAAGGCAGGTTTCATCCCCAGGCCTCTTTGTTTGGCTTGAATGCAGCTGCCATCTTGCTGTGTGCTCATGTGACAATTTTGTTTTCTTCTCTTCCTCTTTGTATGAGGGCACTAATCTCATCATGGGCCCTATCTTCATGACTTCATCTAAACATAATCACCTCCCAAAGGCCCCACCTCCAAATACCATCACACTGGGGGTTAGGGCTTCAGTGTGTGAATTTTGAGGGGACAAAAACATTCAGTCCATAGCAGGGATGAATCAAAGAGGATGATAAGGGTTTGGGTTTGACTTAAGGCACAAGAGAAGTAGGCAAGTCAGAAGAAAGATTTGCGTTGGGGGTATTTGACAGCCATAGTGACCTATTTGTGAGGTCACCGTGGCCGTCGGGGTTGGAAATGTCTCTGGGGAGCCCATACCTGCTCAGGACCACCTCTCACAGGGGAGAAGATGATAATTAGCCATCTTTTAGGCATGTAGGGTCGGCCCTCTCTGTGCTGAGCCCAAGAGCTAGTTCATGGTCACTTGTATCATCTATATGAAGTTCAGACCTGACCCTGGACATCAGAATGCTAATTATAGCTTGGGGCTTCATAAGTTTTAGATTAATTTGGGGAATGGATAAGATACTGATGAATAACTTCCAAGTCTTGAAAAACTGACTTCCCCTTAAATCAAAACTATGAAGAAGGGCATAGGTTGGATTTCGTTTCTGAGCACAGAGTGATCCCTACATCCTTCTCCAGCGTTCACTTGACATTCCAAGAGCTAGCAGGTCCCTGAGGGTTGGCTTCGAACCAGGAACAAATCTCCTGGGGCTGCCTGAGCCTTTTTTAGTTCCTGTTAGTCTAGACTCTTGTGCTCTCCAAAATGGGATGGGGGAGGGGTGATACATGAAACAGTGAATTAGGGGTCCTCAGACCCTGCCTCACCCCTCAGAGCTGTATAATCTTGGTCAAGTTCGTTCATTTCTCTAAGTCTTAGTTTCCTTTCCTCTAAAATGGCATTGCTGTGAAAATGAAAAGGAACAATTAAAATAAAGTGCAGTAAATGAGCCTTCATCATCATCATCACCCTCATTGTTGACGTCACTGGGGACCACCTTGCATTAATGCCGACCCGGAGATTTCAGGGTGTGCTGCCTCAGGCCAGCTTGCTCTCAGTACCTGAGCGCTAGCAGTGTTTATTTCTATTTCAAGCGCACATCAGAACTGCAGTATTTTAGAATATATGTTATAAAGATGTAAATAAAAGGGAAATCTTCTAACATTTTGTTTTGTTAAGTTCTGAAATTGGGTAAGAAGAGATTCTATGAAAGCTTCTCTGGAGATATTGAAACTGGAAATCTGGGTCGACAAGAAACGGGTTAAATCTCAAGATCTTAGACCTTTCCAATCCTTATTTTATAATGACCTTATGATAATTCCTGAAGCATGAAGTCTTTAAGTGACGTGATCTTAACTGAGAGAAGCTGAATGAACATGGTGACACTGAGTATTTTAGTTGACTTTCTGTGGAATCCTTGAGGAAGAAGTTAATTTTCTAATGCTCATATATACCGTTGGCCAGTTTAGTTCAAGTCGTAAGTCAAAATGAAAAATCTCATGTCTCTCGTCATTTTTTCTTCTTTAAGGATGACTAGAGTGCTGCTATGTGACCAGTGGGCTGCGCTGGCCCTTTCTGACTTTGATGACTGTAGAAAAATTCTAGTGAAAAAAATATGCTTTTTTCCCCCCTCACTTGCGGGATATAAAATTGGTTATTAGAAAAAAAAGCACTTCCCAAATTTGGACTAAAAATATGGAAATAACATCGAAACTATTTTATATTATGGTTAATAAAGTCCTAAAACGGAGTGTTATAGGAAGCAGAATGTTTATTGAGTATACAGATTCCAATAAAGCAATATTAAGATGACAAATTTTAGAAGCAGAAAACAAAACAAACTGTTATGTGCAATATGTATTTACAGAATAGAAACATTTTAATAAAAATTACAAAACCAGTAGACATCAAGTATCCGATACTTATGAAACTTCTAAATAAACAAAATACTTTTTTTTCTATTTTATGAGCTATAGTTCCCTGCCTGTGAAAATATGTTCTTGTTTATCCCTTAAAACTTAAGTTTGCAATCAGAATTAGACATTGAACATAAACTTTAAGCTGTGTCAAAACTATATCTTTTTCTCAATTAAAATTATATTAAAATTGTGATTAGTTCTCAACCTATCATTCTATGATCTTTCTAGTCAAAACCAATTTTTCTTACTATAGTTGTTCACCAAAAGAAGAAACTTGGAAATCATACATAAACTAAACTGGCACATATTAAAAAAATAAAAATACTGTAAGTAAAGCTTTTCCATAGCTTTTAGTAGCTTTAGTAGTTTCCTTGTAAAAATTATCTCAATTTTTCTAATTATGAAATATATAAAAAAATCAGCGTGCTTAAAATATTACACCTATATGCTTACCACAAATATTAAACCACTTGTTATATTTGCTTCAGTTCTCCTTTTAAAAACAAATACCGTATTTCCCTGAAAATAAGACCTAACCAGAAAATAAGCCTTAGCATGATTTTTCAGGATGCTTGTAATATAAAATAAGCCCTACTGTTCCCTGAAAATAAGACTGGGTCTTATATTAATTTTTGCTCCCAAAGACGCATTAGGGCTTATTTTATATTACGAGCATCCTGAAAACTCATGCTATGGCTTATTTTCTGGTTAGGTCTTATTTTTGGGGAAACATGGCATGTATCATTCTCAAACATGATTTTAATACTTTTAGTACAGATCAGAGATCTATAAACCGCATACCATATTTCCCTGAAAATAAGACTGGGTCTTATATTAAGTTTTGCTCCAAAAGACGCATTAGGGCTTATGTTCTGGGAATGTTATCCTGAAAACTCATGCTAGGGCTTATTTTCTGGTTATGTCTTATTTTCAGGGAAACATGGTAGTAGTTTTGTGTTTTAAGGTCCACATAAACAGTATATTTCATAAACCCCCACTGCTCTAAGTGTTATCCGCTGTCGAAGACTGTGTATGGTGAATGGTAATCATTGAGTACCTAGGCCATTTAGCATTATATCACTTATGTTGAGAGAATTAAAGAAATAGTAAATATAACTCTTGTTAGAAAAGTTTACAGCCTAGTTAGAATGCCAAAATGAAAAACTGGTGAGTTTGAGTTTTTATAATATTTTACCTACCATTTGGGTAGAATGGGGTAATTCCCACCCATAGAGTATGGGTGTTTGTTTTCAATAAGAAATTGTCTATGAGTGGCTTATAAAATACTTGAAAAGGTAGAGTTCATATATTGTAAGCCTGGGAGATCAAATTATTTGGCATAAATTATGAGCTAGTTTCAGAAAACAGTCATCTCTCGTGGAGGACTTTGATCTTTTGTGAGCTCCCTGGTTGCAGCTTCAGAGGTTCCTATGGAGTAAAAAGTCAAATTATGACAGTGTGAGAACTGGTTAGTAGCCATGGATCGATATACAAGCGTGTCAGGTACTATGGCAAAAGGGCTGGTGTCGAGGAGAGCGGGGCATTACTCGTCTGACCAGGAGGGAGAGTATGTTCAGACGTGTTCCCAACGGTGTTCATTCCACCAGAAAAATGCAAAACTAGCTCAGTCAGTATAAAGTTAATAAAGGCCGAAAGTAAAATGTCAACTGCGGAGAACTTACTGGTAGAATTTAAGAACTAATTAGATGCTGCAGTGTGGAATGTAGGTAAACGGAGGCAACTACAGATCCTGTCCCTTGATAAGCGGACATGGGCACGTTTGCTCTGCGTGTACTTATTTTTAAGCTTCTTAAATGAAACAGCTGTGCCCTAGGAACAAGAGATTCGTGCTTTGTTGTCCAAACTGCCTCGGACCCCACCTTGTCACAGCCTTTTTTTCAGTGGCCAGCTGGTGGCTATGGCTTGGAGGATTACGAGAGCTAGATGTTGAGATCTGTGGTGGAAGGCTCGAATTTCTTCAGAAATAACGGGCTTTACAGTGAGGACAGTGGTACCCCAGTCCAAGTTTAGAGCTCGTCAGTGATTCACACAGATCTTATCCAGCCTTCGTTGCAATTCCTTGTTGAATTACGTTTGCCCTTCTCCGGAGTGTCAACCCCAGCCTACCTGGCACAGGCACTCACCAGGTATTTGCAGAATGAATTTGTTGAAGTTCTGGGCACCATGACTTTATGTGGTTAATCTGGGAAAGCATGGTACCCCGAAACTAGATACTGAGGAATTCTCATGTGGAGGCGGAGCAGAGGCCGCCCAAGTGTAAAACACTGTTGGGTAACCTTTACTTGGAGATTACTCGCTCCGTGCACAGATAAAAGGCATCTGTCGCGCGCACCCCGCAAGGCTGTGCAAGTTCCTGCCGAAGCCCCTTTGGGAGGAGGGACTGACTCCGATCCCTGGGTTTGTGGGCCAAGGGGCAGGTGAACGGGTCGGGCTCCAGAGGCGCACGCAGGTGGAACCGAGCGGTGCGCCCCGGCCCGATACCCGGCGCAGCCAGTACGTGGCGCTGGCCTGGGCTTGGGCTGCGGGGAGCGGCTACGTATCACCTGCCGCTGAGGGGCCGGTCCTCCGCCGCCCCCGCTCCGCCCCCGCGCGCCAACCCAGCAGCCAGCCCCACGCAGTCCCTGGCGGGGGAGCCCGTCAAGCAGTCTCCGCTGCGGGCGCGCCGGGTGCGGGTCCCCGTGTCCCCTTCCGCGCAGCGTGTTGCAGGGAGGCCCCGCCCGCCGCCTCCGCCTCCACGGTGCAGCACGGCGGCTCACGCTCGGCACCGGCGCGGGGCCCCTCCACCCGGCTCAGGACAGTAACGGCCGCAGCGGCAGCAGGAGCAGTAGCGGGGGCAGCGCGAGGGGCACCGGGCTCCGTGAGCTCGGGAGCGGCCGGGCCAGCAGGCTGGAGCCATGGCCGATGGGGGCGAGGGCGAGGACGAGATCCAGTTCCTGAGGACTGTAAGCGCACCCCGCGTATTCCCCGGGAAAGGGCGCTGGGCAGCCCCAGCGGGGTCTGGGAGGGTGACAGCAGGTGGGGGCGCGGGCGGGGGTGCCAGGGGACGCGGAGGAGAGGCATCCCGGACTGTTCAGGTGTCCGTGCTGGGCAAGGGAGGCAGGTTGCGTATCCGCGTGCGTGTGGACAGCTGGGCACTGAGCGCGGCGGGCGGGGGCGCACGGGCTCGGTCGGGCACTGAGGACGGCGCCTCGGATCAGCAGCGCCCGGAGAGCAGGAGGCTGGTCCGGGCTGGCACCTTCAAGGCAGCCTGGGGCCGGGCCGGCGGGGCGGGCGTGGGGATGGGGTCTTGGGCTGTCGGGCTGGCCCGGCGCCTTCATGCACCCGGGATTCGCCCGCTTGGCGCAGCGCGCACCTTGGCCGCTGGGAGGGGTTGCAGGACGCTGCCCTAGGTCTCTCCCCGCCACCCCCCCAGTCCAGGGGCTGCAAGGGGACAGGGTCGCCAACATGGTCAGCGTGGTCCCGGGCTGGGCCGTGATGCTGTGACTGCTTGTGGAACGTGGAAGGGTCGGGAAGCGAGTGTGCCTGCCGAGGTGGGGGCATCACGGCTGTGTGGTTCCCTAAATGCTGCTTCTTGATGCCGAGCAAGCGCAGCAGAGTGTGTGTACGTGTGCGTGAGTGTGTGCGCGGGTGTGTGCGAAAGGCAGGTGGCTGCCCGGAATTTCCACACGGGTGGCAGCAGGGAAAGGTCGGCTCCTCACTAAGACCATTTTTTTCCCCTCCTGAAGTGCCTCTTGGCACTGCCCCTCCCTCGCTGCTTGGTATCACCGCTGCAGATACGTACTTCCCAGGCGGAGGTACTGCTCTCCTCAGCGCGGGGCCCACGAGCCTCTCCCGTGGTGGTGAGAATAACCTAGTTAGCGTTTGCGGCAGCCTTTCCCTCCACTCCACCCTCTTCTCTGAAGGATATTCCCCGGCAGGGGCCCCCCAACCCCCGCCCAGGACTGCAGCCACTTCTTTCCTCAACAGGGAAAACGATGTCACTTCCCAGTTGCAATCACCTCCACAGTCACAGAAAGTCATAGAGATATTTAAATTTTGAAACATAAACCAGACAGTAACTTTTAGGTGTGAAAGTAGTCTTCACGGATTTGGGTGCTTAGCAACTGAAAACAGTATATTTGTCCAAGAACATTGTAAGTGACCATTTTTCCTTTTCTGTGTGTGTGTGTTTTTTTTTTGGTGGGGGGGGCACTCATTTTTGCATTAAGGGCGGGGGAGCCTTTGGAAAGGCTAAGCATCAGAATGCTAACGATTTGACCTAATGGCTGCCCGTTAGGTATGCACCATTCCATATGCTGTTGTTGGAGGGAGTCCTGGCCCAAGACGCAGCTGGCCAGAGCCTGCTCGCTGAAACCTTGCTCATGAGAAGTATTTTAAGCCTAGTAGTAATACAATTTGTTTTATTTTATTTAACGGATAACGCCTCATAAGATTTTTTTTTTAAATATTAAAAACCACATGAAAAGGTGTTTCTCAAAACTACAGGATCTTTTTGTTCAGGTAGCAAAATATTTAGTTGCTGTGTAATTTTTAAACTCATTTTTTTTTTTCAAACTCCGTAGGCTTAAAACGAGCTAGAATATTTTGGAAGGCTTCATGCACTCAAGGGCTTCCTGCAGGCTTAAATATTAAGCTGAGCTCAGGGAGGTGGTGTTATCAGAATACTTAATGGGCGCTGAGGTCGGATGCTTGCTGGTGGCGTTCTGCACATATAAAGTAATGTCAGGTCTGTGCCCCCAGACAGCTGCTTGTCAGCCTCAGCGACACCTCTGATAAGTGGGTGCTGGGTCCAGATCTGGCAGTCCTAGGCTGAGATTGTTCTTTTAATAAAGCATCTGTAGGTGGTTGTACTGATGATAAATGACCTTGAAGGTGGTACCACAGGGTAGCAGGGGAATTTTTTTTCTGGTGTAGCATTAACATCTAAAAGGAAAACATGCCTTTTCCTCTGCATTCTATACTTTTAATATGGAAATTCTCAAATCCTTTACCAACGCCTCTGTCCTGCCCTCGCTCCCTTCCATTTTATTCTCTTAACCTGAGCATGTTACTAGTTCAGAAATGTTAATGGAGTTAGTAACAGAGACAATGTAGTTCTCATAGTAAATTCTCTCTTTTTTTATGGGGCATTTACTTTTCTATTGTGTGCAGTCTTGTCCATATAAGTTATTTCTCCTTTTTTTTTTTTTTAAAGCAGATAGTCCAGGGAGTATTAACAATCTCTACATTAGATAAAATAGTTATAGATTCTAGATGAAGCTATTGGGCTTAAAAAAATCAAACAGTCATTAAGAGACGGTAATTGTGAAGTTGAGCAGACATTTCATATATTCTGATTAGAGCCCCTTAAGTATTACTTTGGATTTTTATCCGAGCACTACAGCTCATTGAGGCGTCTTTGGCATCCGTCTGTCTACAGAAGGCTTTTTCCCTTCTTCTTCTAGAAGAGGTCCACAATCACTATCAAGGAAAGCAAAGGCAAAATCTTGAATGGACTGTACCCATGATTGTGTCCACTGCTGTGAATTAATTCTTCACTTGTGAAGGGGTTTTGTCACTGTTGAGCCTATGGCAAGCCCTCTCCCGTCTCGTTTCCATTATGCAGTCCTGAAGCGGCTATTTCTTTCAAATGGTTATGCAGAAGAACACTCATCTTTGATTCAGTGGCTTCCCCACGGCTTCCCCACCAGCTGGAAGCGTGCCCACTCTGATGTGTTTATCTTTGAGAGAAATTGAGAACACGTATGTGTAAACTCTGGATGTGCTGGGACACTTAGAAGAATCCTATCATAAAATATGCCCTCAGCCTGTAATGGATTTCTGTGCTGCCATATCCAAACATATCCGTGATTTGGAACATGTGGTTTATTTTATTTTAAAATTTGGATTAGCTTACCAGTGTAGCAATGGACTATAATGCAGTATGTAAAACCTGGATCTCTTTAGTTATACTCTTCTTTTTTTCAAGCAGTCTTACTGATTTATATAGAAGGGATTCCTTGACTTTAAGAAAATCATGATGTAAGATGACCTTGGCCAAGGGTTGCCTTTTTTTCATTTGCGGAAGTGCAATGGAGTTACTCCTGGGGTATACTGTGTCATGGAGTTTGGTCTTTATGCATAGATTGAGACTTAAAACAGTCCTGGCTGCAAAAGTCTTTCCCATGGGAGTGCTTGGAGCTTTCTCCTGGACTTCCTTTGCAGGATTAGCTATTTCACAGCAGATTTCTTCTAAGTGCTTATACATCTTGCTCGATAATGATAAGAAGCATTTTAGTATTCAGCAATTAATAGGAACACTGATAAAGTACCACTGCCAACACACAACACTGAATAGATTGGGCCGGAACGTTTAGCCGAGCTCGTCAAGGCCTAGGAAGGCTAATTGTACAGTGTCAGTGTTCAGTGGTGCAGAACCAAGACTGAAACTCGGATCACAGACTATGTTGTTTCCAGGAGAGAGAGTCTGCTTTATCAGTTGCTCAAGCATGTTTTAAATTTACAGCAAACAGGATGTACAGTCTTTTCAGCTGTAGGAATGTCACAGGGGACAAATGAAAGACTTGGTGAGCAGTGGGAATTCGCCCCTTTGGCTCCTTTGATCATGGAGGCACGAGGAGCTTTAGACAGATATGCACTGTGGTGTTTTATCCAGGAACTGATGGAAAACTCACCGATGTTATGTCATCAGACCTATCTCTTTTTACTTGGAAATTGATGTGTGCACATTGGCAGGCAGCGCAGGATCTAAAACACTTAGTGTGCTAATTTACTTAGCATTCAGTCTTATTTGTGCTTTGGCTTTAGATAAGCGTTTTTATGAAGGCTGTATTACCCGAGAAAGTATTACAATTGCCGGGCGATGGAGCTTCTGTAGATAGACTTTGGGAAAGGGGGCAAGAGGATGAAGTACACGTTTGTCTGCTGGGACTCTGACATCTCGGGGATTTTATTAATTCAGAAACACATTTGTCGAACACCTTCTGTATGCATGGCGTAGTGTTTAGGAAACACCCAAAATAAAGAGAGATGGGATCTGCAATTATAATTGCAAAGAAAAGATTTAGAGGCTGGCATGGAACAATTAGAAGGAAAAAGCACATGTATAAACTCAAGGATATCAGGGAAGGAAAAGACTATTAGAAAACATCCCCCAGTCTACCCCTGATGCCCCTCTCCCGTCATTTTGCAGATAAGGAAATAAAGGCTTAGAGAGCTGAGATGATTTGGCCCAGTGTCACCCTCCAAGTTAGTGGCTGTCTGAGTTCAGGCTGCTGTAACAGAATACCACAGACTGGGTGGCTCAACAGCATACATTTCTCACAGTTCTGGAGGCCGGGGAGTCCAGGATCGAGGTGCCCAGGTGTGATGAGGGCTTGCTTCCTGGTTTGCAGATATCTGTCTTCTTGTCATATCCTCATAAAGCTGAGAGAAATCTCTCTTGTGTTTCTTCTTATAAGGGCACTAATGCCATTCGTGAGGGTCCCACCCTCATGACTGAATTACCTCTAAATGTTCCTCCTCCTAGTACCATCTCATTGGGAGTTAGGATTTCAACATAAGACTTTTGGAGGGTGCAAACATTCAGACCATAACAGTGGCATAGAGTAATGCAAAGTGTGTGAAAGTCTTTGAAGATTTGTCAGAAGTGTACTTTATAGCACACCCGTCTCCCTTATAGAGTCGATTTGAACCCACCTGTCTCATTTTCCCTTACCTTCACACTCACTGTCCAGATGTGCCCTCTTGTCCTTCAGCCACTGACGAGGAGGCTTCTTTCGTCCTTTCCTCCCTCAGTGCCTGCTCTCTGGTCCGGGGTGGGAATTGTGCTGGGTTCCATGCTTTCTCTGCCGCTCTTTACGTGTTCCTTCTGGTGGACCTTGGAGCATGCTGACTTGTCCCATCTTAAATTTTCCTTGTTTGGCCCTGGTACTTCATTCCGCTGCTCACCTCCTCCAGCTGTTGTCTCCGCCCACTGCTCACCTCCACCTCGCCTGTCATCATTATCCAGCTTCTCTCTCCTGTTAAAACTACCATAGTGGGTTTCACCAGGAACCTCCTCCTCTCAATCTAACTGCTCCTCTCCACCCCGTTTCTTTAGATCCCTCCTACTCTGCTGACCTTGCCCTCCTCTTTGAAGCTGCTCTCTTTGGCTTTGGAGACACGGCGTAGTCTGAGTTATTTTTGCACATTTCTGATCATGCTTTTTCAGGGTTCTTTTTCTCCGTCTACTCCGTCTGTGGTTATCCCCAAACATTCTGTCCTATTTCCTATTCTGCCTCTCCTGCCTTTGTGAGCTTATCTGTGTCACAAAGTCTGGGATCCTTGGAGTATGAGAGTTTGAAAAAGACTTAACAATGACGTCAGCTCTGAGAGTGAGAGAAACAACAGGAACTTACCAAAGCCATTCCTTCTACGTAGAAGATCTGACAGCCCTTGGCCCCTTATTGTTGACTTCCCATGACCTCTGTTTTGACTCCTCTCTGACCTTTGGACACACCATCCTGAGCTCACATGGCCCCCTAAGTGGCTCTTCTTCCCAGAGGCTCTGCGTTGGCCAGTGGCACTGCCATTCCAGTTTCTGGCTTAGAAACACCAGTGACCTTCAGAAGACCTGGGTCTGAGGTCTGAGTCCACTAGCACCTAGCCTTACAGACTCAAGGCAAATTGAAAATTTCCCTTAACATAAAGATAATATTAGCCATCTCAGAGGGATTTTTGGAGATCGCGTGACAGAACTTACGTGAAAAACCTGTTACAGTGCCTGGCCCATGGTAGGTGCTCAGTGCATTAGTTCCGTTCTCTATTTCTCCGCTAGATCTAACATGTAATCATCTCCTGTCATGTTTTCCTTGGCAGTCTAGCTCAGGTGTTGATTTCTTTCATAGCCAGTATTTGTCCTAACTTTCTTTATCCCCTTCTTCCTGCCCATTGTAGCCCCTTGGATTCTCTTGCCTTTTTAACCTTCCTAAAATCCTGTGTTCACACCAGCATGCCTCAGCTCCAGCTTCTGGCCCATCACTCTAACTTTGCCATGTGGTTCCTGACCATCCATAGTCTGATTTTTCATACCTGACTTAAGTTCCCATCATCCTGCATGGAGGTTTCCTGCATCACTCCAGCCTGTTCTCATTTTCACTTTCTCTGACCATCTCTTGAGCTTCACATTTGATCACTTATTTGCAGTCCTATTTTTGGTTTTTCATGCTCTGTGGGAGGCTATGACCATGCTGGGGGCGTTAGTTTCCCATGATGCTTAGCACAATTTTAAGTACAAGCCCAGATTGGAGAGGAAGCTTATGGCAAATGGAGGAGGGACGAGAGAAAAGAGTTCTCCCTCCTCCCCCATTTAGGGGAAAGAAGGAATCTGTTATGAGGGAAGTAGGCAAAGATAGCAGGGGCGGGAGAGTGGAAGTCAGGTCCCTTCTAGAGGCAGAAGAGGAGGTTGCAGGCACCTCCTGAGAGGAGGACGGAGGTGGCATGTGGAGGAGACGGGCCAAGCTGTGGCAGTGGCTGTGGGAGGGCTGCAGTGGCTCCTGGGCCACAGGGAGGACATCCTGTCAGGCTTGTGAGGGGAACTTGAGAGAAGAAGGTTGGCTATAGTTACTGAGACAAGTGAACTAAGGATAGAAGGAAAGTGAAGGCTGGGTTCCAGTCAGAATTTGTATTTCCAATGAGAAGCGATTAGAAGGTGAGGTGACTTCCTGGCATCACAGGGGCATCCAGTGGAGCAGTTTTATCCACTTATTTTCATATTTATTAATTATGGGAGGAACGTTGGGATGGGGACTCTGCCACTGAGTGGTGTGTGGCTTCGGGTCCTGTAAAAATTCTTTCGGGAAAGGTAAAAGGAGTTAGTTCTCTCTGAGCTTGCTTCACATGTTAAGAGCCCTGAGGTCAGCCAGACTCAGACTGTTTAGAAGCATGAATGTAATAAAACCTTGTCTTTGGCCAGGAAATGTCTCCTTTGAATGGTCTTCGGGTCCCTGGAAATTCTTATCCTGGTGGGCCAGAATCAGTAACTGAATTCCCAGGGCTAGTGTTGGCTGACACCCTCTACTGTCTTAGTGTTGAAGGGCTTCTCTGGCTTCCTGTCATTACTTAGGCTGGTGAACATGTGTTGGGGCTTCTGAAAACATTCCAGTTGGCCATAAAGCCCAGAGGGAAGGTGTATTTCCTGGTTCCTGTGGCCCAGTGAAAGTTCTGTAGTGATGTTTCTGGGATGAAACAGAAATCCGTTTACTAATGTGGAAAGTTCCAAGGAGACGTAACTGCCTCGGTGCTCCCTTATAAGCAGAGCTCTCTCTCCAGAGTGAGGGCCAGAGAGCGGAGCCACCAACTCCTGTGCCCTGTGAGACTTCCACTGGGTGACAGTACCGGGGTACCTACTGTCACTAATTGATGATCAATATTTGCCACTTTACCTGCAGAAAACCTTAAATCTAGCTGGGAGCCAAAGAAGGTGTAGGGCAAAGTGAGTGGAACAGTAGAAAGTGCTGTAGGACCTCAGAGGCTGATGGGGCCTTGTTGGGTCTGAGAAGGGTTGAGGCAGGAGGTACCTGTTGGGTGCTGTGAGCACATACTTGTTCTCAGGGACACACAGTTCTTAGTGTGCAGGGGACACTCACGTGATTGTTGAGCAAGGGACACAGGTCACATATGCCCATCACCATGGCAGGAAGAACAACTTGATGTTCTACTATGGTAATACTTTTTTTTTGACTTAGAAAAGTTTGTGATCAACAAAACTTTCTGTACATTTGTTCTGCTTCCCATGAAATTTTCAATTGTTTTATTTCCCTCTAAATTTAGAATCTGACTCATAATGTTCACGTGAATCCATGAATTTCACTCACATTTAATACATAACCAAAGATATTAAAAAGATATATTCTGAGAGGAAAAAAACCAGAAAATAAAAAGGATAAATTACAGGAAAAATCAAATCCTTAGTGTTGAGTAAATTGGGACATTGTTAAAATAAGTACTAAATGTCACATTGAGTTTATAGCCATTGAAAGTTGTACTCACTTATTTTCCACAATGAGTTTCTGGTTATCAGAGTAAAAGGAATTATGATTTAACTTCTTTTAGATTTTCCTGGAGTTCATATTTACTTCATATTCAAAGAAATTGTCATGAGGAAATTTTGGAGACACACACACACACACACACACACACACACACACACACACGAGAACGCTCGTACTCCGTATTTCTTTTCACTAAATTTTGACCCTGAAGTAAAATTCTATTAAAACAGTTCGTGGGTAGCACTGACATGTTGGTCTCTGTTACTGATTCCAGTACATTGGGGTTTTTGTTTTTGAAAGGAGTATACGACAGGCTCATGGGTGAGTGGCTACGAGAGAGGCCATTTTGATGGTGACAGGGCCAAAGACAAACCTAAACTGGGAAAATAGCTCCCACAGTCTTTTGCGTTGTCTGAGGCACAGCTTCAGAGGCTGACAGAAGTCCTCGCTGTATCTGAAGATGGTGGCAGCCCTGCGGGGTAACCTCTCCAGTGGGTCAGCAGGCCAGAGCTGTTTCAGGTAGTTAGCTACGTGCTGTCGGTGACTTCATTCTTGTAGGTGCATTATGGTGCTGTCCAGTATGTCTGCTCTAAGCCTTTGACATGTATTTTCTCATGAAATCCTCCCGGAATCCCCCAGAGTTGGGCACCAGGAAGTCCAGTCTCTGGCCCCGTGTTTGCAGATGCAGGCGGTGGAACTAGTGCGGGTCTGGAACCCACCCTCTTAAAGACCATATGGTTCCCTTTCTGCTGGAGATCCGCGTATTTTAAAGCCAGAGGGAAACTCGGTCCCATGCTTCTCTTTGCGGGGACGTCCTTGATAACGTCCAGTGTGAATTTCTTAAGCTACCAGTTAATGTCTCACAGGGTATCTGCCACATGACAAGCCCTTGTGAAATGTTTATGGAATTGAATTGAACTGCTATATAACACGGTATTTTCGATGCTGAGCACAAACAGAGCAATTGTCTGCAAAGTTTCCTAGTTGTCTTAATTCCTGATGCACACATTGGGTGCCTATTTGTTCACCGTGTCACACCAGGCACTAGGACATGCCTTGGAGGTGGAAACCAGTCCGCAGAGCTAGGGTGCTGGAGCAGGGCAAGCTCGTGGTCCTGTGAGGACTGCGCCCCATGTAAAATCAGAGGGGACGCGAGATGAGGCGGTGAGGAACATGGTCATAATGGGGCTCAAGGGTGCTACCTCTGTGAGGGGGAGTAAATGGTGGTAAAAGTAGATGAGATTTTGTATAAGATGTGAAAGTAACGTGACAGACAGCATTGAAAATGCAGGACAACATGTAAGGCAGGAATTAAAACTTCCATAAAATGCCACGTAGATATCTGAACATGCCCCCAAATTGCACTTGTAGAGTTCTGGAAGATTTTGATTCATTTTATTTTTGGGACAGTGGAAATTTGGTGGAATAGGCTAAGGGGTGAAATGCCTTCTTAAAAAACAGCCGGTATTTTAAAGGACTGTATGTCAGGGACATACACGGTTATGAATCTATAGGGCAGGACGCAATTTTTCAATCCTGTCAGAGAAGAACAATGGAGAAAGATGATGGGGGGACTTGAAAAGTTAAACAGAAACACACGCACACTCACTCTTGCTGGGTTTAATCCTCGATGTCCTTTTCCTTCTCTCCTTATTCTCTTACAATGTCCCCTCTGTCCCCTTTGGTCCTGGATGCATCAGGCATGATATTTCTTCAAGGACAGTGCCCACGGTTGGGAATTATGATCCACTTACAGCTTATGCTTGTAGGTGCACTGAAACGTCAGAAGAACATTTCTTCTTGAATCACAGACAAGTGAAAGGCTGAGATGAGTTCTTTCTGATTGATGGCTGTCAAAGAAGCCTAAAGCCTCCAGTTCTGCGGCTGTTCCTCTTTGTGACAGTAAAGAGGGGCATCATCTCCTGAAGACAGGGTGTCATTATTGAGTGTAATAGCATCACTCAGAAAAGCCTGCAAAATCGGCCCAACTTAAGTCCTACTTACACAAAAGAGGACACATACACTGGTAAAGCAGAAGCGAGAATTGTGGTCTCACCCCTTCCTGCCCCAAGGCTCTGTCTTCTCTTTCTTCCCTCATATGACTGGTTATATATCTATATCTATATCGATATCGATATCGATATATGTATATATGTATATATGTATATATATGTATGTATGTATATATACATATATACACATAAATACATATATATGTAAAATGTATAATTGACATGTAATATTATTAGTTTCAGGTGTACACTATAATGATTTGATATTTGTACGTATTGCAACTGTGATCACCACAATAAGTCTAGTTAACATTCGTCACCACACATTGTTACAAAATATATTTTTTTTGTAATGAGAACTTTTAAGATTTATTCTCTTAGCAACTTTCAAATATACAATAGAGTATTAACTATAGTCATCGTGCTGTTCGTGACATCCCCATAACTTACTTATTTTGTAACTGGAACTTTTGTACTTTTTGACCACCTTCCCCCATTTTTCCCACCTGCTACCCTCTGTCCTGGCAACTATCAATCTGTTCTCTGTATCCATGAGCTCAGTTTTGTTTTTAGAGTCCGCATATAAGTGAGGTCATGCTGTATTTGTCTCTGTGACTTACTTCTCTTAGCATAATGTCCTCAGGATTTATCCATGTTGTTGCAAATGGCAAGATTTCATTATTTTTTATGGCTGAATAATATTCCATTTTATATATCACATTTTCATTAGGCATTCATTCACCAATGGACTCTTAGGTTGTTTCCATGTCTTAGCTATTGTAAATAATGCTGCAGTGAGGATAGGGGTGCAAATCTTTCCGAATTAGTATTTTTGTTTCATTCAGATAAATTCCCAGAAATAGAATTGCTGGGTTTTCTGGTAGTTCCATTTTTAATTTTTTGAGGAAACTCCATACTGTTTTCCATATGGCTGCACCAATTTGCAACCCTACCAACAGTGCACAAGTGTTCCCTTTTCTCCACATTCTCGCCAACACTTGTTACTTCTTGTCTTTTTGATATTACACATTCTAACAGGTGGAAGGTGGTATCTCACTGTGATTTTGATCCATCTTTTCTTTTAGTTCGTATTGAAACGTTTGTTGACTACCTACTATGTGCCAGGCACATGCTGGGTGCTGGGACTCAACTATATCTGAGCTTGTTCCTGCCTTCAAGGAGTTTAATACATCTCCTATGGGTGGGATGGGGAATAAGGAGGCAGCAACTGTTCTAGTGCAGAGAGGACATGGGAGGCGGATAACTTATGGGAGGGCATGTTGAGGACGGAGGGATCCAGGTCTGATCGTTATGATTGTCCAAGGCTTCGTGGAGGAGGCAACATTTCCAGCCACAGAATTTTCAGACGGACAAGGAACTTCAGGTCTAACTCCATCATTTTATATTGAGGACACAATACCACAGTTCATTTGATTCCTGGGACAATACATGTAGTCCGTAAGGCAGTTAGTTGCTTTTACACAGGTCAGGAAGCTGAGTGGCAGAGACATGAAGTGACTCGCTCAGGGGCACTTAGTGAGTGAGTGATGCTGGTGAGCCCAAGGGCCTTCTGATGCCAAAGCCTCTTTTCTTTTCTTCCCTCCTTCCGTCCATCCTTCTTTCCTTTCAGTAGTCAGGAAAAGTTGTGAAAAACTGTAAATTTGGCCAATAAAAAGAGAATTGTGGGTGCCCTGTCTGCCTCACCCACTCATTTGGGTTATCTCAGCCTTCCATTTGTCTTTGAGTTGTTCTACCTGCAAATTGTGGAAAACTGATGGTAATGATTCTTGATCACACAAAATGCAGGTTGTACCTGGCGGAACACGTTTGTGGATATGGAGCAGGCAAAAGGATTTCAGTTTGCCTCATGGGCTTAGATGTTCTTATGTTCTCTGCACTTGCCTTTGAATCTGCTGTAACGTCATACTGGTTCTTTCATTAGCTATGAATTCAATGCAATCTTAGACTTGTGTCCATTTTACATTTGTTTAAGAGTCATGTTTTAACCTTTAAAAATATCTTTACTATCACTAATCTGCCTTTTAAAGATGGGTAGAGTTTATTTTTCTTTTGAAGCTAAGGTATGGTTTACTTCTGAATCTATTAGATCTGAGGTTGTAATTTTAATATCTCCTGACATTTTACACATGATGTGATTTAAAAGTTCCTGTAAAGCTGAAGAAAACTGGCTCCTCATGAAGAATTTCAGGGCTTTCTTCAGGTTAAGATAACTAACCGTGAGTGCAACAAAATCAGTGGAGCCTGCGTTTAGATTTTATTCAGACTGACTTCCAACTCTTCAAAACCTCCAGTATATATTTTTGCACCACCAGCTACAAGTTTATTTTCATAAAGGCAAAAAAGAAGTCGTCTGATGTAGTGAAAAGCATGTGTGAAGATGGGCAGTGTTTTGATGACCTGGGCTGAGGACGGTGGGCAGACGGGACCTCAGGAGAAAAGGGAAGGTGAACAGGGGCAGAGTGGTGGTGGTCTCCGTGTCCCACCCTGGTGCCTTCTCACTCATCTCTGCCCAGCTGTGTCCAGGGCTGTTCTTGTTGGGGGCTGGGGACACAGTTGCTCCCGTGTCACCTCAGAGAGACCCCTGGTAACAGCTTGTAACTGTTGCTGGTCACCAAGTGTCTGTCTCTCTCTGTTGGACCACGTCACCCTGCCTGCCTGTCCTTGGTGTCTTTATTAAATGCCTTTCAGTAAAACCCTTTGGGAAGGCAGGACCCTGACTGTCACAGCCAGGAAACGCATGGGGCGTATCTGGGAAAGGGTGTGGGCCATGGTGATCCTGGAAGGGCTGGGAGCCTGCAGGCCTCCGGGAGCCAGGATTTATACTTAATTCGTAAAGTAAGAAGGGCTTTTGAAGTTATTATTTTTCTTTTTTCTTTCCCGTTTTTCACCTCTCTAGGGAGGGAAGAGCTGTCTGTTAAAGGATCAATGTGGCACAATTTATAAGATAAATTGGAATAAAGAGAGATGAGAGAGATGGAGCTAGAAAGCCCATTAGCAGATAGTCACCATGGCCCTGGTGTAGGATGGTCCCGCCTAAGCTTGTGAGGTCGTCGTGGGGTGAAAGGAGGGAGAGGTTTCAGACATGCTGTGGAGGAAGGCTTTATGGGACTGGTAGCCAATTAATGGTTAGGAGAGAGAAAGGCTAAGATAAGCTTAGGAGACTTGAAGAAACGTGGCACAAGTGGAGGCTTTAGGGCAAGGCAGTGGGTTGGTTTGGGACATACTGATTTTGAGTATGTCATGGACTGACTTGTGCCCCCGCCCCCCCTAAAAATATGTTGGACCCTCAGTACCTCAGAATGTGACCTTATTTGGAGTTAGGGTCGTTACAGAGATAATCAAGTTGAGATGAGGTCATTAGTGTGGGCACCACTCCAATATGACTGGTGTCCCTATACAAAGGGGGATTTGGACTTAGGCGCAGAGGGAGGGTGAGGTGAAGACCCAGGGAGACCAGCAGAGAGCATTGGAGCACCTGCAAGCCCAGGAGCACCCAAGGCCACTGGAATCCAGAAGGGGGGCCTGGAACATTCTCCCTCAAGGCGCCAGGAGGAGCCATCCCTGCTGATACCTTGGTCTCGGTCGGACCTCTGGCCTGCGATAGCTGTGAGACTGTACATTTCTGTTGTTCAAGCCCCCAGTTTCTGGGACTTTGTTATGGCCACTCTAGCAAACTAATGCAAGGTGAAAGCTGGAAGTGGGGATTTAGTGTTTTGGAGCGAGAATGGGCCCACGGAGACAGATTTAGATGTCATTGGTGTGATAGCAAAGCCCTGAAAGGGAAGAGATGACCTTGGATGAGGAGTGTTGCAAAGTGCTCTGCACTCGAGGCTGAGAGCACCGCGACCGGAAGACCCACGGCCTGATCGCCAGGAGGAAGCAGAAGTAGATGGCAGACCACAGGGGACTGGGAGGTGAGAGGGTGGCTGGAAGCAGAGGTGGAGGACACGGCGACCCTTCACCCCACGTGTGGATGAGGAGGGAGAGGGAGAGGCGGTGGTCGCTTGACGGGGAAGCAAGGTGGAAAGAAAGTTCTTGATTATTTTCCTCTTCTCTGATGGGAGAGGCCACAATCTAAGTTACAGGGAGGAGGGGTAATTGATGGAGCCAGGGCCCAGGTACAGGACAGGGTGAGGCCTCCCACCCTCTACCTGCTGCCATAATCGGGCACACACGCTGCCGCACCCCCTCTTTTTGCACATACTTCATTACTCATTGCTTTGCCTAGTCTGAGAGTACACACTGTTTTCATTTGGTTTTAGGTTAGCTTTGCATAATTTCATTTTCTGCTGGGGGCCTTTTGATAAGCAAGTACAGTTAGCGTTGGTTCCAAGCTGGCCATGTTGTGTTCGGATGTTGCATGGTACTGGTGATTAAATAATCCAGCTGAGCTGGAAGCAAGCATATCCTATTAGGAAGAGTGGGAGAACTTCATATGTGGCTGGTGGGTTTTTTTCCTTAGTTATTGACTCAAAAAGATTGCAGGGTTTATATAGCTATTTATAAATAATTTTTTAGCAAATAGACAGCCTAGGAATATATTAAAACAATTTCCTGACAGCCCAGATCTAGGGGACATGCTGAAATGTCTTAGGAAAAAAATGATTCTGCTGATAGCAACTGCCTTGGTTCTCCTACTATGAATAATAGCTTAGCTGGCTAAACACATTTAAGTAACTTTTTTTTACAGAATTAAGCAATGTATATTTTCTGAGATATTTTAATTTCTATACAAATTACATTTTTATGTAATTGGCACTATACTGCATTTATAAATTATAGCTTGCAAAGCTGTTTTTTTTAAATCCTAGCAGTAAATGTATATAGCATTTAAGTGTGCAAATTGCAGTTCATTTCATAGTTAATACCAGTGATATGCAAGTAAAAGCTTTCAACAAAAATCTGCAGTTAACAACAAAGAATGTATTTGAATCTTTTCAGTGCCCTCAATCACTGACCACAACACTTTCTTAAAAGGAAACAGCTTTTGAAATGATGACTCTTATAGGATATGCTCAAAATTTGCCAAACTGTGTGCTTACTATGCATCAAATGCATAATTAAGATAAAAAGTATATCACCTTTTGCTCCTATCAAATTAGATACAGTGCATCTTACCTGACCTAATGTATATAGATATGTCAATCAAAGTTATATACTCTGTACTTTCTAAGAACTTTCTTCAACCAGTAATGTACTAGGTGAAGTGTTCAGACCTGCCATCTCTCTCCTTGGTCTTGCCCAGTTATGCCCAGGACTGCCAGCATTTGAGAGGCATGTAGAGGTCCTCACAGCTTGAAGGTCAAAGATGCTACCTTCCCATGCACCAGAATCAAATTTTAGCATGGGTCCAGACTGAAATTAGCCAAACCACACCTACCCAGTTCTGACTCCTTTCTTAGAATGAAATCACGCTTGTGTAAATGTAAAAGAGGATTTGGGATTCCAGTGAGGGGAGGAGAGGAGTTGGACCAAATGATCTAGAGGTTTCTTCCTGTCTTCCCCTGGGACTACCTTTTCACCTGGTTATAGTGCTTATCGGTGCTGGTCCAGAGAAGGAGAGATGAGGAGGGTGATAACACTCAAGCACAAATTAGAAGGTGGGGAGAAAGCTACTCAACATTTTCATTATAGAGTGATAAGCAACTGCCCTACCTACCGTGTTTCCCCGAAAATAAGACCGAGTCTTACATTAATTTTTTGCTCCAGAACACGCTGTAGGGTGTATTTTCAGGGGATGTCTTATTTTTTCATGTACAACAATCTGCATTTATTCAAATACAGTCATGTCATCTTCTTCTGGAACATCATTATAACGTACTAAATGCGTCCATCTGGCTGTCGATCTTAACTGGGGCTTATTTTTGGGATAGGTCTTATTTTCGGGGAAACATGGTACTGTTAGCAGAGTATTTTCTAGTGTCTGTCCTGCCAAGGGCATTTTCTACAGAGCAAAATTTTGACTGTTTTCTATGATTGGCAGAACAAGAAACACGGCATAAGTTACCACAAACAAAAATATTGCTCTGGAAAGGCCTAAAGCAGGGAACTGAATGTCTGTGGAGAAAGGCACCAGTGAGTTCCTAAATCACCCAGGTGTCATGCAGTCACACAGTAGGGATGGCACAGAGCTCATTATCCATTTCCCGCTACAGACTCGCTGACTGAAGCCCAGAGTTTTGTAAGAGGGTGTGTATATATAGAGAACCTAGACAACTTAGAAAGGACGCAGAAAGGACTTTAAAACCCCAGCACTAATGATGGGAACGCCATTGCCCTCTCCTGTGAATATGGAGGAAACACAAACCTGACCAGAACCCAGAGCACTTGCATAAGAGGGGACCTGAGTAATGGCACCCTCTGTTGCTGGTTCAGACCATCAGGAGTCAAGATGTACATAACTGAGCAGAACACCTTCCAAGAAGAGGCCCGATATTATGGATAAATGGAGTCTATTGTCAAAGTTAGATAAATTCAGCCTGTTTTTATGGGCAGAGGAAAATTATTGCAGAAGTGTTTTCATAAGGTTCTTTTATGCCATAAACTGAAACCCTGAGAGTATAACAGTCTTTCACAGGCGTGAGGTGGAGAAAAGAGCGACTACTGTAAATTATAGGAGACTCAGGCTGTTTTTGTTAGGGGACCAAATTAATATGTTTTAGGCTTTCATTCTTATTTACTCACACGATTGGCTTTGTGGTTGCTGCAGACAGTATGAATGCTATAAATACTGGGCTGACCAGTTCTTAGGCTGATGTTTCCACTGAATGATGATATTGTTAATGTATGCATATTCCTGCATCCATCCAAGCTGTAGTCACTACCCCCTGTATGTCAGGTATCTGTGGGGTGTGTGGGCTTATCCTGGAGCCTCTTCTTCTTTTGTATTTTAAAATATTTCCTGTAGAATCACTAGTAAGCCTACTAAACAGGAACGGGCTGAGGCGAGAACCCGATGGCTAACCTAAGATTTCCTTCTAGGTCTGTGTCACATCAGTTCTACATTATCTACACTCATCTAGTCCATGTTTTCCCATTTTATCCAAGGGGATTAAGGAGGATGATGAAATGCTGGCTGAAAGCTCTCGTGTTTGTATCCATAGGACTAGAAATTACGTGTACATTTATATATTATGATGACTATTATGATTACTATGTTCTTTGCATTTCTAAATACCCATTACTATATGCGAGGCATTCTACTTGACTCCATGAATATAACAAAATCTATGACACATGGTCCTTGCCCACAAGCAGCTATTCCTAAGATAATTTATTTGCCTTTCATAGACTTATTTGCCTGTTAAATTTTCTTAAGTTAATTTTAAAAAGCTTTTAAAATCGAAGCATAATATATAACACATATATATTATATATAATATAATATATATAACACTATATATAATATATAGTAAAGTACATAAATCTTAAGTGTACAGCTTGATGAATTTTTGCAGCATGAACACACCTGCGTAACTACCACTTTGATCAATGTATAGAATGTTGTGTGCACCTCGAAACCTCCCTCACACCCATCTTCGTAGTACCTGCCTCTCCAGAGGTAAGCACCATTCTGACATCTAACACAATAGATTCGTTTGGCCTGTTTTTGCACGTTATGTAAATGGGATAATACAATATGTGCTCTTTGGAGTCTGGCTTCTTTTGCTTTGTGTTATGTTTGTGAGATGCAGCCAGGTTGTTGTGTTTAGTGCCTCATTATTGGCACTGTTTTATACCACAATTTATTTAGCCATTCTGTTGATAGACCTTGGGTTGCTTCCAGTTTTTACTATTGTGAATAAAGCTGGTATTCTCAAACATTACTTATCGACTGATCACCTGGATATAGGTATGTGTACATCTCTGTTGGAAAAAGACCCATGAGTTTACATGTACAACAGTTTTCCAAAGCGGTTGTACCAATTAATGCTCCCACCAACCCTGCTTAGTAAATATTACTTCTAGAAAAATTAATCATGCTGGTGTATTTCATTATGATTTTAACTTGCATTTCATGATGACTCATGATACTGAACACCTTTTTGTATTTTCTTTTTTTAAATTAAAGTTTATTGGGGTGACAAAAGTTTATTGTTAGCAAAGTTATATAGATTTCAGGTGTACAATTCTGTAATACATTATCTATATATCATATTGTGTATTCACCATGCAGAGAAACTTTTTGTATCTTTCATGGCCATTTGGATGTACTCTTGTAAAGGACCTATTCAGGTGTTAGCCTGTTTTCAAAATAGAGTTGTCTTTTTCTTATGAATTTATTGAGCTTTCATATATTCTGCATATGATCCTTTGTCAGGTATATCTATTGCAAATATTTTCTCCAACATGGTTGCTTTTTCATTCTTTTACTTGTTTTGTTATTATTGTTAAACAGCAGTTTTTCATTTTGATGAATATTAATTGACCGATTTTTTCATTCATTGTTTGTGCTTTTTGTATCCAGTTTAAGATACTGTTGCTCACCCAAAGTCCATGAAGATACTCCCTGTTATCTGCTAGAGCTTTTATTATTTTAAGTTTGACATTTAGGACTATGACCTGTCTCGAATTGACCTTGTTTGTAGTTTGAAGTAGAGGTCAGTCTCCCTCACCCCCTTTCCCCCCTTTGATGTCCAGCACCTGTTATTAAAAAGGCCACCTTTCCCACTGCATTGCTGTGGCACCTCTGTGGTAAATCAGGTGACTGTAAGCATGGGATCTACTTCTGGACTCTGTTTCATTTCATTGGTCTATTGGTCTTTTCTGCTCCAATCTTACAACTTAAGTTGCTCCAGTTTAATATTGTCTTGTTATATGTTGGTGTTAGTCTCCTAACTTTGCTCTAAATCTTCAGAAATTTTTTTGGTATTCTTGACTCCTTTCATTTCAGTTTTAATTTTGGAATTAGCTTGTAAATTTCAACGAAATTAACTGCTGGAATTTTTAATGAAATGGCATGAACCTATAAATCAATTTGAGAATAACTGACATCTTCACAGTATTAAGTCTTCCAATCTATGAGCCTGAATGATCCTCCTATTTATATTTAGGTATTGTTAACTTTCTGTCAGTAATTACACTGAGTTTTTTACACTGAGTTTTTGAACATTTTAATGGATCAGATTTATTCCTGGGTACTTGATATTTATTGATGTTAATGTAAATGGTATCCCTTAAAATTGTTTCCCAGAGTGTATTTACATATTGACCTTGCATCCAGCAACCTTGCTAAATTCACTTATTAATCTGATTAGTTAGTTTATCTGTCGGTTATTTTGGATTTTCTGTGTACCCAACCATGTCATTTGTGCATAATGACCATTTTAGTTTTGGCTTCCCAGTTTTCATTTCTTGTTCTTGTTGCATTGGGAAGGGCCTCAGTAAATGTGGACTAGAAGATCTGATAGCAGATTTTTGATCCTTTCCCTCAGTTTCATGGAAAACTTAGAGGATTTCATTAAGTATGATCTTTGCCGTGGTTTGCTAAGAGGCTTGTGATTTTATGTAGCTGAGCTCTGCTTGGTATTAGGAGCCTTACCCTATGCACACGCAGCTGAAAAATATGGCATTTAAATCTGTTATCTTAGTCTTAGTTCTATTAGTTCTTTATACCTCTTTATTTTTCCATTTTTTGCCTTTTTAAAGATTTGTCAAGTATTTATTAACAAGCTTCTTGTTTGGGAATTGTTTATCGTGCTTGGGAATTGTAAAGTATCTATTAACTTGTGAGTTATACATTTTTCTGTTACTCTTTTAGTGTTTACGCTAGAGACTATAATATGTACCATTAATTTATCAGGATCTACCTTAAATAAGTACTTTTATATTTTTCTGAACAATGTGGGGAACTCATAACACTTTATTTCCACCCCACGCCCCCTACTGCCGCTTTTTGTGCTATTGTGGTCATGTATTTTAATTCTCTCTATATATTTATACTCCACAAGACATCATTGTTCTTTTAACAGTCAATATTCATTTAGATTTACCTACACCATCTACTACCTTTCATGCCTTCCTTCCTGCATTACCAAGCAGACACTGGGATCATTTTTCTGCTGTCCGAAGAATTCCCTTTGGATTTCTTTTCTTTTTTTTTCATTAAGGTTTATTGGGGTGACAGTTGTTAGTAAAGTTACATAGATTTCAGGTACACAATTCTGTATTACATCATCTATAAATCCCATTTTGTGTTCACCACCCAGAGTCAGTTCTCCTTCCATCACCATATATTTGATCCCTCTTACCCTCGTCTCCCACCCCCCTCCCCCATTACCCTCGGTAACCACTAAACTATTGTCTGTGTCTATGAGTGTTTGTTTCTCATTTGTTTGTCTTGCTTTTTTGTTGTTTTTGGTTTATATACCACATATCAGTGAAATCATATGGTTTCTACTTTTTCTGTCTGACTTATTTCTCTTAGCATTATACTCTCAAGATCCATCCATGTTGTCACAAATGGTCCTATTTCATCTTTTCTTACTGCCGAATAGTATTCCATTGTGTATATATACCACTTCTTTATCCATTCATCTATCGAAGGACATTTTGGCTGTTTCCATGTCTTGGCCACTGTAAATAAAGGTGCAATGAACATCGGAGCACACGTGTCCTTATGGAAAAATGTCTTTAGATTTTTTGGGTAGATACCCAGGAGAGGGATTGCTGGGTCATACGGTAATTCTATTCGTAATTTTTTCAGAAACCTCCACACTGCCTTCGATAGCAGCCGCACCAGTCTGCATTCCCACCAACAGTGTTTGAGGGTTCCTTTTTCTCCACAGCCTCTCCAATACTTGTTATTATTTGTCTTGTTGATGATAGCCATTCTGACTGGGGTGAGGTGATATCTCATTGTGGTTTTTATTTGCATTTATCTGATGATTAGTGATGTTGAGCATTTTTTCATATGTGTATTTGCCATTTGTATGTCCTCTTTGGAGAAATGTCTCTTCAGGTCCTCTGCCCATTTTTCAATTGGGTTGTTTGTTTTTTTTGTTGTTGAGTTGCATGAGTTCCTTGTATATTTTGGATATTAGCCCCTTATCAGAGGCACTGTTTGCAAAAATCTTCTCCCATTCAGTTGGTTGCCTCTTTATCTTGTCGATGGTTTCTTTTGCTGTGCAGAAGCTTTTAAGTTTCATATAGTCCCATTCGTTTATTTTAGCTTTTACTTCCCTTGCCTTTGGAGTCAAATTCATAAAATGCTCTTTGAACCCGAGGTCCATAAGTTTAGTACCTATGTTTTCTTCCATGCAGTTTATTGTTTCAGGTCTTATGCTTAAGTCTTTGATTCATTTTGAGTTAATTTTGGTACATGGTGACAGATAGCAGTCCAGTTTCATTCTTTTGCACATGGCTTTCCAGTTCTGCCAGCACCATTTATTGAAGAGGCTGTCTTTTCTCCATTGTATGCTTTTGCTTCTTTGTCAAAAATTATCTGTCCATATTTATGTGGTTTTATTTCTGGGTTCTCAATTCTATTCCATTGGTCTATGTGTCTGTTTTTCTGCCAATACTATGCTGTTTTGATTATTGTTGCCCTGTAGTACAAGCTAAAGTCAGGGAGTGTGATACCTCCAGCACCATTCTTATTGCTTAAGATTGCTTTGGCTATTCGGGTCCTTTGTGGTTCCAAACAAATCTGATGATTTTTTGTTCTATTTCTTTAAAAAATGCCATTGGGATTTTGATGGGGATTGCATTAAATCTGTATATTGCTTTTGGTAATATGGCCATTTTAACTATGTTGGTTCTTCCAATCCATGAGCATGGAATGTCTTTCCATTTCTTTGTGTCTCCTTCAACTTCTTTTAAAAATGTCTTATAGTTTTCAGCATATAGGTCTTTCACATCCTTGGTTAAGTTTATTCCTGGGTATTTTATACTTTTTGCTGCAATTGCAAAAGGCATTGTTTTCTTTATTTCTTTTTCTGAGATTTCATTGTTAGTATATAGGAATGCAATGGACTTTTGTACGTTGATTTTGTAGCCGGCAACTTTACTGTATTCGTTGATTGTTTCTAATAGCTTTTTGTTGGAGTCTTTAGGGTTTTCTATATATAGCATCATGTCATCTGCAAAGAGTGACAATTTAACTTCTTCAGTCCCAATTTGAATGCTTTTTATTTCTTTCTCTTGCCTAATTGCTCTGGCGAGGACTTCGAACTCTATGTTGAAAAGCAGAGGTGATAGGGGACAGCCCTGTCGTGTTCCTGAACATAGAACAAAGGTCTTCAGTTTTTCACCGTTAATTATGAGATTAGCTGAGGGTTTGTCATATATGGCCTTTATTATGTTAAGGTATTGTCCTTGTATACCTATTTTATTAAGTGTTTTAATCATAAATGGATGTTGTAGCTTGTCAAATGCTTTTTCTGCATCAATTGATATAATCATATGGTTTTTGTCCTTTATTTTTTTTATGTGATGTATCACATTGATGGATTTGCATATGTTGAACCATTCTTGTGCCCCTGGGATGAACCCCACTTGGTCAAGATGAATAATTATTTTAATGCATTGTTGCATTTGATTTGCTAGAATTTTTTTCAGCATTTTTGCATCTGTATTCCTCAGAGATACTGGTCTATAGTTCTCTTTTTTTGTGTTGTCCTCACCAGGTTTTGGTATCAGGGTAATGTTGGCCTCATAAAATGAGTTAGAGAGTACTGTCTCTTCTTCAATGTTTTGGAAGAGTTAGAGCAGGATTGGTATTAGATCCTCTTTGATGGTTTGGTAGAATTCACTAATGAAGCCATCTGGTCACGGACTTTTGCTTTTGGGAAGGTTTTGGATGACTGATTCAATTTCATTACTGGTGATCGGTCTGTTTAGATTTTCCAGTTCTTCATGGTTCAGCCTTGGAAGGCTATATGTTTCTAAGAACTTGTCCATTTCTTCTAGGTTATTGAATTTGGTGGCATATAGTCCTTCATAGTATTCTTGGATGATCCTTTGTATTTCTGTGGTATCTGTGATAACATCCCCTTTTTCATTTCTGATTTTGTTAATTAGTGTCTTCTCTCTTTTTATCTTAGTGAGTCTAGCCAAGCGTTTATCAATTTTGTTAATCTTTTCAAAGAACCAGCTCTTTGTCACATTAATTTTTTCTATTGTCTTTTTGTTCTCTATTTCATTTAGTTCTGTTCTGATTTTTATTATTTCCTTTCTTCTGCTGACCTTGGGTTTCATTTGTTCTTCTTTTTCTAGTTCTTTAAGGTTTAATGTGAGGTTATTTATTTGGGATTTTTCTTGTTTCTTGAGATAGGCCTGTAATGATATAAATATCCCTCTTAAAACTGCTTTTGCTGCATCCCAAAAATTTTGGTAGGATGTATTTTCATTGGCATTTGTTTCTATGTATCTTTTGATCTCTCCTCTAACTTCTTCTTTGACCCGGTCATTCTTTAAAAGTATGTTGTTTAATTTCCATGTATTTGTGGTTTTTCCTGCTTTCTTTTTGCAGTTGATATTCAATTTCAAAGCCTTGTGATCAGAGAGTATGCTTGGTATAATTTCAATCTTCTTAAATTTGCTGAGGTTAGTTTTATGTCCCAACATATGGTCTATTCTTGAGAATGTTCCATGTACACTAGAAAAAAATTGTATAGTCTGATGTTTTAGGATGAAGTGCTCTATAAATGGCAGTTATGTCCATTTCATCTAATGTGTCATATAGGGCTGCTATTTCATTATTTATTTTCTGTTTGGATGATCTATCCATAGCTGTCAATGATGTATTTAGGTCCCCTAGTATAATTGTGTTTTGGTCAGTTTCTCCCTTTAGTTCTGTTAGTAATTGCTTGGCATATTTTGGTGCTCCCTGATTGGGGGCATAAATATTGGTGACTGTTACGTTTTCTTGTTGTATAGTCCCCATTATCATTATGAAATGTCCATCTTTGTCTCTTGTTACCTTTTTCACCCTGAAGTCTGTTTCATCTGATATCAGTATAGTTACACTTGATTTTCTCTGGATACCATTTGCTTGGAGTGTCAATTTCCACCCTTTCACTTTGAGTCTATGCTTGTCCTTGTAGCTGAGATGTGTCTCTTGGAGGCAGCATATGGTTGGCTTTAGTTTTTTGATCCAATCTGCTACTCTGTGCCTTTTTATTGGTGAGTTCAGTCCGTTTACATTTAGGGTGATTATTGATGTGTGAGGATTTCCTGTCATTCTATCTTTAGTTTTCTCTAAGACTGTGTCTCCGTTGTTTCTTTGCCTGTTTGTTGTTGTCTCTTATTTCTGTGTGGTGGTATTCTATGATGTTTTCCTCTGTTTTTTCTTTTATTACAGTATATATTTCAGTTCTGGATTTTTTTTTGAGTGGTTACCCTTAAGTTTATGTAAAAGAAAGTTTGATATTTAGAGTATTCTATTTTCTTCAGCATGCCTACTTTCTCCATTCCCATGTTCCAGTTCAGGCCTTTACTCTCCCCCTTTTTATGTTTGGTTGCCACAAATTGTCCCTGTTGATGGTGATCGAATAGCGTCCTTTAGTATTTCTTATAGTGCAGGTCGTGTATTAGAAAATTCCCTCAGCTTCTGTATGTCTGGAAAGGTCTTTATTCCTCCTTCATATCTAAAGGATATCTTTGCTGGATATATTATTCTTGGCTCATGATTTCTCTCTTTCAATAGTTTGAATATTTGATTCCACTCCCTCCTGGCTTGTAGTGTTTCTGCTGAAAAATGTGATGATAATCTAATGACCTTTCCTTTGTAGGTTACCGTCTTCTTTTCCCTGGCTGCCTTGAAGATTCTTTCTTTGTCATTGATTTTTGACAGCTTCAAAACAGTGTGCCTTGGAGAAGGTCTGTTGGGGTTGAGGTAATTAGGTGTTCTATTTGCTTCTTGATTCGAGGATCCAGTTCTTTCCACAAGTTTGGGAAGTTCTCACTGACTATTTGTTTGAATATACTCTCTGTTCCCTTCTCTCTTTCTTTTCCTTCTGGTATCCCCATTATTCTTATATTGCTCTTTCTGACGGAGGCAAAAAGTTCTTGTAGAGTTCTTTCCTTTCTTTTAAGTCTCAAGTCTCTTTCTTCTTCCATCCGTGTCATTTCCAGGTTTCTATCTTCGATGTCACTGATTCTTTCCTCCATCTGGTCAACTCTACTACCTAAGCTGGATATTTTATTCTTAATTTCTTCTATTGAGTTATTAATCTCTAGAAATTCTACTTTGTTCTTTTTTAAAATTTCAATCTCTTTGGTAAAATGTTAATGTTTTCTTTGATTGTGTTTCTGAGTACATTAAACTGCCTTTCTGTATTTTCTTGCATCTCGTTGAGTTTTTTCAGAACTGCAATCTTGAATTCTCTGTCATTTAAGTCACATGTTTCCATATCTTTGAGTTCATTTTCTGGAGACTTTTCACTTTCTTTCTGAGCTGTCTTGTTGCCTTGGTTATTCATGGCAATTAATAATTTATTATTTCTCTTCCTCGACATCTACAGGAATGGGTTCTGCAACAGTTGATAGGAAGAGGTCTTTCTTTTGTTTTCCAGGACATGTTGGTAGAATGTTTTATTTTCCTTCTGACTGCAGCCTTTTTTTCTCTCTCACACAGTAGTGCTATGTTTTCTCGGCACTATTCCAGCTTCTCACACAATGGGGGGATTCCCTGGAAGGCGCACTTCTCCTCTGGTAACAGTTCACCTGGGTCATACGGCACAATGTCCCTGTAGGGATGCAGAGAGCTTTTGAAGTTCCAAAGCTCTTCCTGCACCAGATTCAGAGCCTGTCTGTTCCAGCAGCTCTGTTTACTCCTGCAGGGATCCACCCAGATAGATGGGGACAGGTGCAGGGTGAGTTGTAAGAATTGGCCCAGAGCAATGGCGGCGACCACCACCACAGCCGGTCCTGCTTCCACAGCTCCCTCTCCTTTGCTGGAACTAGTTGGGCTGTGAGTCTGTGTCTGTGGACCACAGTTCTCAGAACTGCAAATACCCTGTTCTTTTGATCTGATATTGCTACTGTTCTGCTTCTAGCACTGGGCAGGCGGGGGCTGGGAAAGCTTTGAGAGGGTAAGGATGGGGCGGCTAGTCTCAGTGCCTAAGGCTTCCATTCTTTGCTCGGCAGTGCAGGCTTAAACCACCGTTTTCAGCCTTCTTCCCTCAGTCTTTGCTCCGAGGTCTCTGCTGTGAGTGTTGGGTTCAGCTGAGTTATATGCTGCCCCCTCAGCCCTGTGAGCCATAAGCGGAGCCCCAGCAGTCTGAGTTCTTCCCTCTCCCGCAGCTGCGGTAGTTCCGGGAAGCAGTGAGCTCGGCGCACTGAGCTAGGTCTGCGTCCTGCGCCCGCGGGGCTCCGTCTCCGCACTTCTCCCTTCCCAGCTCCCCTGCTCATGCAATTTGCCTACCTTTAGGTGAATTCAGTAGTGTGCCTCTTAGTCTTGCCTGTCTGCTGTGCAGGGAGTCCTTTGTGGAGTTATAGTTGTTCAATTTGTTGTAAATTCCAGTGGAGATTTCCAGAGGCTCACCTCATGCCACCATTTTGATTTCCCCTTTGGATTTCTTTTATCATGGGTCTACTAACAATAAAGTTTCTGTTTTTGTTTGAAAACACTTGTGTTTCTCATTGTCTGTCACAGAATTGGCAGTTAGTGGTGCATTTTCTTTCTGCACTTCTGCATCCCTTGTTTCTGTTGGAAAGGTCAGCTGTAAGCCTTATTATTATTTTTTAATTTTAAAGGTGACATTTTCATTCTGTTTATCCTGTTTGGGACTTGTATCTTGAATTTGTGGCTTGATATTTTTCATCCATTTTGGAAAATTCTTGGCCAGTATTTCTTCAATCATTGCTTCTCTCTTATTTTCCCCTTTCCTTCTTTTTGGGATTCCAATTGGATGTATTTTGCTCCTTCTCACCATGTCTTTTTCACAATCTTTTCTATGCTTTCCCTACTTTTTCTCTTTGTACTTCAGTCTGGGTATTTTCTTCTGACCTTTCTACCAGTTTACAGATCTCTTTTACTTTATCCAGTCAGCTGGTGACCCCATCTACAGGCAGACCTGGGAGATATTGGGGGTTCAGTTCCCGACCACTGCGATAAAGCAAATATCATAATAAAGCCAGTCACATGAATTTTTTGGTTTTCCAGTGCATATAAAAGTTATGTTTACACTATACTGTAGTCTGTTAAGTGTGCAATACCATTATGTTTAAGTAAACAATGTTCACACCTTCATTAAAAAAAGTAGTTATTGCAAAAAAATGCTAACCATCTCCTGAGCCTTCAGTAAGTCGTAATTTTTTTTTACTGGTGGAGAATCTTGCCGCGATGTTGTTGATCATGCAATATCTGTAAAGTGCAATGAAGCAAAATATGCCTTTACTGAGTTCTTAAATTTTCAGTCATTTTATTTTTTAGTAATAAGATTTGCATTTGATTCATTTTCTAGATTCAAGTTCTCTTGTGATAATTCTTCCTCTGTTCATCTATTTTCAAAGATATTTATTGTAGTGATTTTATAATAGATAATTCCAATGTTTGTATCACGTGTAGGTTTTTTTCTATGGTTTTCATATATTGGTCTCATTTTCTGGCATACATGATTTTTTTTTATTGAAAGCTGGACATTATGTAAGAAAAATTATAGAGGTTTTGATGATATCTTCTTCCACATGTGTAATATTCCATATTCTTCCACAGATATATTAGGCTGGCGTGTAGATAGTGCATGAGCATATCACATTAATCTAATTGAGGCTTATTTGTTTCTAGATTGCCTGTAGTCGTGTGCATAGCTCATCAGAATCCTACCTGAATGCCTGAAAAACTGAAAAGTTCAGAGGCTGGGCTATTGGCAAAATTTATGCCTCAGCAAAAATACTGGCTTTATGGGTCATAAACCTTGGACATGGCTTAAGAGCAGTTGCAAATGCTATTGTTACCTATGTGCCGTTGAAACTGTCTTGTGACAGATAAGATTATGTTGAGTGTCTAGTGTCCCTTGCCGGTGTGGCCGTTTGTGGAAATAGATTCTCTGTTTCAGTCTGCCATTCCACATTTTCTCTAGTGGGTGGGCATTCTCTATTCTTAGGGATTGGGAAAAAAACCCCACAAAAACAAAATACCCTTCCATTTATTTATTTAGTTTCATCTACCCTATATTCCTGTTAATGATTATAATTGCCTTGAGTGCTGCAAAATGGGTTTAGGGGTGGGAATTTCTTTAAGAAAGTCCTTACTCTGTTATGATTGAAGCAAACAGTTAAATGAATTTTTGTTCACCAAAATCCATTTTTACTTTGTGTTTAAGAGGTTTCACTGACTGTTTTCTGGCGTTTGATGCATAAAGTGAGCTTCCTGTTACTGTTTTTAGAATCTCCCTGTACTAGTACCTTTCACTGACATTTTCTTCCCATCTGCTGCTATGTTATCCAGGTGAGAAAAAATACATACAGTGGAGACATAGTACTGGGACAAAATCTCTTGTATCTCTTAAAGTTTGGCATAATTGTAAGAACTCCAGGAAAACTGCCCTTTTCTCAAAAGAGCTTATTAAAATACAAAAAGTTTGATGATGGATGGGGAAAAATGGCTCTTTAGGACATTATGATCTTGAGCTGCTAAGTTTTTAAAAATTGAATTAAAGTCTGTTCTCTATAAGTTGCTTTGGAGGAGTCTTGGTGACTGTTTTCTAGGCCCTAGAAAAATCCATGTGATAAACTGCAGCTTGTCTCAGTTATGCATCGTTTACTGATAATTTTTTGGGATGTATTTTGTGGGAAGAGAAAGCGGGGGAAGAATAAAGAAAAGCACTCAGACATTTAGAGGTAGAATTTAAAGGGAGTGCTTTTAAAAGAGTTATTTTCTTATTTGTATTGATCCGTAAATTTTACTTTTTAAGGGAATTAATAATTGTTCAAATTATTTGTGTCCAGTATAAGTACATATTTCAAAGAAGGCACAGTCACTGGGACATTTATAGCTTGTATGATGGGTACAGAGTGGACTTGTGTCTGGATTTAATTTTTAATGTCTGTTACCAGATGGCTAAAAGTCATCCAAATGAATCAGGGATGTTTATGTAACATTTTACTTAAGAGAGAAATATTTGATGATGCTTTTTATCAGTCATGCTGTTGCCTTTCTCAATTTTTAAAAACCTCAGTGAATTATTGGGAGTGAAGAATTTCCTTCATTATTTTGGCAAAGTACATTTTTTTTCTTCTAAATAGTTTCAGGCAAGTGTTTGGATAGTTTCCTTTTATGTTTTATTTTCAAAGTTATTTACTTGAGCTTATTTTTATTAGGCGTTTTTTCAAGCAATATGTTTTGCTTTATTATTTTTCACTTTAATACTGGTTTTCTGCAACCATTGCTTTTAGTAGTAAGTTTTCCTTATAAACTTGTGCTTGAAATTGAAATGGACATAGAGAATGGCATGATGTTAATGAACATTTTTCATTATTCTCCTCACCCTAAATTTTTAATTTTGTTCCATTGCTCATCATATTATTATAAACTCATTGCCGACTATTAAGTACAACGTGTTTGTCCAATGCAGCCATTGAGAGGTGGTTTGACATACTTACGTTTGCGTGTAACTTTTTACTTTTACCTTTTTTATGTTTCTCTCTTGCATGCTGACCTGAAGCAGAATTGGCCACATGCTCTAGTCCCCCATCAGTCAACAGCCGGCCACTCTGGTGACATAGAAGCAGTGGGAGATACAGTCCCCTCTCATAGGAGCCTATGACGTCCCGCTCATAGGAGCCTATGACGTAGCAGCAGAGGGAAGGCTGCCCACCTGACAATATTAAGTGGGCATAATCGGTGCCCGGAGAATTGTGCAGCTCTTGAGGTCAGATGGCGTTTAGGAAATTCTTCTTGCCACAGTGAGGTTGGGCTCCCTGTCAGGGGAGGTGAGCAGATAGGACAACGGAGGGTCAGGTGAGGGAATCCTGCAGCAAAGGAACAGAGACGCGGAGGTGTGAGGCGTGACCAAGTGGCACCGGGCAGCCCGGGCTTTTCAGAGTGTTTCCATCAGTGGGTCACCCAGCAAAAGGCATGCGAATGCTAGTGGAGTTGGTTGGAGGTTTTCTGGGGTGTCATTTTCAAGGTTGCTTGCTGAAAGCACAAAGTATACTTGGAGACTCGTATTTAATCTTAACGGTTGGTGGGGGTTATAGCCTTCTCTTTCAGTATATTTTGGAGCATTTAATATAAAAATTTAGAAGAACTCACCAGGTAGTGTAACTGGTACTCCAGGAAGATGTAACACGTTCACGTTGTGGCCTTTGCTACCTGCATCACCTGTACCTGGGAATAGGGGTTGGGACCCAGAGGAGAGGATTTACAAAGAGGAAGGTGGGAGAGTGACAGGCTAAAACGGAAGGCCCTGGTATATTTAATCGATTGACTATTTAACACACATTTATTGACATTTATTATCAAACATATTAGTTTGTGGTAGGTGTTCAGGAGACAAATAAGGCTCGTACTTTTGGTGGACCCTGATTTTGAGCAAGTGAGTCAGACAGTGTTGATTAGGTGCATTAATCCACAGCAACATGGTGCAAGGGTGGTGAGAGTGGGCAGGAGCCCGAGAAAACACTCAGTGAGAGGAGAGGGACCATGGAGCAAGTGAGTGGTATAATCACAAGTATTTGGCATAATCGTTATTTAGAGTCATTTGTGTCCAGTTTGGTAGCCTCTTGCCACACGTGGCTCCTGGACAGGAGTGGAAACAGGGCTCGTGGAAACTGAGATGCTCTGAGTGTAAAATACAAAGCAGATTGCAGACATGGTTTGGTGAACAGTATAAACTATCTCCTTCATAGTTTTTCCATATTGATCCTGTGTTGAACTGATAATACTTTTGACATATTTGATGATATAAAAATATGGTTAAAGTTAATTTTTGCCTTTTTCTGTTTACTTTTTTAAATGTGGCTACAGGAAAACTTAAAATGATATGTGTGGCTTGTGTTCTATTTTATTGGACACGGCTGCCCTGAACTGTGTGACAGCTATGGGAACAGGAAGGAAAGAGCCGTGGGGAGGGAGGCATGGCAGTGGTGGTGGCGGTGGCCGAGACAGGTTGAGGTGGCTTTGAGCCCTATCGGCTCTGAGCTGGATTCACCACGAGGGCATTGCATTCGTCCACAGCCACCTGTTGCTACCTTTTTACACAACACATTTTAAGTGGTCTGCCCTTGCTCAACCCGTCCCCGCTCAGACATGCTGATGGTGTCGTTTTATGACTCGCACAGGTGTAATGCACATTCGAGTGTCATGCCAGCTATGGCCTATGTTACCTCAAGGTGGCTTCCTTCTTGCTCTGTGCAGAGTCTGGCCTCTGCCTAGACCCTGAGGGTCAGGGAAAACGGTCCATCAGAGGTGACTCAAGAGGTTTGACGTTTGTGTGACTGGCACTGTGGTTGTATTATTAATACACGGAAGGACGTCACTGGGAAGAGATGATTGGTGGGTTGGGATGACAAGTCGCTGATTTCTGAGCTGCTGCACGTCTAGCTGGAAGAGAGGTCAGGGCTGATCCCACATGTGGGGCAGCCACAGTCACAGACAGAATGGCGTGTGGGGGCTGCCCTATTGTTGTGGAGACAGAGACTCGAGAACTGATTTAGGTTGAGTGCTTGGATGTCAGTGTCGTGGTTCTAAAATCTGATGCTCTAAGCAAAAGTTTGGAAAGCCTATTTCATAATTCAACGTATTCAGGGTTTTCCACCCTTTCCACCTCTGTTTTTTTCCTGCCTTCAGGAGAGGGTAAAAGGTGGGAAGCATGTGTGTAGGAAAGAATGTCAACAAAGTTTCTGAGCCGAGGGCGAGATGTGCCTACATTTGCTTCCGTCCATGATGCCCCAAGTTTGTGCTCCTTAGTCCCCTGTGTGGACCCCCAAGGCCCATACTGTAGTGAGGGACTGTCAGTTAGAAAGGGCCAACCAAGACCCACGAGAGGTCCCTTCCAGTATGCATATATGTATACATGTCTGTACACACACACGTGCATAAGCATATGTGTACACACACCTGTACACACACATGCATATGAATACACACACCTGCACACACATGCATATGAATACACACACACCTGTGCACACATACACACATGCATGCATATATGTACATGCCTGTACACACATGCATATGAACATACACGCCTGTGCACACACATACATATATGTACATACCTGTACGCACATGCACATGAATACACACATGTGCACACATACACACATGCATACATATATGTACGCACCTGTACACACATACACATGCATATGCATATATACACATCTGTACACACACACACAAGTCTGTGTATGTGTATATGTGCTGGAAGTTAGTTGCTAAATAAAATTCCTCATGAGAATTTAGGAATTTCTTGATGAATGTATGTGCCAGATATATGTCACATGTATCTTGCACACATGTTGTATGTCCACACATCTCTCATGGTTTCGTACTCCAATGACTCATCCAAATAGAAAGATGATTTTTATTGGCTCTTGTCTGGAAACGTGTACTTCCCAGAGGCTCCCTTGTTTATGTCAGTAGGAGGCATCTAAGGGCTAAGACACAAAACTTTTACTCTTGAAAAGTCATCAGTTTCTTCTCCTCATGCGGCTGTCCCTCTCCTGGCTGCCATCCTTGAACTTTTCTTCCTTTGAAGGGAAGCTCCACAGGGCACTATTTGGAAATAATTCCTGGAAGGCAGGCGTTGTCAGGACTTCCACGAGGGAAAAGTTAACACATCCAAGATCACTGTGAAATTTTTGATGGGAGCAAGAAATGGGAGCAAAGATTTTTTTTAGAGATGAAGCTTCCGGTCCTGGTCATATACTGTGTCTATGAGTTCACCAGCTAGAATGTTGGTTTGCTATGATCAGGTGCTGATAAGCATTAATTGATTAAAATAGTAACTAACATTACTGGGCACTTAGTAGGGGCCAGGTCCTACTATAAGCAGTTTTTGTTTGTTAACTCATTCTTCCTCCCAAGATCATGTGTGTATGTGTATATATGTATGTGTGTGTGTGTACATTGATGTGTATGTATATATGTACATATATATATATATATATATATATGTATATATGTACATATATACATACATATATATGTCAAAATGATGAGCTGTGTGGTTTAACCTCCCTGCGCCTCAGTGAAAGTGGAGATTATAAGAGGACTGAAAACCTGAGTCAGAGCCTGCATCTGGCAGCTACCCTGTAGTGCTTTAAACAAAGGTCTATTGCAGGAACCATCAGTGAACTAAGATGCTATGTGTTTCCAGTGGTTTGGAGAGGAAGCATTGAAATTGTTATTGTCAGTGCACCCTTGTATTAATTTGTTGGTGCTGCTTTCATGCACTGCTCTGTTATCTTGTGGAATTATAATCCTATATTGTATTCCTTCAATTAGGAGAAGAAAACTATGTGTGTATTCTACAAAGGAGAGAATTGCCTCTCATAGCTGCCCCTCCTGCAACCCTGTGGTGTCTGCAAGTTCTCAGGACCTAAGGTTAACCATCAAGTACCTGGATAAGCAGGTGTGTGTGGGCCGAGCGTTGTCAGCTTCTCTGTGAGCTTCTTCTATATGGAAAGAGTGTCGATTAGACAGATGAGACCCTACTATTGTCACAGCTCATTATTCGAGGAATTTAGTAGGGAAAGTTTATAAGTTATACAATTTACGTGTGCAATAAACATTTCCATCCACACCTGCAGTGTCAGGTGACATTAATTCTTACATCTCCTTGCTGTTCTTATAAAATACTAGAGAAATCACAAAAGCTTGAATGTCTAGTTGTTTATGAAACGAAGACTGAATGTTTAAACAATTGGCCAGATGACTTACCTCTGTAACTATCTGTGCACTTTATTTTGCTGTGAGTGTTTGTAAGGACTTGTAGCCCATCCAGAGTTACAGCCTGACCTTGCATCCAGCAGGCAGCTGGTACCCATGGTTGCCGTGAGTCCCATTCAGCAGTCACTGATTGCTTCAGCAGTTACACTTTTGAAAATTCATTTGTTTGGGGGCTGGAGAATAGGAGGAAACGGCAGCCTGTCTGTGCTCTGTGGCATTTAGATACACGCTTGAAGTCAGTTACCAATAAAATTTCTCACAGCTGTGTAGAAATTTCCTGATGAATTTATGTTCAGGTAATGGTGGCTGGAAAGCTGGCACCCGGATGATAAGGCATTGGGACCCCAGGATCTGGAATGTGCTACAGTGCCCAACCATGCTGTTCCATGGCCAGAAGGGAGTCCTCTGTTAGCACTTTCAGCCTGGCTCTCTGGTCTCGTCCAGGATGGAAAACAAACCCGAAACCTGGAAGGCGCGTGCTCCTTTCTTGGTAAGTCCTGGATGCTTCCCCATCCACACTCCTCTGTTTCGTTGGTGTAAGCTGTTCCAGATGGTTCAGCGGGGTGAGAATGTGAAATTGGGAGGCAGTATGTCTGTGTCTTGCAGGGGATATAGGGGGCTGGTGCGCCGTTTATAAACTTTCACATGTCTTCTGTTTCACAAACAACCAAACAAAACGTCCCTTAACTGGACTTTCTAGTTCTACGACAGAAGTGTTTAGATCCAGCAGTGGTTCATTTACTCCCTGCTTCCTCTGTGGTCGGTTCCTGCCTCATGGGTCCCCACACTCTCCCCTTTGTGAATCTCATGCATGGCCACCAGCTCACCGTGGCCAGGACTCTACCCAGTGCCGGTGTCCATTGTCACCAGATGCCCCATTGTTACTTCACTCTGCTTGTCCCAAACCAAAGTCATTCGTATAAAACCGGCTCCTCTGCTTTCATCCATGCTTCTTTTATTTTCCTGGCTTCTAATGTCCCCTCTGCCTTTATAAAGCAGTAGGAGCACAGTCAGACTGTGTAAGCAAAAGCCGTCAATACTGAGAAGCCAAGGGCTGAGGGTGTGGTGGAAACTGGGTGGCGCTTACGAGAAAGCCCAGCATTGCAAATGAGGTGCGTCATTCTCACAGGCAGCAAGGTGGGTCGGTGGCTCCAGCTCTCCTGACAGGTGCTCCCTGCTTTTCTTCATGCGCAGAGCCCGCGTTTGGGTACCAGATGGAAGAGAGGGTGGGAGTCGCCGGTGGCTGCGTTCCCCTCCCACTGATGCCCTGATCCTGTCGCCCGACCCCAGTCTGTTCCTGGAGCTGGTCTCACTGTTCCCAGAGCTACTGCTCAGGATCTGTGCTTCGCTTCAGTCAGGCATTTCCTGCATGCACTTCCCTTTTCAGCTCTCAGGAAAGAAAATTAAATTATGAGCTGATTTGGGGCTCATTATAAGGTGAAGTTGACTGTGATTTTTACCACTGCTTCCTTGCAGGAGCACCGAAGTGCCTGCTGGGAAAGACAGTCTCGCTCAGTCATGGTCCATGGGCCACAGAGCTCAGACACCCCTTGTCACCAGAGCTGCACCCCCAAATGGTGAATAATGACAGGAACTCACAGAACTCACATTGCCTTTTAGGTTCATTATTCCATATTTTAAAAGAGGTATTTCATTATCTTTCAGTAAAAACTATTCAAGGGTGTTATTGTCATTTATGTTCACTTTTAGCATGATTTGAAAAATTTAAAGTAAAATTTTAGTTTCTCTATGGGCTTACATAGTAGATGTCATCTTATTAATACCAATATAAAATTGATCTCTAGGGATATTAGCATAGTGTTTACAGTGGCTCTTTTTCCCTGAATAGAACTATTTTATAAAACACTCCGCCATCTCAGTGGCAGGAAAGAAATTGGCTTAGTGGGAAAATAAGGGCTTTGGAGTCAGAAATATCTGGGTTCAATTCCTGGTTCCACTATTGGAAACCGTTACTTTAACCTCTCCAAGCCCCTTTCCATTTGCATAAAATAAAATCTCCCCGATATGATAAAATTCTTAATTTGCTCAATAAATGTTGATTTTCTCTCTGCTGTTTCTGGAAGCAGGAGCGGGAAGAAGGGGCGCAACTAGAAGGAGTAATAGATTGCAACTGTAGGGTACACAGCAGCTGTATTTTTAGAACTGTGTGTGTGTGTGTGTGTGTGTGTGTGTGTGTGTGTGTAATCAGATTGCTTTACTAATATCAAGAACCAAGAGCATTTGGAGTTAAATGTTCCATTACTTGATTTCAGTTGGAGGACAGTATGAGATCCTGGGTTCCTGGGGACGAGGCAGGAGAGACACCTGGGGAAGACAGCTATGTAGAAAGGGGTAGGAAGAGGCAACTTCTGACATTTCCATCTGAGGCGGTGTTCCTTTCTGTACTGGTTTGCTAGGGCTGCCATAACAAACTCCTGGGTGGCTTAAACACCACACACGTATTTTCTCACAGTTCTGGAGGCTGGGAGTCCAAGATCAAGGTGTTGGGATGTTTGGTTTCCCCGAAATCTGTCTCCTTGGCGTGTAGATGGTCATCTTCTCGCTGCCTCTTCACATGCCCTTCCTTCTGTGCGTCTGTGTCCTAATCTCCTTTTCTTACAAGGACCCCAGTCCCATTGGACTAGGACCCACCCTAATGACCTCTTTTTACCTTAATGATCTCTTTAAAGATTCTGTCTCCAAATAGAGTCACATTCTGATGTGCTGGGGATTAGGACTTCAACATATAAATTTTGGGGGAACACAATTTCCACATACTTCCCATCTTAGTGACCAAGAGGTTTTTTTTTATTTTTAGTTTTTTTTAACTCATTTGTCTATGTTTTGAATTCATCCTTCCCTTCCTCCTCATCTGTTGCCGTGATTTTGCTAAGGTATCTTGGTGGGAAGGAAAGGAGGGTGCTGACCTCATGAGGGAGCGTAAGCTTGTTGGTGAACTAACCCGAGCCAGGGCTCGCCTAGGGGTGTTTATTTCCTGAGCACCCTGTGGAGGGCGGTGAGTGGTGCGTGTGGCAGGGGCCACCCTGCTTCTCAGTGAAGCTGGGAGTGTTGGGGCTTTGGGAGGAGAGGTCACAGCAGTGTGTGTTGTGAGTGTGTGAGGATACAGGGCCTTCCTCTCCAGCTGCAGTGGAATCAGGTTGGCTGAAAGCAGTAAAAATTATGCTTTTGAATTAGATAGAGTTGATAACAGTGGTAAGTTAGCACTAAGCCGGGAGGCGTATGAGTTGCCGGCATTTGTGTGTGAATCTCCCTGCAGCTCTGAAGTCAGTGTTATGGCTGTGAGTTCTCCTCCATTGAGGCTGCAAAGTGTATTTTTGTGGTACATTCGGTGTGTTCCCCAGTTGCACTTGTGAAGGAGGGGAGGGCGGTGATCACAGGGAAGCTTTGACTCCCCGCGGGAGAGACTCCGTTAGGAAAATGTCTGAATCGCCCCGTGTCTCTTCTTCCCTGACTAGCTGCTGTTGCTTCGCCGGAGCACCTGGACCAGCATCTGGGCCAAGACAATAAGTACTAAGCAGTCTTCATGCTCCGGGTGTGGTTTTTATCAGGTGTATTTGTAGCAGCAGCGGTCACACACTGTTCTGGTTCCGGGTTCAGGCCCAGGTTGAAGATACATTGCTCATGGGCTTCCCTTTGCTGCTGTTTCTTTTTTTTTTTTTCCCTAAACTGGTTACCTACCTATGATTTTATAGTCTAGCAAAGTCAGGATATGCTAGACTGTTCCAGTGGAGATGCACCATGTGAGAAGGGTCCTGAGTAAGGACTCACTTTTCAGTACCATTTGAGGCTGTGGTTTTGTTCCTAACACCAGATGCGCCTGGACACATTTTCTCTTTTGAGCCTACAGAGATGTCAATAAGCAGAAAAGGCGTTCAGGCATTTTGTCAGAAGCCAGTGGCACAGAGTGAAACTTACTGGCTCTCACCACATTCTCAGATCTGAGATGTTGACAGCCTGATGTCCCTACCGTATTGGGGGGCCCATCATGGGTTTCTCTTCCCACATTCCTCCCACCTTAATGGGCTTGCGTGTGTTTTGTAAATGAGCCTTAAAAACTTGAGCTCTCCAGTCAGCTTTATGTGATTTTCATCTCAGACATTCTTCTCATTATTTAGACTCAATACTTGAGACCACTTTCAAGAGACAGTAGTTCCTGCCAGGTTTCTTCACGAATGCTGGCTCACGTTGTTGGTATATGTGCCACTCACTTGGTGTCTGCTGGCCCCAGCTGAGAATTGTGCCCACTGACACCTTCAAACTTAGAAGTAGAATCATGTCTACATTTGCTATTTCTGTCTTTCAGAGAATGTTGGAAATTGATGTAAATAGATGGAAGACATGATGTCCACTGAAATTACTCGTTCTCCCAATCCCAAATTGCTTAGGGTTAGCTGCCTACAAAGACGTGCCTGCCATATGTGCCTGGCATGTATGCATTCATGGATTTGTGGCCTTGGGTATTTGGGCAAAATGCAGATGGTTAGAGAGTTCCCTCCTGGCCCCCACACCTTTTGTGATCACCACTCATAAGGCTCGGTGCCTGGTCAGGAGAGATGGGAAGCAAGTACATGCCCTGTCCTTTCTTTCCTGGTACTTTCCCTGCAAGGGTGGACCCTATTCATAGTTCCTTCAACAAACGTGTAAATGTGTATTGGATGTCTGCTAGATGTTGGGCACTGGAGTAAATGTTTTTCTCGACCTGTTACCCCAAGTTCCTGTGCCAAATGTGACAAAACAAAACCCAGGCATTTCTGTTGCACCTGACTTTTCTAAGGTGGCTAATCTACGGCTTATCCTTCTTCCATGTTTTGCGTTCCATTACTTGGCAAAAGATTAAACTAGGGACCTACAAAATAGCCTGCATTGGTTTTATTTTGTTGTAGAAAATATTTAAGGGCTAAGGTAAGTTTTCTACTCATCGAGTTTTCTACTCATCTTTCCAGCCTCGTTTCTGTAATAGGCAGTATTTCCCTGTAGTACATGGCTCATCTTGCCTTTGAAAGAGGACAGTATGGTGAAAGACAGCATTTTATTGAATTTCAGTTGGGTGTGTGTATCTTTTACAAAGCCACAACAACCCTTTCTCGACTGAGTTTCCACTATAACAGGAAGTCTTTTTTTGTTGTTTCTAAATAGCAAAACAAACCTGTATGGTTCCCAGGAAGCTGAACCACTGCTCTTCAAATTAAACACAGCTGCAGACTCATGGGAAGCTCCTCTAGTGCTGCCCTTTCCACCTGCTGAGTCTTATCTTTGAAGCATTTGGGACTTCTCAGGGGACCTCTGCCCGTCCGTGCATTCCATCTGCCTCCAGCTTAGCCCATTCCTAGTGGGGGGACTTTATTCCTTAGTGGATCTCAGGCTAGTTTTTCTCAGATGCAAATTAAGGAAGCTACTATCTTGGTGGGTGTGTGTGAGAATAAGGAGAGCATTTTCTTCTCATTCTTTTAATCAAAGTTTTAGATGTATTTCCAAATAAGATAGTGGTGTAAAAAAAGAATAACTTTGTCTTACCATATACTGTTTCATTTTCATTCCTTGAATATCTTTATTATTGGAAATAATTTTTTGATAAGTCTAGGACTAGTTCAAATTTGTAACTAAGAGGTAAGAAGTAAGAAGTAACCAAAAGCCACATGATTTTGAAGAAATAAGCTACGTACTCAAGTGTGTATTTGACCTCACATTTTATCACTAGACTACCTCAAAGGACACAGTAAATCCATACTAGTTTTAGCAAATGGAAATTGCATATTATTAAGAAATATGAAAAGGTAAATAGTCTGTAGTTTAGAAAAATAATTCACATTCCTTAACTATTCCCACCTGATGTTGAAGTGTATAATGCAAATATGAAACTTCAGTTGGTGAGACTATACATGATGAATTTTTAATTAATCTCTGGTATTAGAAGGTTACTTTTAATTAAGTAGTCTGCATAGATGAGTTTATAAGTTTGGTATGGTGGGAAGAAGAATAATTGCCCCCCAAATATCAATGTCCTAATCTATGAAGACTGTGATGTCACAAGGCAAAAGTATTTTGAGATTTTGTTTCAAGTTAAGCATCCTGAGGTAGGGTGATTATCCTGGGTTATTTACATGGATCCAATGTAATTACAAGTTTCCTCATAAGAGGGAGGCCAGAGTTAGAGGGGAAGATGTGACATTGGAAGCAGAGGTCAGGGACAGAGATTTGAAGATGTTACACTGCTGGCTAAGGGGCCAAGAGCCATTATCCTCTCCCTTGGAGTCTTGAGAAGGAATGTAGCTCTCCAACCCCTTTTAGACATCTGACCTCCAGAACTGTAAGATAACATACTTACTTGTTTTAAGTGACTCTGTAGTATTTTGTTACAGCAGCAAAAAAGAGCTACTACAGTTGGGTATAGAAATAGGATATTGTGATAGGCACATTCAGTGTAGTCTGCTTGAATGGTTTGGGGCTTTGTGTCCCCTTGGTTATAAATGACTAACTGTGCTCTCTGATCTCCAAGTGAAGTGTAGTATGTGATTTGACTTTTTAAATGTGAAAAAATTTTCAGTTGCAGAAAGCTCATAGAAAGAATTTTTCACTTGGCCAAGTGTTTCAAGAGGAAGCTCAGCTTAAAGAAGGTTGGTGATGGAACTTAAAGGGTCAAGAACCATCAAGATTGTTACAATCTATTGAGGTGAGAGCATTGCCACACGTGCATTATTACATTTGAGTTACTGGTTAAATGAAGATTATGTACTTGTATTTGATCTTATACATATTTTTGGAAAAATCTTCACATAATATTTCTGTAGAGTAAGAGTTTGGTTGGTGAATGAGTGTTATTGTTCTGAAGGAAGATATTAATAGATAAAGAATTTGAAAATGTGGCTTGGTGAATGGACTGAATGGACAGAGATCTGAGATCAGCTGCCCCTGTTAACTATTGGGGAGCTCTGTGAACATGTGGAAAAACACCTGACAGCTGCTGTCCTATGGGCTTCATCATCAGGCAGGTTGTTTCTGAGTTCTGACTGAGAGATGGAAACTTGCTCTTGTGCCTTGTATGGTGGACTTAGGTTCCTATAGGAAACAGTTCATGCGAAAGCGGTCACTTCCCAAATCCCTGATGATACGGACTTGAAATTATGGACCACTAGGGATTACTCCTCTAAGATCGATCTTCTTCAAATTCTAAACCATGCAGAAACCTGAACTCCTACTTTGCCTTCCTCTGAGGCCCACCCTTTGCTCTTTAAACTCCAGACCTGCACCACTTAGTGTGGTCTCCAGTAGCCAGAGTATTGCTGAGTCAAAGGCACCCTGGAAGCAGAAAGCACAGCTTTTATTGCTGGGGTTCTTGGCTATGAAGATGGAATGTGGGAGGGGAGCTGTCAATGGGGATGGGAAAAATGGAGGAGAGTATGTGTTTGATATCCGTGTGTTCTTTCCCCCTTTTATTTGGTTCTATTTTTTTCCTAGCCCTCTCTGGTCTTGATTTGACATGAATATGGCTGGAATGACTGACCTGATTAAAATGCACCAGAGCACCTTTTTATGCTGCTTTCAGAGAAAGGAGTCTCTACGGAAAAGATGCACCATCAGGCTTGGTTGTAGAGTGGAATGTGGTTAGGTTAGTAATGGGTTGGTGTTACCTGGTAGCAGTGTAAAGTGTTAAGGTCAAATAAAGAAATAAAAAAGCAGGTTGAAATATCTTTTGCCAGAATCTAAGCGGCCTCTTTGATACCTTGACTACTCCTCAGGTTAAAGAACGTTTGTTTCCTTGAGAGAGGTCATCCTCCGACTTCTCAGGCTGTGCCTTTTCTCCTGCGAGTCTGCATGTGCCGTCTGCTGTATAAACATTACCCCGTTTGAAACCATGTTATTTAAAATACATGCAAAAATTCCTTGTACATGCAAAATACTATGCAGGTATAAGATAGTGTAGTCATGATTCCAAAACCTAGTTCAGAGCTCGCTTCCTTCCTGACCTTTTATGAATAAATCGCAGTGGAGCCACACTAGCCTCTCCTGTCTGCCCTGCAGGACCTTACTGGACTGTGGCCAGAGCGGCAAGCCTCAGTAATAGGGCTGCCCATGGAGCCTTCTGTGCTGGGGGGCGTGTTCCATATCTCCATGATCCATCACTGTAGCCTCTTGCCACTTGTGCTGTTAAGGCCTTGTAGTGCCGTGGAGGAACTGCATTTTCCATTTTATTTCACTTGAATTAATTTGAATTGAAATCACCACACGAGGCTGGTGGCTCCCCTATTGGACAGCACCGCTCTTTGTGAGTGTTGAGTAGAGAGAATGGCCAAGAGCTGCGGGCCTGGATGAGAGGCTCTGTGAGGGGTGTTTAGGGACTTTGGACTGGACCCCAGAAGCCCAGGTGATGGTGTTCTCAGGAAAGAGCTAAGAATAAGGTGAGACTTTTTAGAAACTGCAGAATGTAAAAACAGGTGGATGATTCATTCATGACATGGAGCTGCTGGGCCACCAACTGGGGAAGAGATGAATATCAAAGACAGTGATGGAGCAGCAGGCAGCTCCAGACGCTTCTGTGGGGAGTCCGGGTTGGCACTGGGCTGCGCGCCTGCATCCGGGGAGAGAGCAGTGTCAGCCCTGAGGATGTGGCTCACACATCACTTTGCTTCCCTGGGACCATGGGCCCTGGGGGAGGGCTCAGTCTTGGAGTGGGGGTGCAGGTGGGAATGAGTGTTGGGGTCCAGAGGGAGTAGGAGGGACAGAGTGACGGAGGGACTGGAGCAGCCAGAGTATTGGCAGGCACGGAGTCCCAGAGGCCAGAGGGACTCATTGATTCTTTTATCAAGTGAAGGCGATTGTGATGATTTCCCTGTAAGTGACATAATTTGTGTATGGCCCTCCTCACACTACAGCACGATGGGTCACCTTAAACAGCCAGCTAAGTGTGTTACCCTGGAGTAGGGGTGTGGACAGAAACAACAGGGAAGCGGGAATTGGGAGGATAGATTCATGACCTCCACACGGTGACAATGGAAGAAGCTTGGTAGGAAGCCAGGAGGGCAGCTGGGGAGCCTCAGTTTGGAGGGACCAGTGGGGTAAGGAAGGTGGGCGACTCCTTCCTTGGTTCTTCCATTTCCACCTCTGTGCTTTGCATGCATGCGTCAAGGGGTATTTCTGAAATGGTGAGTGGATTGAAAAAAGAAAATCAATGTACAGCTTAAGTGCTACTTAGGGGGAAGCTTGCTACATACAGGAATCCTGTGGAAAGTTCTTTTGTTACTGCAAATGATTGTCACCTAACACTGGTTCTGTGGCCTCTCAGTTAGACTCTAATTTCCTCTCTAAATGCTCGTATGCACTTTTTAGTGTTTCCTGTGTGTCACTAACCTACTAGGTTACTCTTTCTTGACAGCCTTTCAATATGAAGGTCTTAGTCCATTCTGGCTGCTATAACAGAATACCAGACTGGGTGGCTTTTAATCAACAGACATTTACTTCTCATAGTTCTGGAGGCTGGAAGTCCAAGATCAGGCGCCTGCAGATTTGGTGTCTGGAGAGAGCCCGCTTCCTGGTTCATAGATGGCGCCTGCTCGCGGTGTCCTCCCAGGGGTGAGGGAGCTCTCTGGGGTCTCTTTCATATATATGGGCACTAGTTCCATTCATGAGGGCAGAGTCCCCATGACCTAATCACTTCCAAAAGGCCCCATCTCCTAATACTGTCACCTTTTGGGGTTTGGATTTCAACATATAAATCTGGAGGGGAACATGCACCTTCAGAGCATAGTAGTTAAGGTGCTCAGTAAATATTGAGACAGTGACTCAATTTTTATCCAGTGTCCTGTAGTTTTACAAATACATCACTTGTTTTGTCTTTCCAAACAATAGTCGCACATAACTGATCTGTGTGTGGTGTCTTACCCAGTGCTAATAATCACGTGGCTTATGTCACGTAAACCTGGGACAACCTCACGAGTTAAGTGTTATCCTCATTGTGTCGATGGGACTTCTGAGGCTCAGAGAAGTTAAGAACCTTCTTCAGGTTCTACTTGCAAATTTAAATGTTGGAAATATTCCCAACATTTCTCCCTTGGCTAATTTCTTCCCCAGATTCTGGAGAACAAATAGGATAGGGAGAGAGTTGTAGGTTGTGAGTTGAAGTTGCCCCCCAGGCCTCCCTTCCACCACCCCTGTTTTTGCTCCCCACCTTGTGGGTTTGTGGACTGGGAGGGCACGTTAGTAGGCTGGCGGTAGAGAAAGGAAGCAAAGTGATGGTCCATCTCTCCTCAGGTTGGAGAGCAGCAGGGTGGTATGCGTTAGGGGCTCACTGATGGGACAGCTTGAGGGCATTGGATAAGGGAAGGTATGGGGGTGCAGGTAAGACCCCACCGAAAGATTGAGGCTGAGAGAAGAGATAGAGCGGACCAGAAAGCAGACTATATAAACAAAGCCAGGGTGGCGAGTTAGCTGGCGCTGCTACTAGACCACATGCCTGTAGGAATTTACAATCTTGAAAATAACACCATGCAGGTAGTGAGCCTTTTCTCCCTTCATTTTTTTTTTTCCTTAAAGTTTTAGAGACCATAAAGGGCAGAGGGCATGTCAAGGGCAGCTACGATAAAATTTATATGTGCCATAGTTTTGTCTTGCTAAGGAAAGCGTTGGCTTCAACTATGAAAGTTGGAATTTTGTAAGCCTGAGTTGGGCACTGCATGTTTCTAGAATTTAGTCTTCCACTGACTACTATAAATACTCTAAGTATGTACCACATACTTCCATGGCAGCTCGTGTGGGGCTGGGCAGCGTTCTTACAGCAAAGATCATCTAGAAGTTACAGGACGACCATCCTCCCATGCATGGAGGAAAAGGAACATTTTACTGCAGCCGTACCTAAAATCACTCTGTAGCCAAAAAGTGCTATACAAAATCAAGGGGTTATTTCTCATAATTGCAGCTGACAGCAGGATTGCTGAAACCTCTTTCTCTCGAAAAGGAAATGCTTCCTTGCTAAGCCCCAGTGCATCCGTGGTCCCTGTAACTGGTGTTCCGTCCGTGACACTTGGGGACATGTTTGCCACAGCCACAGGGCTCCCAGCTGGGGAGGAGTTACACGCAAAGGGGACCAGCCAGAAAACTGGATGGAATGTAGTGGACATGTGATAAGCTACTCATTGCATGGCCCCACTAGGCTCAGGCCACAACTGAGGCAGGAGGAATCAGCAAGGAGAGATACGGGTGTCAGCTGGATGTACAGGGAGATAGCCTTGTGTCTGACCTTGAACGCTGGACACTACAGGCAGGGGACGGCATGTGCCTCGAGGAAGCTACATCTCACTTGAATAGTTTTCCTTTTTCTTGCAGAGGTCTGAGTCTTCAAATAAATTATCGTGAGTAATTGGACCTACAAACTGTCTAGGAAACTGGTGAAGGTCATGGCCCCTGGGATCCTGAAAATTATTATGTGTTTCCACAGACTTTCACAGTCCTGGATTTATGGAAAGAGGAATAAAAACTGGGTCTGACAGTCTCTTCAACAGAAGGGACATGCCTTTGAGTTGGTGACATTAAGCAATGCGCTATTTCAAATACTTTCCACTGAAGAAAGAGCGCCCTTTGCTGTCCAGTTGCCAGTCTGGTAAATCTCTTCCTGGACTTGTTATGTTTGGGATTAAATCACATGGAACTCTTCTCTCTTGTCATTGAATGTGAGACATTCCTACTTCTTCCCTATTATTTCTAAACAGTAAACCTTTTCTCTTGTTTTGTTTTTTTTTTAAACCATAAATGAACACGTCTGGCTCATGGTTCCTATGAGATGGTGTCTTTATGACACCATTTGGAAGATAAGACCTGAAATTTAAAATACGAGGGACCGTTTTGTTTTCAGTTCTAATTTTTCTGGGTGGCTTTGCCTTTGGGCAAGAGAATGTTCCTCCACGTCCTATCTTTCTAATACCAGAAGTGATGTCTGGAAGTAGTGTTGACTGGTATGCTAGTCATTCTACCATCTGGAACCTGCTTCCGAAAAAAAGAATTGAAGATAGTTAACTATAAAATTAAGGCTGCTCCAGATTTCACCCCGTGGACAGAAAGGCAAGTTCTGAAAGAGAGCCAACAGCTCTCCAGCATGTTTGGACTTGTCGTCTGTGACCTCGCCACCAGTGAACACCACTCAGGCCCCCTTCACTCTGTGGGGTGCCCCAGACAGCCTCCCACACACTGTAGTGAACTAGGGGTCTCACGCCTGAAGGAACTGGACCTGAAGGCCTCTCCCGCCATGGGCTGTGGGAGCAAGTCCCTGGTGGGAGCGGTTCAGTCGCACTTGTGATTTTAGTCTATTTTAGTCTAGCCTATTTGTTCAAAACCTTTCTAAAATTGGGGTTGACTAATGACCTTCTTAAGATTGGATTGATTTTAGCTTGAATATCTATTTTCTTTCTCAACTTCTGGATGGTTCATACTCCAGCTGGTATGATTCAAGTATTCCAGGGCAGTTAAGGGCCCAAACTCTGTCCCGTAGGTAGGTAAATAAATAGAGTGGAATTCTTCACAGCTGCCAGACTGACCTTTTCCATCAGCACTAAACTGCAAAACTGTAGAGATTTAAGGCCTGGAGTTAAAGGGGAAGAGACTGAGCCATTGGAGTTAAGGAATCCAGGAGACTCTCTCCTGTTTAGTTCTTCCTTCTTGTGTATTAATTTTTAATATGGAAATGAACTCCCAATGATAGAACTCATTTTCCTTTATTGGGTGACCATTGAAATTTATTCCATTGCTTAAGTCAGGTCAAATAAGAGAGAATTATGTTTTGTAAGGCTGGCCGCTGGGTCCCCGTTTATATTTACAAAGATTTCTTTGATACCTATTTCTGTTTCCCAGGAATCCTCATGACACCACCCTCCAGTAAAAGAGATTGAAAAGAATAAGGCAGAAGGAAAATATCTTTTGTAACATAGTCAAAACAACTTTGACTTTTTTTGGTAGGGTGGTTAGGGGCTTAAGTAAAACACTTCATTTCACTCCTGGCATTTTATGTTTTAAACCAAGTAGGACACTATTCCGTGTATGTTCATGACCGGTGGTGTTGTAACCATCCACTGGTCTGGAGATCTGGAGAGGGAGGAACCAAGCCTCACGTTTTGTGGTCTCTTGGCAAGCGACCGCCCCACCCCGTGAGTCTTATATTGCAGTGGTTTTGTGGGAACACGTTTAGATTTTAGGGGACTATATTGGATTATGATTTGAATTTCCAATTGGATTTCCTTTACCATTTTCTTTGGTTAATGCATATACCATTTTTCCATTAACAGTTTTGTATTTGAAGATAAAAATCAAGATAGACTCTGATGGTCTCTTTTAGTCCCTATTTCTTTCCCTGCTCTGTACCAGGAAATTGTTTATTGCCGCATATTCTATGGAGTTGTAGAACCTTCTTTTGCTCTGGAAATCCTTGCATTTTGAAAAAAATATTTAGGTGGGTTTTTTTGTTTTGTTTGTTTGTTTGTTTTTGTGAAGGGGAGGAAGGAAGCGGTGAGTATTCAGTGCCAGCTGCTATTCTAAGTACTTATTTAATTTTACCCCAAATCTTATAAAGTGAGCACTCTTACTTTTTACATTTCACAAATATGGAAACCGAGGCAGAGAGGGATTTTGTAACTTTCCGCAATTAAAGCAGCCAATCAGAAGCACTCTGGATTATGAAGCCAGGTGACTGGCCTCCAAGCCTGCACGTCAGGCTCTGCGGTGCGGTCGGCCTCAGGTCTGTCCCCTCTGGGCCCCGGTTCCTGGCGTTGAACTGATTGCCTCCTCTGTACCTTCCTCATGGGCCCTTCTTCCTGCTCTTGCCAGCAACTTAGGTTAGAAATGGGTTAGTTTCCATTGGGACAAGTTTGGAGCTTGTCAAGGAATGCTTACGAAATAATAAGAGACGGGAAGATGGTGTGGCATCAGGGAAAAGGAAACGGAGACGCCCAGACAGAAGTGGATGAGGTTAAAGAGCATGGGTTTCTTCCCCTCATCCTTAAATCATTCCTGGGGCCCTGCATGCCCCTGGGCCTTCACACAGTTCCTGATCTAGGATTGCTGAGTGAACAGAAGCTGGGCAAGAAAAGTGTTATGTGCCCGGAATTATTAGGGTCTTCGAGTCAGCCACCGATTCCTATCTTTGTGGATGGGCCCCTTGGGGTTCCTCTGAAGTGTTCCTAGTCTCGGCCCCTGAGTACAGAAGATACTTCCTCACAGATGGCACCACCCCACCTCTTCCTTCCCTGGGCTTCCTGCACTGACCCCTCGTCACCCCTTTCATCGGTGTGTGCAGGCCCCAGAGCCTCCTCTTACCCCCGTCGGATTCCCTCTGTCCTGCTTGGTCTGTCAGAGGTCGTCCTCAGCTGACAGAAGGGCCTCAGCGTTCTCACAGGGGCTGCTGGTGGGAGAGCTGCGTGACAGTGCTTCCTTTCAGGGTCCAGAAGCCCCCCTTCAGCGTCTGGACTGTCTCCTGACAGCCCTGTTGTCTGTCTGGGGACAGCCCTCCCGCTTAGCTTCCTGGCAGAGCTGGCATGACTTCCAGGCCCCACTCATGAGTAAGCAATCCAGACACTTGGCTCTGGCCACTGTGTCCTCTTAGACACACGGCTTTAATGCCTCCAGGGACATTACCTGCTGGATTCCAGCCACTACTTTTCACAAGTTAACAAAAATCAGAAAAAGTCACAAAGGAAGCCTGTCTTTGTGTGTGTGTGTGTGTGTGTGTGTGTATACACAGATGCCGCAATGTGTGGTCTCGCCATTAGTGAGGGAAGCTGTATCCTTAGAACAGTGGCAGATTGCTTTTTTTAATTTTTATTTTTTATTGAACAGAAAGCACATTTCATCTATATTTATTTGTATTTATTCTTTAAGTTAATCGGCTCATTAAATAATATTTATTGAACACTTACTCGGTTCTATAGTGGTCAGAAGCAAATGTGCGCGTACACTCACACACACACACACACACACACATACACACACACACAGCAGGAATGAGAATTCCTGCTCGTGTTATGTTTTCAGTCTTGTTTAAAGACATATACACAGAATAGGTCATAATGGTGTAAGGTAATATCAGGTCAGTGCCAGTGGGCCTCCAAATAGATACCTAAACACCACACACCTTTATTGGTGCGAAAGCAAAAGCAGAACCCTCATCTTTAATGGAGGAGTTGTTGCCCCATCACCCAGGAAGCGCTTCAGGAATTACACAAAATGCACTTTTCATCTGTTTTTCACCTTTTTAGTCAATCAGCAACTTAACATTTATTGAGTATTTCTTCTAAGCTAAGGTGGGAGAAGACGAGAAAGGTAATTCCTGCGCTCATGATTTCGTTCTTGTTTCCAGTATGTGTGTTCATAAACGATGAGTTAATGAGACAAGGTGGTGTCAGCCGAGTGCCTCCTGGGCCAGCAGACTGAGTGGCACAGGCGTGTAGAGGCCAGGGAGTAGCTGTGGGCCCCGGCAAGGGCCAGGGCGTCCTGGGACACTGGCACTGAGATGAGTCCCTGATGATTAGGCAGGTAGATGGGGCACTGCAGACACAGGTGGGAACGAGAGAGGGCGTAGATCAGTCTGTGGAGTCGAGGTCTGTTCAGCGGGGAGGTGGTACTGTTTAGCTTAGAGAAGCACCCAGGAAGGTCAAAAGCATTTCTGTTCCCACCTCCCACCCTGCGCGCACGCACACGCACACACACGCACACCGACGATCTTTCCATATCAGTGTCTCTTCTTTCTAAATACAGACACGTCCAGGAGGTCTACACACCCTGCTCATCTAGTAACGTAGTTAAATGATGGTGGGAGCTGCCCGGGTGTAGACCTGACCTTCGCACAGCCAGTCTGACTCCGGCTCTCTTTGGTCTGGTTGTCCCTCTGGAGTCATCCTGGCCTTTCCTGGTCTCCACCACCCCAGGCTGCCATTCCTACAGGGTTCTTAATCCCTTGTGGCCCCAACTCCATCCTCATGCAAATCCATCAAGAGGCGTCCCTCTATCATCAGCAGCTGTCCCAGCTCTCCAGGACTTGTGCTTCCTGCTCTGGTCCATTCTCTCCTCTTCCACCAAACTGTGTGCCTTTCCCCACCTCCCATCAGGTTCTCCCAGGCGGTTGGCTGGATGATTCCACTTCGTAAGTCCTTGGACATGGACCCTCCTTCCACTCCTGTTTCTCTTCCTCAGTTCAAGCCCAGCTGCTTTCTCATGGGGACCCGCCACCCAAGACCATCTTTTCATGAGACCATGTGGTCTCTTCCCTCCAGCTCCCGCTCCTGCAGGGGCTCTCTTCCTAGAAATCTGCCCTGATTTCAGCCCTGCTGCTCCCCCACTTAAGAAACAAAGCCAGCATCCTCTCTCAGTGGCACTTTCTCCCCGAGTCTCCTCTTCCACGTGATGTTCCAACCCAGTGCGTTTATCAACATGTCTCACTGTGCAGAGCCTTTCGTGGTTCTGTCTTTGCAGGCACTGTTCCCTCTTCTTTCTTCTCCTGGCATATTGGCAGCCATTTCTCCTCTCTGGGACTTCAGGGCTGTGTGCACCTTCATTGCAGGTCTGACCACAGGTGCCGCAGGTGTCTGTGTAGCCCTTCTCTGCCTGCTGAGACCCCCATGTCCTTGAGGGGAGTCATGTCTTCACGTAGTACCGCGTTTCTGAGCAGCGTGCTGGTGCATGGCAGGCCCCCCATTTGTTTACCTCTCTGGGATGGGCATCCAAGCAGACTGATTTGTGCCCAGATGACAGTGGCCTTGAGGGTCTCACCACATTCGCTCCTCCGTAGGGCATTGCCCAAGGTCTGATGATAATGCTGAGAATGTCAGGCATGGTGGCAGACTGTCAGGGGAGAAAATCAGTGCACAGGGGCAAATATGGTCTCACGTAAGGGTCTCTGCTCTGCTTCTGAGTTATCCCTCCTCCTGACATGGCAGCGTGGTGGGAGCGGACCGCTGAGCTGGCCTAGCTTCCTCCGCATGCTGTCTGGGGAGGGCTCAGCGTTTACTGAGCACCTACTGCACCTCTGGCTGCACAGGTGACTAGATACTCTGCCCTCATGGAACGTAGTTCTGGTGGGGAAGACGTCAATAATAAACTAACTGAGTGGCATAGTGTTAGAAGGTACAATGGGGGAAAATACAAAGGAGAGCAGGACAAGGAGGGTGAAGGAGGCGTTGAGGGTGATTTTAAACACAGTCGTTAGGATGGGTATTCTTAGGTGATGCCACTGGAGCAGACTTGAAGGAGGCGAGGGAGTCAGTCCAGGAGGAGCAGCCAGTGCGCAGACCTGGTTGGGAGTGTGCCTGGAGGGCTCAGGGGGCAGCGGGAAGGGAAGCGAGGCCAGAGCGCTGGGCAGTCGGCTGGGCTTGAGGGCTCCTGCTGGTAGCGCCCAGGGAGTGATTGCAGGGCTCGGAGCGGAGGGATAACTGCACCCTTTTTATTGAAGGACAACTCTGGCTCTGTTCTGAGAATAGGTGGTGGTCAGGTGGGAGGGGCGGCAGGAGACCAGACTCCTGCTGTACCTTATACAGGACCTCATGTGGCTTGTCCCTGGGTGGTAGCAGATGGACATGGCGCAAGGACCTAGAGCCAGCCAGCTTTCCTGGTGGTTCCGGGGTGGGCAGTGCGAGGGAAGGAGTCAGGGGTCGCTGTGAGGGTCTGGCTGGTGGAGGACATGGCTCTCACCTCAGAAGGCAAAGCTGTGGGTGGGGCAGGGCTGGCAGGTGTGGGGATCAGGAGGCCGGTTTTGTACACAGAGACGTTTTCCACATCTGCTGGAGAACTTGGGGGTGATGGGGAGCTGGTTAGTGTGGGGACTAGGAGAGAGGTCTGAACTGGAGATACAATCTTGTCCTTGGGGAAATGGATTCTTGGTGTGGTGTGTGTACAGCGTCCCTTCCCCAGACATGGGAGGCTAACATGGGTTAAGAAATCTAAGGCCATATGGGAACAATAGGGTTGGAGGAGTAAAGTCAGGAGTGATCCAATGAAGTGACTTATAAACATTATGTTGAGTTAAATAAAATGGACCAGCACATTACATAATGGCAGCAAAATGTCAATGACACTATATTGTTTCTACTTAACTCAGAAGTCGTGGGTGCTGTACGATGAATCCCATTCATGATTCCTGCTTATTAGAAATCATTATAGGCTCTCCCTGCAATTTTCATTTTTATGAGATGCTTATAAACATACTGTGACCTGTTATAGGTAATGGTGCTAAATGCATCCCATTTCTGGCTCCGAGCTGGTAACGTCCATCTCTGACGTCTTGCCCCTGAGCACATCCAGCTCTGATATGGTCTCAGAGATGAAGAGGAGTCGGGTGCTTGGGGTAGAAGAGGCCTTGGGGGTGCCGTTCCCCATATACAGCGTCTGCAGTCCTGGTTCTGCCCAGAAGCCCTTCCTGCTAAAGCAGGCGATGGCCGCCCCATCCCCAGTGCCAGCCCTGCCGTCTGTCCCCATGGCGCCTGGACACTCACAGGGCCCAGCTCTCCTTTCCTAACCTCCCTTTATTGCTCTGGAGTCATCATTGGAAAGCCGCTCTCCTCGGCCGGGCTGCAGTTCCTTCTGCCTAAAAGGTTCCAGTCTTGAGCCCACGGTTTCTCTGATTCTCCCCTGTGGGTGGGAGTGATTAGAGCTAAACGTCTCTATCTTTCTATGACCCTCCGTAGAAGCTGGTTCACCTATACCCCAATTTTGCGTAACAGGGAACTCAGTACTACAATATTCTTTTGGCAGGTTCTCCTCAATTTTCCAGATAACGAGAAACTCTTGGGCTTCCCCTATAAGCATCGGTGCTGGTTTAGACTTAGCCGACCGACCCTGTGGGGCGGCCTGGGCCTCTGCATGGTTAGACCATAATGGGGGAAGTGCCCGAGGGGCCAAGTGTGCACTAGTCATCTTTCCTGCCCGGGGTTCTGAGCACACTGAGAAGAAAAACAATGACTAGGACCAAAGGGAAGTCAAAATGTCATGGATTCCCTAACGGGCCTGGCTGGAGGATGTTGTTAGCTGCCTCTGAGGCCTGCTAATTGAATTCCTGGAATGAGGCTGATCTGCCTTTGCACAGCCCCTCCCTGGGGCACAGGCCTTGGGGCAGCCTGCAGAAGCTTCTTCCAGGGAGGCTGGCAGAGCTAGGCTGAGCTGAGCTGGACCCTGAATCTCCCCATCTGTCGGCCAGCGACGTCCTCCTCCGGGGAAGGCCAGAAGCCTGCTGGGGAAGCCCTCCTCTGGTGGTCAGCGGTGGGCACAGCCTTCGGCCTGCAATGCCCCAGGCCACAAGCAGGACCAGGGACATCTGGGAGGCAGGTCTTCAGGATTTTCACTGCAGTGCTCTGCATCTGTGAGCTCTCGCAGCGGCTGTGTTTTGGGGCGTCACCTGACAGGCAGAGGAGGCTCTCCTCACTGGGTTATCCCTGTGGTGGCCACACTGGCGAGTCTGTTTTACACAGACCTGAGAGACTGGGTTGAATTCTGAAATCAACCAAATTTTGATATCCTTCTCTTTCTTTCTTTTCTTTTCTTTCTTTCTTTCTTTCTTTCTTTCTTTCTTTCTTTCTTTCTTTCTTTCTTTTCTCTCTTTCTCTCTTTCTCTTTCTCTCTCTCTCTCTCTCTCTCTCTCTCTCTCTCTCTCTGTATATATATATATATATATATATATATATATATATATATATATATATATATATGAAATCTTTATGTATAAACTTTTATTTTGGAATAATTAAGGATTCACAGAGGGTTGCACAGAAATGTACTGGGGAAGTGCCATGTGCCCCTCTAATTTATATTTTTAAAATTTGAAAATATAATTTTTTTTTAAGCTGGCAAAGAACGTGCATTTAAATTCAGGCATAGCGTTTCTAGGGGAGAAAAACTGCCTTGAAAAGGAAGATTTTTTTTTTTTTGCCTTGCTTTTTGTCTGTGACGGTAGCTGTATGTTTTGGAAAATCTAAAGGCAATATCTGATTATCTGTGCTTCACGTCCTTAGAACCACCCACACGGGAGACTCTTGGTTCTCCAGAAGGACCCCAGTGCCGGCCGGTCAGTGGGAGACACCCCCGGCCCCACCACTCCTCCCTGCAGTGCTCTGTGGCAGGGGTGTAGCTCGATTGATTTGGGAAATTGAAAACGTCTGTGCTCAGGCAGGTGGGGGAGATAAAGTTAGATGGTTGCTGTCCTGACTACTGATGTTTCCAAGGGAAGATTTCCTCCATGAGGGCTTTTTGCTTTAAATGTAAAGAAATAATATAAACGGAAGCCCTTTAAAATGGAGCTGCCATCCCAAGGAACAGCCTTGCGTGTCTTATGCTTCACATCTCTGGAAGGTTAAAACAGGGCCAAGAACCTTTGGACCAGGCCTAGGGCAACACTGTGTCCCAAAGAACTGTTTGCAAGAAAGCAAATGTTATGACTACAGAACTAATTACTACTGAACTAAAACTTCCAAACACTGTTTAGAATTAGCATCACTGTTATGTGCAGCGATAGAAATGCCTTTCTTCTGTCGATGTCGTTGTCCCCTTCCCCTTTCTCATAAGTCCCCATTGCCTTTATCCCCTACATGCAGCCCCGTTGGGGTTTCTGCCTGAATCAGTGCATCAAGAATAGCTGTTTTTGGGGGGTCTCAAATAAATGCTTGTTGCCTCTCACTTTGAAAGGCCTTTTATTTTTAGGTTAACAATGCCATCTTAGGGTGTTCAGCCGCATTTATTGAGCATGTGACCTGGCTCAGCTCTGAGAGAATTGCCCAATATAACTGGTTCTGGAATGTGTCAGAGACACATATATTGCCAGCTGCACCCCCTTTGCTACACCAAGAAGGTCTAATGCCCCTACTGTGCTTTCCAAGAGTAGAAGTGGTGACCCATCCTATATCCTGTATTGATGTTTCTTTTAGGACGATTAGAACCATCAAGCTAAACATTTTGTGCCTGCATCAGAGCCCCCAGAGGGTGTGTTAAAACACAGATTGTGGGGCCCACCCCTAGAAGTTCTGACTAAGTGGGTCTGGGAAGGGGCCTGAGAACATGCATTTTCGACAAATCCCCGGGTGGCACTGCGGGTCCAGGGGCCATCCTTTGAGAACCACCTCTCCGGGCCAGGTCGGCCAATTCAGTTATCTCAGGTGCACAGCTCCTCCCTTCCCAGGTGAGTTCTGCCCTTCATCACTCTGTGTCATCACAGCTTTGTTCCTCCCTCTGAGGACAGTGCTCCAGACCCTCCCGGTGTGGAATCCATCTTCCTGTTTGATTAATTTGAACTAAGGTGCGGATTCGGTGTCCGTGCTGTTTGCCTGTTTCTGCTGTGCCCTCGGCTCTGCTGTAAGGTGCTTCCACGTGTCACCCAATCTTCACCACGACCTCCTGAGGTGAAAACTGTGGTCTCCCTTTATTAAGACTCGAGAGTTAAATGACTTTATCCGTGACTTTATCCAGCACGATGACAGTTCTGAAACTCGCAGCCTCTGGAGCTGGGCCCACCGCTCTGCCCTCCGCAGCAGGCCTTGTGAGGATATTGGAGCATGGGGAGTCCCTGCTACATATGTGAATATCTGCTTGGTGAAATGTCTGATGCTGAGGTGTCAGGCTGCTACAGGAGAGGGAAACGTTTCGGTTAGAAGGATGTTTACAGCCCTCTCCTTGTTGAATTCATTATAGGATTGCCGATTGCCACTGCTACATTTTGCTCTCCTTTCCTTCTCAAAAGGAGCAGGAGATGGAGGAGACGTTATTATGTTTGTTCCTGAGGAGGTGATCAGGAGGTGAGGAGGCCTTTCCTCTCCCGACTCCTCATAGCCTTCCCTGTGGGACGGGTGGTCACGGGCAGCAGCCCTTGCTCTAGGATGTGGCCTGTCAGCTGGGTCTTGAGGGACAGTGAAAGTTTGAAGCCCTGAGCATGAAGTGTGCTGCAGGATAGGAAAGGGAAATGGAACATACCAAGGGGAAGGCCCTGCTGTCCTGGCACCCTCATTATTTTTTGCTCCTTTTTGCCCGTCTGTCAGGGACCATTCAGGTGACAGAAAGCTTGTGAATCTGAGGTCAGACAAACCTGCCTGGGCTGTGCCCTGATTCTGCCCCGTGTGAGCTCTGGTGTGGGCTCCCAGGCGAGTTGTGGTGTTGATGTCTCTGGGCCTATGAAACTGGGACACAACATGTAATTTACTCCATGGAGAGCTCCATGAAAGTGGTACCAGGTGTGTATGTATGGCACCCTCATGGCATCCCCACGTCCCACCCAGTGACTGTCAGATGGCCACCCAGTTGGTGATTCTGCCAGTGGGTGGGGTGAGGGGTGGCCCCCAGTGGATGGTCAGAGGGATTAAATGAGATAATACGTGTGTGGAGGGGAGTAAGGGCCCCCTGTCACTCAATCTCCCCATCTCTACCTTTGCATGATTCCTTTTTAAAATTTGTTGTCTTTTCCATTTAAAGGTTTTTGCTCAGCCTCTGTCTTAGGCAGGGAGAACTCCAATCTTTCTCTTCTTTCTAAACTACACAGAAAAAAAAAAAAAAAAGGCTAATGGCTCACCCCTTCCAGGCAAATTTCTCGGATTAAATGACTTAATGTTTTCTTCCTCTGATACAAAGGCTCACCTTTCCAGCCTACACATAGTAATAATTAGAGTTTTATGTTTCTGGGGATTCACGTTTATTTGACTTATCTCTGTGAGAATGTAAGCCTCTTAGGAATGGGGCCCATGATTCTTCCATGACACGTAGCTGACTTTTAAAATAACAACCGAGTTTCTGGCTTGTGTTTAGTTTATGTTTCATTGTGTAATTTGCTGTCAGTCTTGTGTTGAGCTGGTTGATGCTTATCCTGTGTCTTGGGTGTTGCCTTGTGCATCCCAATGCCCTACCTCGCAGAGCCGCAGCGTTCGTTACATAAATATTTACTGAATACGCGTCACAGAATCTTACCAGGGCTGTATCGCATATCCCAGCGGTATGCTCCTTCGCACAGGTGCTCCCGTTTCCGCCTCCTGGACACAGTTCTCTGTAGGGATCGAGAGTAAATCCCTGCTCTCCAGGGATTGACAGTTTCTGGGGCTCAGTTTCTGTAAACTTGGAAAGGGGCCTTTCCCCTCTGCCCGGTGGTAAGACATTGCTGGCCCTGTTCCAGGACTCCATCTGTGGTCATCTAAGGACGTGCCTGCTCCCTGGGGGTCGGGAATCACGCCGTGCTCAGAGCGCTTCGCAGATCCCTGGACAGAGCACACATGACATAAATGCTTGTGGAAGGGAACTGAAGCTGCCATGATCCGGCTGGGGAAGCATGCAGCGTGCTCGTGAGCAGAGGGACCTAAGAGCCAGGGCTTTGTAGGCAAAGGCATAGAGATTTCTAGAAGGTGGGATTCAGGCTAACACCCACTGGGTGAGAGAGATGAATTTCAATCATATCTATTTCTCTATTTCAATCTCAACCCACTGGGTGAGAGAGATGAATTTCAATCATATCTACATCTCTGAATGCATTATTTTTAAAACTCATGCAAGAATAAATCTCAAATCTATAGCTTGATGTGCCTGTTAACTCTTGTTTATTGAAGGGAGGGCAGTGAAGGACTCGGCAAGGGTCCCAGGCTCAGGCAGGGCGGTCGCCTCAGCAGGACACTGCTCGGTGTCCTTGCTCCAAGGATGCGCACAGCTTGTCCCCTCCCTTCTCAGCTATTGGCCCAACTAACACATGGCCAACCAGACACTTCTTTATAAAGGAAGCAGAGAGAATAGAAAGTATTTAAAAAATACAGATGTCCTTGGGAAAAATAATAATCCAACAGATATAAATTTACATCAAGTTATACAGAGGTGATTCATTTTGGTTAGACTTCCTAGGGGTGTGGAGAGAGGGGAAAGGTCAAAGGGACAGGGACCCCAGGACAGGCCTGGCCTGTTCAGTGTGACTAGGGCTAGCCTTGATGCAAACAATTCTGTTTTGTTTATTTTGTTTATATTTTCTTATTTATTGAAAATCATTAAATTTGATATGTATATAATATCTTTTTAAAGTTCTAGCCACTATAGATAGCATTTTACATACAAAGTCTTTGATGAGGAAGACATTCTGCCCCACGAAAGATTTAGGAAGTGATGAAACAGAAATGACATCGTCACCTTTAGCAAGTGCCCCTGAATTACAGACATTCATAGTATAGGAGGTAAGAATGTAGGATGCTTGTGTCTGGACACCGGCTCTGTCAGAAGCTTGTACATATTTAGATTTAGAATGAGCTACATTGCTCTGGGCAATCCCTTTAGAAATCCTTGAGGGAAGATGACCTAGGGCGACTAGAACATTATTCCACGGAGAATTATTAATTGAGGGAAGTAAGAGGCTGTCCAGCTTTGAGAATAAAGACCTGCACCCTGGAGCCCGCTGGCTTGGCTTCACCTCCCAGCCCCGCCACCTTCTGACTCGCATGGTGACTTTGGGCACGTCACGCAACCTCTCTGAGCCTGGTAGCTTCTTATTCTGTAAATGGGAATAGAAATAGTTCTTGCCTTTTAGGGTTGTTGGGAGCATTACTTGAATTAATATGGGCCAAGGTACGTTGTGAGCAGAATGCGGTGATTGAACCTGAACTTCACTGTGTGCCCTTTTGTCATAACACTGATCCAGGACACTGGAAAGAATCAGGTTGTCACCAGTGGGTGATAGGATGTGGGGAGGGGGCCGAGACCTTGAGATCCAGTTTCAAAGGGGGAGAGGGAGAAAGGAGGGCCAGGCAGCCGCCCGGAGGGAGTGAAGCGAGGCCCCTGTTTCCCTCTCTGAGGGGTCATGTGGGCACCATCATGGCTGACCAGGAGTACCAGCCACCGTGTGGCAGGTGCCAACCACCTCTCCTGGGCTTGGCCTGCTGCTTCCCTGGCACTGGCCGTTCTGCAGGAAGCAGGTTCTGTGACCCATGTGGAGTTTCCCTCTGCCTCTCCAGGTCCTCAGAGAATGGCAGACAGCACCCCCTCAATTCCACAAGACTAAGTCCTGGAAACCCTTAGACCCCCAGCTCAGCTTGACTCCAGCACAAAGGAATAGGCAAGGTGGTTAAAAAAGAACGGGAAGTGTTTTTGTTAAGCCTTGTTTTTCTTTTTTTTTTTTTTCAAAGAGTGGTAGAAATTTTTCCTTGTGAGGGAAAAAGTGTTATCCTCCTGGAAATGAAGTCAATTTTGTTGTAATTACTACCAAAGACAAAGGTTTGTTTTCACACAGAAAGTGTGATGAAGCCCCCAGAAACGTGTGAAGGTATCTGTGTCTCTGGGTGAGAACACACTTATAGACCTTAGTGCTTCAGTAGGTGTGAAATGTCACTCTCAAAAGCTGCCAAGCTAACTTAAAATTTGAAACTTTGCTCTAACGTGTGGTTTTCTTTTTTTAGATTAAGTTTACTCTAGATAGGAAGATTGAATGTGATGTTGATATTAACAAATGTTCTGTTTGGTCATTCATTAGTGGATCATGTAGTTTCTTTCTTTGGAGAGCACATTTCTTGTGTTTTCTCTCCCATGGCTGAAAAATGAAAGAATGTGTGGACGCACAAGAAAAGAGGAGAAAACTATGAGGAAAATTTAATCGGGTCAAAAGATGATTTCAGTTGACCTTAAAATCTGAAATGATGATATCAGAATCTGAATATCTTCTATTTAAGAATGAGAATTTTTTCGCAGTGATCTTGCAACCTTCTTTTTTGATCCTCACAAAAGTCTGCGAAGAAAGGAGTACAGACAGGGTCAATGTCCTTGGTGTGCAGGAGAAGCTGAGCCAGGCTCAGTGGCCTGCCCAACTCACCCATCTCACATGGACTGTTGTCACTCAGGGAGAAGAGATGGGTGGGAGATTTGTTCCTGTCCTTTCTTCACTGGGCACCTGCCCCATGTCACAACTGTGGCCAGGCCTTGGAGAGTGACAGCTGGTCAAGACACCTTTGCCTGCCCTCCAGGAGGTCCCAGAGGGGGCAGACATAAGGGGAGAGGCTCTGATCTTCTGGAGGTCGGAGCTCCCCCCGCCCATGGAGGAATACCTCGGTGTGTGTGTGCTGAGGAAGGCCTGGCTCATGGGAGGCTACGTCTTGAAGGGTAAATTGAAGCAAATAAAGAAGGTGATGAAGAAAATGGAAGAAAGAACGACAGATGTAGAAGTAGAAGGATAAAATTATGAGAGGATTTTGGGGAACAGTGAGAAACAGTGCTGTGGAATGTGAGGTACTGCATGGACAGGATGTGGGGAGGGTGGAGGGCAGGTCAGGCTCAGATCACAAAAGACTCTTCTGTCACACCCGGGGTTCTGACCTGTATCTCCAGGCAGTGGGGGTCAGTGCAATAGAAACATTTGGTTGTGTTACTAGGAAGATAGATATGGTCACAGTGGAGGATGGACAGGTTGGGTGGAATGTCTCATTTCTCTCTGATTCTCTACCTAAGTTGGGTATTTTTGGATTCCAACAGTGAGTTGAAGATGGCCATCAACAAGCCAAGGAGGGAGGCCTCAGAATAAGCCAACCCCGCCAACACCTTTGCCTCAGGCATCAGCCTCCAGAACTTAGTTTGTATTGTTGAAGCTGCTCAGTCTGTAGTACTTTGCTAGCAAACTAAGACAGAGCGTAGTTGTTAAAGCCTCATGCGTGTGTGTGCCCTCTTGCTGATGCACCTGAGTGAGCCTCTGAATGCTGGAGCTGGTCAGAACAGACTGGGCTCCAGGTGTCCGGAGACAGACGTGCAGGTGCAGTGTCAGATGGCCACCCAGGCTCCAGCGGGCCCCCCGCCCCTAAGGATGGTCAGTGCATTTGGAAATGCATGCGTATTGATGAATGGAAGGGAAGGCTAGGTTGGCCTCCGTGGGCATGGTGCTCGTGTTTTATCCACCGAAGGTGGGCTGTACAAAAGTATAGGGCCGGCCCTCTGCCGCCCTCAATGCCACAGAGACTGGATGGAAGCCCCGTTCACCTGATTCCCTGGGGCCTGTCTGGGGAAACCATGTCTCCTCACTTGACCTCATCAGGGATCGCTGTTAGGCATTGTTTTGGGCTTGCCTCACAGCATGAATGTTATTAGGTGATACACTATGTATCCGAATGTTTTTATTAACGGACAGAGTAATCGCCTTTCTCAGACAACCCAGACAAGTACTTTGGGCCGCTTACCCAGGCGCTTGCTCTTAAAAGCAGAGGTGCTGCGGTGCGATGTTTATTTTATGGTCGCTGGAGACACACCGCTTGGTTTACTTCTGTCTCCCCAGTTCACGTTATATCCTTTAGCAGACTGATCAGCTTCTCTGACCCTCAGTTTCCTCGTCTATGAAGTGGTTTAATAGATTTCTTTTTCTTTTTTTTTTTTTTTTTTTTTGTAGGGGCGTTGGGGGGATTAAGGAAGTAATGTATTGACGGCTGTGTCACACTGCCTGACACATAGCAGGAGCCTGATACATGTCAGCTGCTGTGATTATGTTACTTAAACATCCCACCAGAAAGTACCTTAGGACTTACAGGGGCCAGGAAACGCGCTGTGCATCCCAACAACTCTGGTCTATTCATTCAGCTCTGCTTAAATTTGTGTCAGGGAGAGTAGCTGACTCATCTTTCAAATGCAGAGTTGTTATTGAGACGAGACAGTGTGTGCAGAGTTTCACACATGCATGGAATCTTGTAAGTGCACAAGGAATGGCGGCTGAGGTGCGAGTCAGGATGGGTCTGAGCTTGGTTCGGGTCCAGCTCTTCCACCGAGCGGCTTAGTGACCATCAGTAAGTAATGAAGTGCGTCAAGCCTGTTTCCTCATTGGCAACATGGTAACATAGTGGAACACACCCTCTTAGGTTTCTGTGAGGCGAAATGCGCTTCCTGCAGCTTTGGACAGCTTCGTATTAAAGGTGCTGTCATCATCGTTTTTCCTGGGTCTGGCTCTCTGGAATCTATAACGGCTAAGGAGGGGTCAGGCTTTCCAAAACGGAGCTCTGAGTGGCTGTGAGAACAACCTGGTGCACCTGTGGCCCCGCTGCTCGCCAGGTGACCTGGAGAGCTGTGTGGCCTTCTCTCCGCTCATGCCAAGCACATCCTCCCGAGGCGCTGAGCTGTGTCCAAGAAAATGACCTTCCCGGACAGGACGACGGCCGTGCAGGCCAAGGGAAGGCAGGAGCTTCCGTCTGCTGTTAGAGCCCAGACTTACACTACAGACTTAGACTGCACTGTGTGTGTGTGTGTGTGTGTGTGTGTGTGTGACTATCAGTGTGTGAGTGAGTGAGAGTATGTGAGTTTGAGTCAGTGAGTGTGTGAGTGAATGAGGGAGTGTGTATGTGTGTGTCAGTGTGAGTGTGAGTATGTGTGTGCATGAGTGTGAGTGTGTGAGTGTGAGTGTGTGTGAGTGTGCACATATTTAGTTAGTAAGACCACTGTAATACATACAGGTGGTGTGGAGAAGGCATGGTACCGACTTATCAGGGTGGTGACAGAAAGGACGAATGCCCCAGGGAGGTGAGAGATTTATGTAATTTGCAAAATGCAGGCAAACCAACAAACATCATCTTGTTTGGGTTACATTCAAGTCCAGGAGCACAATGAAAAAGGAGCACTTCCGCTCCTGGTGAGACAGAGAAGGAAGAAAGCAAGCGTCCTACCACTGTGGTGTCACGCTGTGGGTGGCGTTCTACACAGTTCTCTCACTCAGCTTAAGAGTGCCTGAAGATAGAAAGAGAAAGCACTGAGCCCCTGTTTTGCTTTTTTTTTTTTTGTTCAAGGAGAAAGCTGCAAAAATGTGCTTGTAAAAGAATTGAAACCCAGAATGGGTAAGGCGAAGGTAAATTCCAAATAAGTTGGTTTCCTGATCCAGACAAACCGCTTCCTAGGATGTTCCCAGAACTTGTAGTGGATGTTGCGGCCCACTGTCATTAGTCACTGAGGGGCTGTAGGAAAGGACAGGTGCCAGAAGGCAGAGAGCCGAACCCCACAGACGTCAGACTGGGGTGTTTGAATTTAGTCTCCTGTGAGATTCTGGCCTGATCATCAAATGCATGTTCTGTGAGAAAGAGAAGCAGCAGCCAGCAGAGTCCACGACAGGCTCCCTCGAGTAGGCACGGGGTGACCTCTCTGGCTTGGTATAGCATCACCGCGCTGGGGACATCAGCAGAATGTGTAGCTGTGGGTAGTACGGATTCAGACGCGGTGCCTCCCCTGGGATCCTGTGGAGAATAAGGGAGTGAGGTACAGGAGAAAGTATAGGGATGGTGAGTCGTTAATATGGAGATAAATTAGTTCAATGGCTGTTTCCTCAGAGTATGGTTGGTGGGTTGGGATCACTGAGCGGGAAGCCTGCCTGCGCCCCCTTGGGGTTCAAGGTTTTCATCATTGCTTTGAATGAGGCATAGATGATGGGCTTATCAGATTCAGGGAAAACTTAGGGTTAGCTAACATTAGCCGCCAGAAAAATGGGATTGTAGGTGAACATCAGGGCTGCTGGTGGGAATATTGCATTCAAGAGGGAAGTCATTCAGAAGGCGAGGGTCATGTTAGTGGTGATGTCCCTTCACAGAAACTGTTTGCTAGTTTGAGATGAAAAACAGGTTTCTAAACAAGGAAAGACTTAACAGAATTATGACCTTTCCTTTTCCACAGATGAAAGCTACAACAATGTGCGCAAAAAATGATGGCATGTGCAGGATGAATCAAGATTCACACAGCAGACCCTATGACCCTAATTGGAAGACAGGAGAAGCAGTCAGCTCGCTGCCTTCGGGCCATGCTGCCTGACTTTTGTTAGGCATTGCAGAAGCACTAAGCTTTGTGACTGCCACTGCCAGTCAAGCTTAAGCTGTTTGTAAATGTGCCGTCACTTTCTCAAATAATTGTCATTTCAGATTAGCACGTTTTCTCTTTAAATTTTTAGAAATGAAGACCTTATGGATAGGAGGGCTAAAATAGATTTTCCAGAGACTCCGAGATGAAAAGACATTTATAGCTTACGTGAAGTTATTTAATGAACAAGGGCCAGAGTTATAGCTGTCATGTATAATGAACTGTATTGAATACTGAATTGTAATTTGCGCGTGTGCCTTTTTTCACTGATAATGTGCTGCCGTGTTGTCCCCTCCAGTACAGTGGCCTTCAAATTCTGTGTGGGCTGCGACCCACAGTGAAAACTCCATTTTGTGTGTGTGGGTGCACAGCCTCCTTCCCCCTCCATACACACAGAACTGAAACAAAATTCATGAAATAATACCCTCTGTCTGATACTTTCTCATATTTTCTGCTTTATTTGATTCTATTATTATTGATAAGTACTGACGAAGATCCCCTCTGTTGATTTTGTCACTAATTTTAAAGCACTGCACTGGCACAGCCTCGGGACCTGCTTAGATGCTGTGGTTGTCCTGTTCGTCCAAGGAGAAGTGTTTCCTTCTATCACCTCTTGTATTATAGCATCATTGCAAATGATGGCAAGTGCACTGCTTGTCAGTGGTGGGGTTTCTGCTTTGCAGGTGGAGTGTAGCGATGGAGCGTGATGAATCATAGCACACAGGCTAGAGTCTGGTCATGGTTTATTGTCCATTTTGGGGTGACTTGTCCAAAATCTGTCAACCACCTCATGTTTGGAAATTAGGAGAAAATATTTTCTTACAGACTCAGAGTTGAAGGAGTTGTAGATATCACCTGTTATAAGAGGTGTGATAAAAAGATACAGTGAATGTTTAAATTAAAAAAAAAATATTACAGTCAAAGACACATTGCCATGAATCCCCCTCAAAATACTCCCCCTCTTTTTGAACACACTTATCCCATCATTCTTGCCACTTTCTGAAGCAGTTCTGGAAGTCCTTTTTCATGAGTGTCTTTACTTCATCCTCCATCATGACAACATTCCGTGTCACACATCGCTTCTGGTATACGGCAATTTCTGTCAAATAAAAAAACATTATGGTGTGTCCTCATCCACCTTATTCACTGTGTGACTTCTGGCTCTTCCCCAAAATCAAAGTGACCATGAAAGATAAATGTTTTGAATTGATTCAGTACATTGAGGCAGCCATAACAGTGCAACTAAAGACAGTGATGAAAGAGGACTTCCAGAACTGCTTCAGAAAGTGGCAAGAACAATGGGATAAGTGTGTTCGAAGCGAGGGGGAGTATTTTGAGGGGGATTCATGGCAATGTGTCTTTGACTGTAATTTTTTTTTTTTAATTTAAACATTCACCATTTTTTTTTAAATTACGCCTCGTATCTTCTAACACAATGCAGGGGCCACTTCTGTGGTGTCCTCACAGCTGACCAGTCCACATCTGCTTGATTCCCTTTGGAAACAGGGAGCTTACTGCATTGTTTTCTGTAGTGGCTTAAAACAACACACTCTTATTGTTACAGGTTTGTAGTTCAGAAGTCTGAAATGGGACTCACTGGGCTAAAATCAGGGTGTTGGCAGGGTTGCAGTCCTTTCTGAAGGTTCTAGGAGAGGATCTGTTTTCATGCCTTTTCCAGCTTCTTGAGGCTGCTCCCATTCCTTGGCCTCATTCCATCTGCAAAGCCAGCAATGGCCAGTTGAGTTTTTCTCACATCCCATCACTCTGACTCTTCCCTCTTCTGCTTCCCTGCTTCTACTTTTTGATTACATTGAGTCCACTCAGATAATCCGGAATGATTTCTTTATTTGAAGGAACCTTAATTCAACCTGCAACTTGAATTCTCTCTTGCCAAGTAAGGTCACATGTTCACAGGTTCTGGGGATTAGGATATGAGCATTTTGGGGGCCATCACTGTGCCCACCACACTCTGAGCTAGCCCATTCTATAGTGTAATAGTTCTAATTTTGGAAAATGTGTGTTGAGTGATGACAATGATTTCTATCCATGCAACAGGTTAGTTTTTACAAGTAGGATAAGGAAACCTGGAGATTTTCAACTTTGAGGAAACCAGCAATATTGAATGCTGAGACTGAGGAAAAACTATGGCGGGAACTAAATCATAGAAAGAAAGCCTCTCTCTCCTGGCTGTGCGGTTAACTGGTGCATTTTTAAGGGAGAGATATTTGCTTGGTGTTTGCCAGAAAGAGGAGAATCTTGAATGGACGGCCCAGAAGAATCTGTAAGACATTGGGCTGGTTAACATTTCAGTTGCACTCTTTTACTTGGTCATTGTTGGGAAGCTATTTTAAAGGTGGCTGCCACCAGGCCCAGAGGTTGGGTTGGTTGTCAATGATTATAGAGCATTCGTTGGTAGTTCTGAGTCATTTTGGAGAGATTAAAATTTAATTCTAGACTGAAAACAGATAAATTAAGCAATGATATAAAAGTATTAGCAACACAGTTTCTATTCTAAGTTCCTCAAGGGCATTTAGAAAATTACTAAAGAGAAAGAGAATAAAAAATCAGTTTAGACACAGTTTTTCAAATTACAGTCCTTTATGAAAAGCAAAATAAACATATAATTAAAGGAATTTTACTTTTTCCTTTGGTGCCTATTTTGGTTTTAATATTGCATGAGCAAGAAGAGATCGTTACTACTTACAAATGGAAATTTCCATTTTCAAAATGTCACTTTCTCTGTATATGTATAATGTATAAAATAGAGTAAATGAGTAAACACTGGTAAAACAAACACATAAAAGAAAATGTGGCAGCCTTGAGTGTGTGCCACTCAACTCTCCCTTCTGGAGAACCTGTTAAGTAGCTGGTGACAGCCTTCAGCTGCTGGATCTCCAGATATGCTGTATGGTTTATGCCGAGCCCACGTTGCCCCTGGGCTGCTCCCTTCCAATGACTGAGCCTGGTGAGGAGCTAATTAGGGCCTTCCTGCCACATGCAGCACTCTTCTGATGGGCAGTCTTTGCTCTCCCTTCCCCAATGCCATCAGCCTTGCCAAGACTTGCACTCCAGTCTAAAGCTCCTTCTTTGTAATCCTTCATTCTTCCTTCTCTCCAGGTCTGCAGGTTCTCCCTGCCCACTAAAAATCACCTCTGGACCTGGTATTAGATTGAGGTGATCCTGGATTGTGATCAAGTATCTAGCAGAAGCAAGTGTTAACTTTTGGAGAATTATATCATAAGCCTCAAATTGTTTATACTAACAATTTTTCAGGTACAGTGTCCAACAGAAATCTAAACTAGCTCAGCTTATCACTGGCAAATGGGAAAAACATACTGAGAAACCCCATCCTTGAGACATGTACACAGGGCTGTCTAAGACTGAGGCTGGAGTAAAAGAAATGAGTAACTGTTTTGTCCTCTCTCTGAGCTTTATTCTGAGTAAAAAGCAACAGCATTATACCACTTGGGGAGAGGCAAAAGCGCAGAGAAACATGACCTCTGGCAGTGGTACAGAGTCTGCTGAAAGTGAAGGTGGAGCAGGAATACTGAGAAAAGGCACTCGAGGCCGCACACTAAGCATAAGGTAATGACAGTTCTTTGCTGGAGAAATCTGAAGTCTGTGGAACATGGATGGTTATTATAAGAAAAACAAAACCCAAACCCAATTTAACTATAGACTAGATTGACTCAACTTCCCACACGAATGGCCTGATGGAAGAAGTGATATACTCATTTCTAGTTGTAAATATTATTCATTTTGTTTCTTTTAAACCAAATGTTTGGCACAAAAAAAAAAAAAAAAAAAGAGATAAACAAAAGACTAAGGGTGGGGGGAGAGGAAAAGAACCATGTCAAGAAATAAAATAGTCAACAGAAGCAGACAGAGGTAGTCCGGACATTGGAACTAATGGACAGGGACTTTGAAAATGCCTATGATTAATATGTTGAAGTATCTAAGTGGAAAAGGTAAACAATAGGCATGAAGTGATGGGGAATTTAGGAGGGAGATGGAAGCTATAAAAATGAATCAACTAGAAATGCTAAAAATGAAAAGCACAATATCAGAGATGAAGAATCCTTTTGACAGGATGGTAGCTAGCTTGAAGATGACCCCTAATGAGCCCTGCCTCCTAGTGTTAACACTCTGGTGTATGCCCTTCACATACAGACTAGAGATAACCTGTGCAACCAGTGGGATATTGGAGAAATGGCTGGGTGACTTCTGAGGCAACACCAGAAAATATATTGTGGCTTCTGCCTTGCTCGCTGCTTGGTCGCATGAGGGAAGCTATCCCACCATGTGATGAAAACACTCAAGAAGTCTGTAGAGGGGCCCATGAGAAAAGGAACTGTAGTCTTCTGCCAAAGAACAGCACTATGGGAGTGAGTTATTTTGGAAACAAATCCTCCCGCTCCAGCCAATTCTTCAGATGATCGCAGCCCTGGTGACATATTGATGGTAACCTTATGAGAGACCTGAGCTAGGACCATCAGCTAAGGTGTTTTTGAATCCTGATCTATAGAAACTGTGCTTTAAGACACTAAATGTTGGGTTAATTTATTACACAACAATGGATAACTAATACAGATGGGCTTATCATCAGACTGAACACTTCAGAGGACAGAATCAGTGAACTTGAAGACAGGTCAATAAAAGTTAAACCAGAACACAAAGAAAAGAATGGAAAAACAAAACCAAACAAAAGAGAACAGCACATCTAAGATATGTAGGCAAATATCAAATATATGCAGTTCGATTCACATAAAGAAAAGAGAGAGATAAAGGTGCACAAGAAATATGCTTAAAACTAATGTATAAGAACTTTCCAAAATTAATGAAAGACAACAAACCACAGGTCCAAGAAGTTTAGAGAACCCCAAGAATACTAAGTACATAGGAAAACACTCTTAGGCACACAGTAGTTCAATTGTTGATAACCAAAGATAAAGATAAAATCTTGAGGGTGTATGGAGAAAACAGAACTGTTACAAACAGAAAAATAAAAGTAATAATAACATCTGCCTTCTTATAACATATGTAAACCAGAAGACAGTGGAGTAATATCTTTAAAATACCGAAACAACAACAACAACAACAAAACACCTGTCAACCAAGATGTTTCTCTTACACAAAATATCTTTCAAAAAATGAAGGTAAAGACATTTTAAGACAAAAGCTGAGAAAACTTATTAGTAACAGACCAGGAGTACAAGAAATTTTTAAACGAAGCTCATCAGGCAGGTGGATAAATGATAACAGATGGAAGTTTGGATCTACACAGAGGAATGAAGAGTACTGGAAGTGGCAAAAATAAAAGAGACATTTTCCTCTAATTTTTGACCTTCCTAACAATAATTAGCTGTCTAAAGAAAAATAACTACAGTGTATTGTGGGGTTTATAGCATCTGTAGAAGTAAAATCGGTGACAGCAATAGCACAGAGGGCGGGAGGTTGCTAGTGGAAGTATTCTGTACCTTATGTGAGGTGGAATAATAGTACTTGGAAGGGGACAGTTATGTTAATGTACATTGTAAACTTTGGAGAGATATAGTTAATAACCAAACAGTAGGGATAAAATAAATCATAAAAATTCTCAATGAATATTTAGGAGAGAAGAAAAAAAGTAAAACAAACAAACAAAAATACTAAAAACCAAACCAGATGGAACAGATAAAAACAAATAGTAAGATGATAGATACATATCAAGCATATTAATAATTACATTTAATGTACATAATCCAAACAGTCTATTTAAAAGAGGTTGGATAGAGGTTATGATCTTTCCCCTCTGCTCTTGCCTAACCTCCTGCAGCTCAAAGATGCCAAATGCATTCTAATAGACCAAAAAAAAAAAAAAAAAAAAAAAGTTGGATAAAAGAGCAAGAACCAATTATATGGTCTGCATAGGAAGCATACTTTAAATATAAAGATACTATGTAAGTATGGAAAAAATACTCCCTTTAAACACTAGTCAAAAGAAAACTGGAGTTGCTATAATACCAAACTAGATTCCAGATAAAGAAATATTATAAGGGATAAAGAATGATATTATATAATAATAAAGTCATCAGTTCATCAAAAAGATGGAATTTTAATGTTCATCTAATAACAGAACTTCAGAATAGCCAAAGGAAAAACTGATAGAATTGAAAAGAGAAATAGATAAACCCACAATTATAGTTGGATATTTCAATACTCCCACCTTAATAATGAGTAGAAAGAAAATAGAAACTCAGTAAGGATATAGAAGATTTCAACAGCATTATCAATCAACATTTATGGAACACTCACCCAGTGCCTATATTCACTAGTACAATTTAAGTAGTCATGGATATTCCTTAAGGTTGACCATATTCTGGACCATAAAGTAAATCTTAATAAAATTTAAGAGGATTGAAGCAAAAAAAGAGAAATTCTCTGTTCAAAATGGAATTAAACTAGAAATCAACATAGTAAAGAAATCTGAATAATATCCAAATATTTGGAAATTAAGCAATACTCTTGTAAACTCATAGACTAAAGAAGAAATGCCAAGAGAAATTAGAAAATATTTGTAACTGAATAAAAATGTAACAATAAAATTGCTAAATAATTTCAAAAGAACGCAACAAAGGATGGAGAAGGGATGAAACTTATTAAAAGCACATGGAAAGATGGTAAATTGAAACCCAAATATATCAATAATTGCAGTAAGTGAAAATCTTCTAAAATTGCCAATTAAAAGACAAGGATCGTCAGATTGGATAAATGAATGAAACTTAACTATATACTGTTTAGAAGAGACACATTTAAAATATAAGGATACAGAAATGTTGAAAATAAAAGACTGGAGAAAGCTATACTGAGTAAACACTATTTTCAAGAATGGTGGTATCATATATTAATACCAGATGAAGTGAACGTTAATGCACAAAGCATTAGTAGAGCTAGAGAGATATTTCATAATGATAGAAGATTCATTAATAATTCTAAATTTGTATGCAACTAATAACATAGCCTTAAAATACATAAAGCAGAAATTGGCAGAACTCTGAAGAGTAATTATCAAATTCACAGGCATAACAGAGTTTGATACAGAGTTTAATCCTGTTAGTAACTGATCAATAAGCAGACAAAAGTCAGTAATGATAAAGATTTGAACAAATGATCAGTAAGCTTGACTCAGGGAGGACCAGGAAGAACATTTCCATGGTTCCAAGATGAATATTTCCTGTAGATTTTTTTGTCAGTACTTTTTATTAGATTCAACCTGTTCATTTTTATTCCCACTGCTCCATAAATTTTTATTGTGATTGAATATTAAGTTGTATCAAATATTTTCTCTTCATCTCTAAAATGATGTTTTAATTTTTCATCTTTCTCCTGTTAATGTGGTGAATAATATCGATTGCCTTTTGAATGTTCAACCAAGCTTACATTCTTAGAATAAGGCCAACTTTTTTGTAATGTAGTATGATTTGTATATTTTACTGATTTGGGCTTGTTTACATTCTATTTAGGAATTTTGCATGTATGTTCATGAGTGAGATTAACGTATACTTTTCCTTTTTTGTAGTGTCCTTGTTGGGTTGTAGAGCGAGTGTAAACTAGAGAATAATTTGCTTCTCTATTAAAATTCAAGATATGGTTCAATCGCCCAGCAATCTCACTCCTTGTTAGATAGCCAACCGGGTTGCTTGCACTATATACAGAGACATATACAAACTGTTTATAGCAGCATTCTATGGGGTGCTGGCAGGATCAGGGATTGTAGGGTTCAGAGGACCAGACAGAGTACTAGCAGGAATGCAAGTTGGATGCTTGAAAAATGGTGTTCTGGGGGAATTGTAATTAGTGAAGTCCAGGGAATCACCCCAAGCATGAGGGATGGAAGGTCTGGTGGAAGGTCAAGGTCACTGGAAGAGGAGAAATCTGGAAAGGGATAGGCCACACTTCGACAAGATAGTCTATGTGGTTTAGACCATTGGGTTTAGAATATTTCCCAGACTACCTTTCTTACTTGAGATTTGATAGGAGGTAGTAAATAATTTTCTTAGTCTGATAAAGACTTGAATATTTTGCTTGCAACTAGCTGAAACTGGAGGAAGGGTTGAGCTCTCTTATGGAAGTGTTGAAGTCTACCATTCCCATCCATTCAGCATGGCTTTATTATAATTTAGACACAGGAAGAAAGTGTGTGGAGCAGTGTGTATGTCAGCTTCTTAATACTGCATGTTCAGGGTTGGATTGCTTCTTAAAGGGCAAGAAGATCCCCCCCCTTTGTGGAGACTCAGGGAGGGGAGAGCACCTGTGCAGGTGGTAGCCATCCTGCAGTCAGAAAGGTAATGTGCCCTGTGGATCACCCACAAGTCTATTTGCAGTTGTTAGAGACATTTCCTTGGGTTTGAAGCACCAAGTTCACTAGGATGACTTCTGTGTGACTCATCCACTGATGGGACTGAGTCAGCACTTGGGAGGCTGTGTCCTGCACCCCACTGTGGGGGAAACCTAGGAAGTTGCTCCCAATGCTACCCTGGTGGCTGTCAATCGCTGCTCCTGGCTTGGCAGACTCTGTCTGAGCCAGTCCACCCTGCTGTCAGCTCTCCCTTGGAAACAGCAACAGCTGATTTTTGGTGTTCAGTTATTTTTTCACTGCTTTGTCTGAAGTTCTCTTTAATTATAATGTATGTAGAGATGAGCAGGGAAAAATGGAATTTAATACTTCCTTTCAAAGCAAGTGGTCAAAGGAACTCAAAATTATTGATCCTATAATACCGATATAATAATAAACAGCTGCAGAAAGTGCCAGGGCCTTCTGGAAGCACCATTGATTAACTTCTTGAATCCTCAGAACACTTGGTGACGGTGGCTATTCTCATACCTGTTCTACAGAGGGGGAAACTGAGTCATAGGCCTAGGAAGTGGCAGGGTTGGCATTCAAACCCAGATAGTTTAGCTCAAACTTTTGCCCTCCTCATTAAGCTATACTGTGTCTGCAGCAGAAAAAACTTAGATAAAGGAGCAGAAACATGCCAGGGATTTGAGAGTGGAGGTGGAATCCAGAAAACATTTAATTTAGATCACTTTTCGTTAACAAGAAAGCTGTTTGCTACATATTTAGTATGCAAGCTCTCCGTGGCAGATGACTCATGCTTTCAATGCCTTATGTAAGATTACTCAGTTACATTGAGTTTATTTTCAGGTATCTTCAAGACTCTTAGCAACAGCAACCAGGCACGGTACAGCATCACTTTTCAATGATCTTTGTGATATAATACCATGAGGTGTGTAGAAAAAGTCCCTGTAATAGAATTTCATGAGGTTTCACGTTGCTCTCACAAATATAAAGTCACACTCTGCAGCCTCCCCCAGGTCGTTTTACATCAAGTTTTGGTTGATGGTTTATTGAGGGCCTTCAACTTTGATAGACTTGTGTTTTATATGTGTATGCCTTCACTCATGTTTGTGTGGCTATGGCTAGAGGATGTTTCCCATGCTGAATGCAGTCTTCTGACAGTGTGTGTGTGTGTGTGTGTGTGTGTGTGTGAGAGAGAGAGAGAGAGAGAGAGAGAGAGAGAGAGAGAGAGAGAGAGAGAGAGAGAGAGAACAAGCAGAGACCACACTGTGCAGGTGGGACATGCAGGTGTATTAGCTTGTGTGTCCACGGCAGACGACCTTCTACCCCATTGCAAGCCACCAGCTTTGCCAGCTGAATTCCATTAATGCTCTTTGCTGCAGTAATGGTGCGGGAGCACTTGCCCCGTAGAGAAAGGAACATGGAATGTGAGATTGCTATAACTCAAGGTTCTTGGAGAAACATTTGGTGCGGGGCAGAATTGTGTAAGGGGCTCAGTAACCTTGGGTTATTCTTACGGTGAAAAGTTCCATCTCCCCCTTTCGTGGAATTGCCTAGGCTGTGTGACAGAATGCATGCTGGCTGGAGGGCTGTTGTGAGCCCCAGGCATGAAGACCCCTTCCCTGTTCCTATACCCCCGTCTTGCTCTCCCCACCATATGGGTTACCAGACTCCCAACAAGTTGATGAAGAGCCCACCTGCTTCCTGTGACAGGTCCCGGCAGGCTAGGTGTCTTCACAGTGGTGGTTCTTTATGATGTGTGCTCAGTGCTTTGGATCTTTCTAGAGCAGGCTGTGTATGGGAGGGAGAAGTATGGGAAAGGCAGAGGGTTTTCCTGCCCAAATACACTGCAATGTGAGAGCAAAGTTACGGTTCTTAGTACATCAAAGGTTAGAGATTGGTCTCCAACTTATGTTCATGCCTATGTTAGGACCTCATGAAATTTTACTTTGCTTCATGATCACCCAGTAATACAATGTGTGTGTGTGTGGTCCCCACTGTAACCATTAATTTCACTTCCCTTAAGGAACATTCTTTGCCCATGATAGGAGTCCCAGTCAGCGAGAGTGGGGGTTCCTGCCTCCAGCCGCTACCCCAGCACCTTGTTGCATTGCATGTTTGTTCCACTGGGCTGACCTCTGCTTTGGTCCCCAGCTCTGAAACCTTTTGCTCTAGCTGGCACTGGGCCACTTAGCAGTGTAAATAAATACTAAGGCTTTTAGTAGCTAATGTGAGATATCCTTTCTGCTGCTGATAACTTCTTTGCTAGGATAAAGAACAGGTATGACGACCCTGGGGCTGTGCTGCATTTAGATTTGACAAGAATGTAAAGGATGTAATGATCTTGCGATTCATGTAATTTTCAGCAGCAAGTGATGTTAAGCAAAGGGAGTCCCTTAGAGGAAAGGGTTATCTCGGCAAGCGATGCTTCTGTTTATCTGTACAGAATAAATTAAGATGTGCAATGTGGGCTACATTCAAATAATATGAACGATCAAAGGAAGATAATTCTCTCCTTTTAATTGTCAGCTTTGGATAGATTTTAAGCAATTTCTTTTGTGAAGCAAAATCTCCCACTTAATAACTAAGTTTGCATGGGCAATAATTTGTTTACAAACTTTTTTTCTTGTGGAATATAACATCCATACAATATCTATCAACAAATAATTATGAAGTGATAAACAGTAAATAATTCAGAAGTGAACACTTGTTTAATCAGCATTACATTATCAGCACCACAGACACTCAGCGTGTGCTGTGCCCTTCCAGAACAACCCCTATCCAGACTTTTGGGGTAGTCATTTATTTGCTTTACTTTCCAGTTTTACCTCTTTTGTGCTGGGCATATTATAAAATATATCCCTGAGGTGTTTTTATTAATGTTGTTATTGTTCTTGTTCATCTAATTCTTCTTTAAAGAGCTGTAGTCTGGGAGACGAGAGACTATTATCATTATTTCTCCCGCCCGATCTAGTTTTGTCTTTTTAGAGTTTCTGGGTTTATTTTCTTATATGTGGGGGGAAAAAAATGAGACGTTTGATTAGATAAGTGTTTTCATAGCTTTTTTTTTTAAAGGGTAAGACGAAGTTGTGTATGAAACTTCAACATAAAAACAAAATAAATTAGTATTTATTTTGTAAGTTCAGATTATAGAATTTACTCATTATAAACTGAAAAATGAGAACCCTTTAGCACATTGGCAGCATTCAGTGTGCTAAAATTTGTAATGTGGAGTTCCCCTATTTTTTAATGTAATCCTATTTTAAAAGTGTGTAAAGTTGAATGTGCAATAGCTGATAAGCACATGGAAAGATACTGAGCATTGTTCAAAATTACGAGATACTATTTCATACCCACTAGTGTGACTACAATGAAAAAGACAAGTGTTGGTGAGGATGTGAAGAAATTGTAACCCTTACACACTGCTGGTGGCAATGTAACATGGTTTGGAAAAAAATCTGGCATGCCTTAAAAAGTTAAACATAAGGTTATTATGTGAACCAGCAATTGCACTCCTAGAAATGAAACACATGTCTATGTAAAAACTTCTAAACAAGTTTAGATAGCAGCATTATTCATAATAGCCAAAAGGTAGGAACAACCCAAACATCCATCTAACAGATGGATGTATAAACAAAACGTGGTCTATCCACACAATGGGTTGTAAAAAGGAAAGAAGTTACTGTACATGCCACAATGTAGGTGAATCTTGAAAACATTATATGAGTGAAAGAGGCCAGACAACAAAAGACCATGTATTGCATGATTCCATTTATATGAATTAACTAAAATAGGCACATCTGTAGAGACAGAAAGTAGAGCATTGGCTGCCAGGAGCTGGGATGATGGGAGGATTGGGGGATGTCTGCTAAGGGTGCAGGGTTTCTTTCTTCCGGTGATGAAAATATTCTAAAACGGATTGTGGTGATGGTTGCACAACTCTGTGAATGTACTAACAGCCACTCGGTTGTACACTTTAAACGGGTGAGTTGTAGGGTAAATGAATTATATCTCAATAAAGCCACTATAAAAATGACAAATGTGCAAAAGTGAGATAACGGTCTTGCACACTACAAAGCAGGGAGCAGAAAGTAGTGAAAGGACTCTGTTCCTGAGAGACAAATGCCATGATAAAAACAGTATTTCCTGTGCATCCAGCATGTTCTCTCTCCTCCATACTGACCAGGACTGGTCACCTCGTCCTGCGTGCCTGATTCCTGATGACTTTGTTTCAATTATCACTAGCTGTTGCATTTCCAAAATATTTCTATTAGTATTCATTTTTTTAAATAAATAACAAGAGCAAAATGCACTAACAGTTTCACATAATTTCACAAATATGTGATACTTTATTTTGTACGTATGGGGGCTTTGACAAACAGGATTTGCTTGGCTGGCGGGCAGGGTTTGTGATGTGAGAGCTCCAAATGTGTGCACAGAGAAATATGCAAGTTCAAGCTCGGGGATAAGAGGGCGATGTTTGTATTTCAGTGAGGTTTGTTCAAAAGCTGAACATAAAGAAGTTGATGACTGCCTGACTACCATATACATTTCAATGTATGTATCTTTAATAAGAGTTTAGGTAAGTTTGAAATCCAGGAAAAGAAATCAGAATGAGATGTTCGTGGAACCCCGAAGCACTATTGTAGAACATGGTTTGTAAACCACTAGATCAGGTCATATTTTTCATGGTTTACTATTTTATTTAGTTTACAGCTACACGTGAATATCAACTTCCTTACCTCCATCCAAAGCACTGGATAGATTGCTTTTGATAGGTGCCAACTGAGTAGAATAACTATTTGTGCTGGATTATTTTCATGATAGAGTTTAAATTTATGTTTAGTGGTATGGCATAGCAGAACCTTTTTTAAAAAAAATAAGCACTTGCAAATTTATTATTAAGCCAACGATCACAAATTAGGTTGGGATTAATTTTTCTCCACACTGGCCTGTGAACCTGAATTTTCTTTCAAAAAACACAATAGTGATGCCCCATGACCCCAACATACAACCTATTATACGTTATTTATATTCTCCTTACAGAACAGGAAACCAGGGAGGCTTTTAGAGATGCCCTTGTTCAACTTTCTCTTTTCCAAACGAACAAACAGTTTGAAAGTAGGCACGTCTCGTGGGCAGAATTTCTTGGTGAAGTCTATGGGATAATTTTAGGAATTTGGCTTTAAGATACTTCAATTTTTTTTTTTGTTTGTTGTTGTTTTGTTTTGTTTTGTTTTGTTTGTTTTGTTGTTGTTGTTATTAATAGAAAGGCTCTGGCTACCTGTGGAATTTCTGGGCCCAGACCATATATTTTCCTGTGGAAGTGTGTTCGTTATTCTAAGGTGGCTCTGAACTGTTACAGCAGAGTTGGCTCATTTGGGACCACAGGATGTCTCAGGATTATCTGTGTAACGTCCTCTGTCATGCCAGCGCACAGCTCTCCCAGCGTCCACGGGCATGAGAGCTGGACGGAGTCCTCTCCATTCCCAGCTGCAGGTTAAGGGGTGCGTCAGCTTTGTTTCAGTCCTTTGTAGAAATGTATTGCAATTTTAATACACTCTACTGTGATGGACCGTCAGATTGCCTCCTTTTAAACATTTTCCTCTTACCACACAATTCTGCAATGCACCATCTTGTACATCTCCTGTCAGAGTGAGAACATCTAACGCATGCACATGCTTCATTTCTTTTTCATGTCTGATGGTACCTTCTAGAATTTCTAGCACCATGGTGAATAAAACAGTGTTGGTGGGTGTCCTTGTCTTGTTCCTGACTTTTAGGGGGATGTCTGATGTTTCACCATTAACTAAGATGTTTGCTGTAGGTTTTTGGTAGAATCTCTTTGTCAAGTAAAGGAAATTTTCTTATGATTTGTTAAGATTTCTTTTTTAAATTATGAATTGTGGTTGAATTTTATCAAATGCTTTTTTAGCCAAGATGGTTTAATGAGGGATCCCCCCAGTTCCCTACTGTCTCATATTTATGGGCTAGCTGGGGCCTTCCAATGACTTAAATTTAGCCTTTATGTCTTGGGGAGGTGTGTTGTAACTTTCTGTTAACCACAGCCATCCAGAAAGCCCTGCACCCCACTCCCCCACAGCACTTGTGGGATTTACCACCAGATTCCTCCTTAAAGCCACTAATGAGATCTGTTCTTACCTATGGAGGTCCTCACGGAGACACCTGGCCAGGTAGGGGTGCCCACGTTGCAATGACTTGTTGGGTCCTGTCCTCAGCCTTTGGGAGTATGGGGTGACTCCATCAGCACAGGTGAGGTGTGCATATGCGAGGGGTCTGAACCCCCCTCTCTTCTCTTTGTTACACTCTTGTGCCGTTGGACAGCTTATCAGGTGTTGGTATGAAGCTAAAGTGTTGGAGTCTCTTACTCATGGGCGAAAAGGGGAATGCTGTGTGTTTTGTGATATTTTATGTCCCAATGTCCTATTTGGTCTACAGGAAAGTCAAACAAGGCTGGAAGCTGGAGCTATGAATTAAGAAAATGGCCTCATGCTCCATTGATCTTAGGTAAATTTAAACAATGTTTCTGGGCACAGACCCCAGGGAGGGAAGCGACATGGTAGGATTAAGAGGCAAACCACAGAGGCGTGGAGGGGAAGGGGCTTACAGTGACCAGGCTGCACTGCAGGGTCCCTGCTGCCTGAATGGTGGTCAGCCAGGAGGTGCACACCGATTCTGGGGATAATTCCCAAGTATTCTGTGAGCTCAAGGTCAGATGCTCAGACGGGGCTCAGACCCCAGAGCATAGCACGTGGCTCCCTATTGACTGTTTGATTCTATTCTCTCCCTGTTTCACTGGAAGCTGTGACTAGGGGGAGAATGTCAAAGGCATGTCACCTCTCAGTCACCTCCCAGACCCACAGAAACCGGTGGTGCAGATGGTTTCTGTCCGCCTCTCCCCCTCACCTGCTCCCGGCTGGTGAAGACACCCATCTGCTCCCTGGCTGGCTCCAAGCAGATTGAGGCTACCTTCGAGACTCCTCCTTCCTCGACGAGGGAAGATTCCGTAATTCCTTGGTGTTCTTAAATTTGCCATTCCCAGTTTGTCTTTGATGAGTAACTCCCCAAGTCCGTGACAAGACATTGGCACATTTGCTGAGGCACAAAAGTCCCTGCACTGCCCTACTGTCTTCTTGTTCTGATTGGATGGTGCAGAAATGGAAATCATTATGTAAAATGTGGACCAAGCCATTCCTTTCACGGTCTCCAGTGGCTTCCCATTGCATCTGGATAAAAGCCAAGCTCCCTCTTGTGGGCTGCCATACCCCAGCCTTGGGTCCTGCCTCAGCTCACCACCTCTCTATGGACCTCACCCTCTTACGCTCTGCAGAGCTGTGCATCCCAGTGTCAACCCTGGGGCTCTTCCTGTTTAGCTGCCATAGCTGCTTTGCCAGCAGCAGCCAATGCCTGCGCCTTTCTGTCCCCAGCTGCCCCCACACCCCATAGCTGTCTAGTACAGGGGCATGGGAGCCCAGCTCCCTTCTGGGGCAGCACTTATGTGCCAGGAAAGTGCTAGGAGACTGTGAAGGCAGAAAGCAATCTCACCCTTTACTACCGTGTTTTCCCCAAAATAAGACCTAGCCAGACCATCAACTCTAATGCGTCTTTTGGAGCAAAAATTAACACAAGACTCAGTCTTGTTTTACTATAATGTAAGACCCATTTTACCTAACATAATATAATAGAAGACCAAGTCTTACATTAATTTTTGTTCTGAAAGATGCATTAGAGCTGATGGTCTGGCTAGGTCTTACTTTCGGGGAAACACGGTAGCTGCCTTAGAGATCTAGCCTATCCCTCATGTTATTATCTTCACAGCTTTTTGAGTGTAGTATTTGGCACACACACACAGTAATTAATATATGTAACACATACCTGAGTCACAAAGTCCTGTAATAAAGTGAATTCTTGTGAACCTCGCACCTGGCTTGAGAACTAAAGCTTCGGTATCCTCTAGTCCACCCTCCTGAATTTTGTGTTATTTCCTTGCTTGTACCAATATGAGTATGCATGCTTCCCTAATCAATAGTTCTATACTAATCTAGTAACCTAACTCTGCTTAGTTTTGAACTTAAAAAATAAAAGGTATGCTGTAGGAAATCTTTTGGAACTAGTCTTTTTCAGTTAGTGTTATGTTTCTAAGACTCACATGGTATTTCATGCAGCTGAGCACATTCATTTTTGCCAGCATCGAATATGCCATTACATGCACATATACGCATTTATTCATCCATTCTCCTGTCTGTAGACAACTGGGTAGTGTCATGTTTGTGGTAAAGAATCTCCTGGCGCCATATGCAGAGTTTCTCTGGTGAGTGCCAGGAGAGGAATTGCCAGGCACTGTGTTTTGTTTTTCTTATAACGCTTTGGCCTCTGAAGAGTCTTGTTGGTCTGTTTGTTTCTTTGCTTCTTGTCTGTCTCTCCCACTCCTGCACAGTGTGTGCCCTGCTGCAGTTGCCATCGTCCCAGTCCTTGGAGACCCTGTTGGGTCTAGACCTGCAATGCACGTGAAGACCAGTGCCCCAAATCCTGATGACTGGTTTTTCCAAACAGACCCTCCAGGAAGCACCAACTCTCCATTCTGGTGAAGGCGGTCAAGAAAAAATGGGGAATGCTAGGGAACTGATGGTTTCTAACCTGAAAATAGAAGTTTTAAAGGAGAAATTACATGTCTTGGCTGTACTTTTAAACGTAGGGGTTTCTGACTGTCAAGATCTGTTATTAAAGCTGAAAGGGTTTTTTTTTTTTCTAGCTGCCACTGTGTTTGAGTAAATAAAAATCGTGTTCAAGGTTCTGAATATCAGTATTAGTAAGAACATTAGAGTAAATTTTGCCAAGAGACAGACAATGCTGATTTAAGAGGGATGATGAAGGGGCTTTGAGATTAGCGTCCATTTGGATGACAGATTTGATATGTGGTGTCTGTGGTCTTTGGTATAATGAAAACACAAATAATTGTTGAACTTGTCTTAAAAGCCGTCTTTTAGAGGGAGTGGAAAACATTTATCAGGTGACAGTGTTTGGAAGTTTAGGGAGCTGTCCAAGTCTGATTTAAAATCCGACTGCATTGATTCCACCATTTTTGTCCCCACATTTTAATTTAGAGTGTGGTATCTGTAGGCCGTTAAGTAAACTATCTAAAGAATTCACCAGTATTGGAAGAAGGTGCTGCTGAACTTAGAGTGTGGTTTTTGTCTTCCAGAAAGTTGTGCAGTTAACATGGAGAGGAATGCCTGGGAAAGCAGTTCCCAAGAACCGGTGACATAGCTCTCCTGGGAACGCCCTTCAAATGTGCAGATGACGTAGCTGTAGGAGGTCCTGGAGTAAACAATTCCCACTGCTTCTAGGATACATTTCTTTCTGTAGCACTTGAATTGCCAGCTGTTTTCTCTGACTAGTTCAATTGTGACAATTTAAATCCTTTTAAAATTCATTTTTTCACCAGTTTCTGTCCACTTCTTTACTAAGAAGTAAAAATACTTCTTAGCCCCACAGGGAGTTGGATCTTTTTGAATTGTCAGCTGGCCAGTTTTTTCTTTCACTTGTAGAATGTGTTAATCTATTTCCAGAATGCATCTTAAGTATTATCATAATCTATTCTTGTAGTTTAATTTCTGAATTTCAGGCTACAGATTTGCCATTCTGTTGAATCTTTGAAAAAAAAAAAAAGAGACTATCATTCGGAGACATACCTTCTTTTGGAGTCTTTTTCCCCACTTAAGAGCTATAATAGCCATTTATAATTAGTTTAGCATCAAACGTAATACCTTTTAAAATCGAAATTTTCCTTCACTTTTACACCAACTTTAAAGTTTGGGGGCTGTAAATGCCCTTGATTCTGGAGTGAGGACAGTTGATGCTTAAAAAAAGAAGTCTTGGGTATCAACCAGACAACTTGAAAATACAGATTTGAAACCCCAGGCAACTCTTTTTACCTAAAAATATTAAGTGGCAGAAGAGAGCCAGGATTACTTGCTGAATTATATATTTGCGTAAGAGGGACTGAGAAATCTTTGTTTTTGACTGAGCGATAAAAGGACTTCCACAGCATTTTTAGTTTAGCTTAATAATGAAACAAGCGAGCACCTTGTTAGTCTTGCTAACTGAGAAATTTCCCTATTTCTTTGCTGAGGGTCTGCGGCCTTTCTAGTAACATTAACAATATCCAATGAAAGAGTGTTATCAGGATATGGAGGCAGGGGGTTGCACACACAGATGACCTGTCGTTTAGGGTATTCTTTCTTCCATCTTTTCATTTCAACTTGAGCACCTCATTAATCCATCTCCCTCCTGCTCACACCATGACAATCTTACACCTTCAACAATTTGAATTTGTCTAGGGCAATCATGGAATTTTGAGATTTCACTGGTGATCACGTTTTTAAAATTTCCTGGTGAATAACTTTTCGCTGAGAGGTTGCTGCCAATCTCCTGCTGAATCTGTAATATACCATGAGCTCCTTGATAAGAGGAGCCGTTTCGTAACTACCTGTACGTTGTCCTCTTGGTACATCTGACACATAGAGCTTGTGCCCTGAGTATTTGCTGAACTGAGTGGTTTGGAAGCCTGGAGCCCTGTGGGTGTCGGAGAATTAGTGCCAACTAATGATAGCAAAGACCAGACATGTAGTCAGTTGTTGTAAAGGCTTCTTATGTTGGGATAACCAAGCAAGTGATGTAGGCCGATTTCAATGGTGTCTTCTTCAAAAGACTTCCATTGCTCACCTTCACTTGACCTTGGTGTTCTCATGGTAACCCTATCTGGCTTTATTTAGGCCAGGCTAAACTATAGTTAACAAGATCTGTGGTTGGGTCATTTGAAAATCTAATAGAACGTGGTAGTTTTCTCCTGACCTATGCTGCACCACAAGTCATGTCACACATGTATTTGTAGTGGAGACAACGTAGCATGTTAATGGGCTTTGGCTGAAGTGTCCAGGGTTGAATAAAAATCAGACAGTGGGATAAATAGTTAGTAAAAAAAATAGCTTCTCATTTCCTTTCTTTGGGAGATTGCATTTCATCGAAATCTGTGTATGTGGGTGACTGTTGGTGTAGTTGTTAAGCAGAAGTTTATTGGAAAAGGGAGCATGGAATAGTAGGAAGAATATGGGTTTTGAAGACAACTGGGCTTGTGTTGGAATCCTGGTTCTGGCTGTGTGATCTTGGACAATCACTCTGAGCCTCTATTTCCTCATATAAAAATGGTGATAATGATACCTATTTTGTAGGATAGTTACAAAGGCTAGAGATGATAAATATATACAGTGTCTGGCACACGGTAGGTATTAAATGGCAGTCATTGTTATTTTTATTGTCATTGGAATTGCCCTCCCCTTTAAGAGGTAGGTAAGATTGACTTTTGATCCCCATACTTCAGAGTGGGAAGATCCAGTGTCCTATCCAAAATGTTGTGAATTCTTCAAGTTCTTACAGTTTTGTGTCTACTGCTGGTCCCAAGCTCTAACTTCTCGGTTGGCTTTCCTTTTTGAGGGAGCAAATCAAGTAGGAGACATTGTTCAAAGCACGATGGTGTGTTCAGATGGTCAAATGTCCTGGGAGTCAGTACCTCAAAACTAAAGCAGTAGTGGGTACTAAACGTGATAGAGGATGCATTTTTGATTTGGATAATTTGTTAAAGGTGCCACTTATGTTATTTTCTATGCCTTCTGTATCATTGAAATATTTGAAAACTAAAAGAATTTTAAAAGAGCTAGGACAGGAGTTGGGAGAAGTACTTGATGTGGCTAGATAGGTTATAGGATATGTTGGTGAGATTTAGCAGTTAGGTTCTGAAAACATACTTATAAATGAAGTGACAAACAAAATAAAGTAATGGATTCATTTAATGAGATTAACCATAAGAAGCATTCTGACTGTGAGGGGAAGAGTCCACAGTAGCAGAATAATATTGTTAGATCTCATTAAGGGTGAGATGAGATGGTTTTTATTCTCCTGTGAAATGTAGCCAAGGTCCCCCCCATCTTTTATAGACCACCAGAATATATTGTATTAACTTTTGTTTTGACTTCTCCATTAATTTAATTGGAACATCAAGACATTTAAGTGGCCTTTGGTTATCATATTCCCTTGTTTTTATGTGAAATGAAGCCCAGGCCACTTCAGTGATATGTATCTTGAAATGATGCCCCTCTGGGTATTTTTAGGTGAGGACGATACACACCAGTATTTTCAAATGCAAGAGAATTGCCACCGAGATTCACACACTGGCCTATTTTCTACCCAAGCAAGCTCATTAGTGGGGTTTTGTATTTTGTAAAGATTTTGAAAGCTTGATTTACGAAATAACTGCTACTATTATCCTACAACTGCCATGTCAACAAGCACCATCTACTGCAACTTAGTGTGCTGAGTATTCTCTGTGCATCCTTGGTTACGACAGCTGCTGAGGTCACTACTTTCACTACTTTTGTTTGTTCCTCTTTTTCCCTAAGGCTTAGAGACACTAAGTGACTTTCCCAAGTACATACAAGTGTGAGGAGCAGAATTGGAACTTGGACACGATCTGACTGACTTCGAAGCACGTGCCCTTCATCATTGCTAGGTCTCTATTTCTGTCATAGCTGCTTCTCAAGGTGCTGAAAAGAAAAAGAGTGCAAAGAAAGAGAGCACTTGCTTTTATGCTGGGCTGTGGTCCGGCCCTCAAACTAGCAGTGTTACTGATGGAGTGAGCAGCTAGGATGGAAGGCTCGTGGAAACAGCTTCTGGGTAGGGCTGGGACCAAGCCTTTCATTCTTGTGTTCTCAGTGCTTAGCACAATACTAGCTTTGGAAAACCCCTGGATATAGGTGAGGCAGGTACTTTCCATGGATTAGAAGTTAGAAAGGTTGTGTTTGTTTGTTTGTTTGTTTGTTTGTTTTTTAACAACATTGTCTGCACAATCGTCTCCTTTATTATAAGAAAGAAAAAACAGGCTAGTAGAAATATTGAACTCATGGTCCATTTTACAGATTTTCAATAATAGATTTTTAGAATCTGAAAATGTAGGGCTAAATTCTGGAAATCCTCCTGAATTTCATGTCTGGAGGAATTAATAGAAAATCCGCAGATTTTGGCTTCAAAAGCTTTAGTTTTGCTTTTGATTGTCAGGGATGTTTTTAGCTCTATGTGTTACTGGAAGAGCAGAATTTTAATTTGCTGACATGAGAGGCAAAGATTTAACTCAGTGGTTTTAATTTTACTTCTTTTGGTTCTCAGGGTCATGATTTTGAAGGTGAGATTTAACAAATTAACAGGAATCACAGGAGAAAAGAGATTGGATTGACTAATTTTCCTCTTGATTTTTACGTCTGATTTATTTTAGATCTACAAATAATGTGCTGTCAGGAAAACAGTTTTCTGGGCTGTTAAAATTTGCATTAGGATTATAGCGTGCCTGACTTTTAATTTTAAGCTTAGTATCAACACATTAGTATCCAGATGCAATTCTGCAATTGACAGAACTGTCAGAGACCTAAGCTTCTCCTGAAAGACATTATTACTAAAAATAACGACCCCCTGCCCCGCCCCCCCGTGGGGGCGTATGCCTGCTCCAGTGAGGGATACATTAGAGAGGAATAATTATCCTAAAAAGCAGCCTCCCAAACTTTCGGTGTTTGACTCCAAAGAAAATGACTTTCAGTAAAGCATAAGGCATAAGGCACCTCTCAGAATGCTCTTTGAATGGGCACTTCTAAGTGTTATTTAGAAATAACAAATTAAATGGTGTTTCCTGTTATAACAGCTTTAAGCAGGATAGTGATATGACTGTAGAGTTCAGTCAGAAAGACCTAAGTTCAGATTTTGCTACTTGCGGTCTTCCTGCATTTCTTCACAAAGCCCCATGCTTTCTTCTGCTAAACAAGGATATAAATACTTTAAAAAAAATTGAGGTATATGATATTTAGCTCAATGTGTGAGCATGACTGTTACTGCTATTGTTATTGCTGTCACATGTCGATGTCCAGCTGACTGCTGTGGGATTAGGGCAGCGCGCTTATCATCGAAGCCCTTTAGGAAATGGAGGTGGACTCAGGTGGAGTCCGGTTTTTAAGCAATGGGCCATGACATGGCCACAGATCCACCAGACACTTCCTAAGGACCTTTACTAGTCACTGTGTTAGGTGCCGGATCACATTTGTGTTTTAAAAAAGGTGATTTAAGGTGTTTGCAGAGAGACTGGAAATATGGATGGTAATTAGGTGCCTTTGTATGGGGGAGAGAGAATGAAGGTCGGGACGAAGGATAAAAGATGTGAGAGACTATTTGGAGCAAAAGTGGACCGAAGGCAGATGGTGAAGCATTGGACTGGGAAATGTTGGGGGAGGGAAAGGAATGGATTATGAAAGGGTTAAAGGTTTCTGGTGTTGGCAGTTGGGGAAATGACGACATTAATGGAGACAGCATATGAAGGAGAAAAGGAGCACATTGGTACGGGGTGGGAAAGGAGACAGTGTCTTCCCTAAAAATTCTTTAACTGAAGCTTAAGTTGTTCTTTTTATGTAATAACGATGGGCCTTTATTGCTCATCATTATTCTGACAGTTCAGTTTAGGTGATATTTCTATGAATAATTCTGGTACTTTGATGCCATATCGGTGGAGAAACAAATGTAGTGTTGAGTCAGCTGGCATGGAACAGTTATCGATAGTCTGATGGATATGTATACAGAGCATTTTTTTTGGGGGGGTGGGGTTGTTCTTGAAGGCTACAAACCACAACTCAATAAATATCTTAGTTTTTCCAGTAAGTTTGCAGACAACCTACAAAACCATTTTTCAAGCCACGGGTAGAAAATGAACATCATTAATTTAGATGATGCTTCTGTGAATTGTTCCGTATTTTTCATTTAAATCATCCCAAGGCTGTGTTTGTATTGGACATAAAGGAGCAGTCTTCTCCTACAGAAATACTGTTTTACCTAACTGGGCAGATAGTGGTTTTGGATTCTGGAAAAGCCAGATTAAAATAATGATATATCTTAAAAATTCTTTTGGTTGGTACTTACTACTTTCCAAAATTTCCATTCTAAAGGACAGTAGACATAAAGGGTGGATGACCTTGGGAAGCAGCTTTGTCAGAAATTGATAATGACATTTAAGAGGAAGATGAGCAGGAATGAAAGCTGCAGCCTGGGAGAAGGGCTCTGGGCTGCAGTGCCTTCCAGGAGATAATGTTGCTGGCAGCCGGTGTAGCCCTGAGGGAAGCCATTGCAGGAGCCCAGGAACTGAGGGTTATGAATTGTACATTTCTCTATGCAAAGAAGATTCTGGGCTTCTCCTCCACTTGGCTTTACATTTCTGTCATTCTTAGTGAAGGTGTTTGTCACTTCATTGTTACTTTACAATGATGGAAATAAGAGAGCTCCCCCAGTGATTAGTGAGTGCTTCATTGCTTTTCCGAAGACCCCTGCACACACTGTTGCTGGTGAGGCAGTCTGACGTCTTTGAGCTCTGCAGCAGTTCCTTGATGGGATTCCCCTGGGCATCACTGGAGATCTGTTAGCTAAGGAAAGGCAGTTGCAGCTTATTTTCAGTTTTTCATTGGCCAATGAAACACTCTTAAACTGCTTACTTAGCTTTCTGAAAATAATGTAGGATTATTTCAAAAGTGACCTGTGTGGCTTTGGACTTTCCTCCTATTTCTAGAGAGATTTTTATAGACCAGTGTGGATGACGTATGTGATTTAAAGTATTATATATTGCATTTGTATGCTTTCCCTCATACTCTCTTCCCATCGGTTTTAAGAATGAAATGGGACTTTAACATTTGTGTAAGACCCATTGTAGCAAGCTACCATTTTTGTCAGTAATAAAGATGAAGAATGCCCTAGTACTGAGGAGGAAATGAAGATGCTCCATCACTGTTCAAACTTTTCTGATGCCTTAACCAAGTCTCAGATGCCCCTGAAGCCGGTTGAATCTTAGGGTCTTTGGGGATTTACCTTGACAGTTGTCTCTTTGTTCCTCAAATTAACTTCCCTGATAAAAGGGAGAACGTGAAATAAATTAATACATGAAAATGACATGTATTATCAGGCAATGCATATTAAACTAGAGAAAGGGAGATTAGATTCAACTTTGGAATGGCATTTAGGGGAAAGAGTAGATGGTTTGATTGCCAACTAAAGGTGGATGTTCCTAGTTTCGTATTGAAAGGAAGCTGATTCAGTTTTCACTAAATACTGGTAATGTCCACCTGAATATTCCTATGGTTTGTTTCTAAATGGTTCAGTACTATACATATGGCCAACTGTTGGTGACCCTTCATGCAGATGTAGGTCGGAGTGGGATGAAGGAGAATGGTTCGGACTGTTGCTCCTTCTCCTCCCTGAGAACAGAAGTTGAATTCCGCGACTCCAGATTTTATCTAATTTCACCATCAACACGGTGTTCACAGGCACAGAGGGATCTCGTTGTCCCATCTCCTTGATATTTAACCAACCATTTCCTTATCTGGTGCTACTCTGTCTCTGAGGGCAATGTTCATAAACCTGACAATGCGTTCTCTCTCTCAGTGCTGGCCTCTATTCACTCTTCGTTCTGGTCGACCTCCCGTCTTTTCTGGCTTACTTTCAACCTGCAGATGTCTGGTTAGACATTTGCCTGTCTCTATTGGAGGGACCTGCCCTGGGGCTTGGGCTATGTTCTCAACAGGGGCTTGGGCTATGTTCTGCCTTGTACCCTGTGCTTCCCTTACCAAAGCTCTGACCATTATGTCATATATTTCTCAAAATGTGTCCTTTGGGACCCCACGCAGGTGGTATGTTCCACAAAATCCGTGGTCAGAAAGTTCTGGAGATGGATGGTGGGGATGGTTACACAGAAAGTGAATGTACTTAAGGCCACTGAATTGTACACTAAAATATGGTTAAAATGGTAAACTTTGTGTCACATATATTTTTACCACAATAACAAAAGAAAGTCTGGGAAATACTCATATTACATGTACTTCCTGGAGATTTTACATGAAAGAATCTAAGAAATCTTAAAAACCTTAACTATGCTTGACTCAATGTCCCCAATGCTCAATGTCCCCAAAACAAAACAAAACAAAAAACAAACAAACAAACAAACAATGATCTATTGATGTCCAGCTAATGAGTATTCTTTGGGACATTCAATTGTGATTGCCTGCTTAATCGTGTCTGTCCCACATTACATGGTGATCTTCTTGGGGTCATGGACAGGACCATTTCGGTAGTCCTAGAACAGAGGACAGAAGAAGCCTTCAGTGAATATATGTTGAATGAAATACTTAAATCGATATAATAATTGATTATATTGTGTGGACAATAATGTGTGGCAGGCAGTGGGGTATTGTGAAAGGACCGTGGGGACACAGAGACCAATGTTTAAATCCTAGTTCTGTGGTACCACACTCACCTGTGTGACTTTCTGTGACTACCTTTGATTTCTTTTTTCTTAACTTTATATTGGGGAATGTTGGGTAACAGTGTGTTTCTCCAGGGCCTATCAGCTCCAAGTTGTTGTCCTTCAGTCTAGTTGTGGAGGGTGCAGCTCAACTCCAAGACCAATCGCTGTTTTCAAACTTTAGTTCCAGGGGGCGCAGCCCACCATCCCATGTGGGAATTGAACTGGCAAACTTGTTGAGAGCTCGGGATCTAACCAACTGAGCCATCTGGCCATCCACGTTTGATTTCTTTATGTATGAAATGACAATAAAAAAACACCATGTTAGGATTAAATGAATCAATGCACTTGAAGTATCTGGCATAGAAGGTAACAAATGGTAGTTCCTTTCTCTTTCCATAGTAAGTAAAATGCTCATAAATCACTTATAGATGAAGTGATGTGGGTGCTTAGGATGAGATCTCTTCTAGCTGTGGGGATCAGGGAAGGTTTTGTAATCATATGAGTTAAAGGATTGATAGAATTCGAACATGTGGAGATCAAGGGGAAGGACATGACAGAGAACAAGATGAACAAACATCTGGAGGCAAGAGGGTAGAGATGTAGCCTCTTCAGAAAAACACTGTGGTTACTTCCACATTTTATCATTCATATACTCCCTCTCCTTGACTTTTGAGGAGGAAATTGATGTTTTCTCTTTAGACATATTTATCAAGATGAGACAATTTTGCCTTATTTTCCTCTCCTCCTACTCCTAAAAGTGCCTTGACATTAGCTTTCTCACCTCCAGCTTTTAGCATTTTGATATGCTGTCTTTTGCCTACAATATTCTTATCCTGTTTTGATTAACACTTGAACTAACAGGCAATGTGTTCTTTGGGGGCAAGAATCACATTCATTTTTATCCTCTCAGTGCTTAGCGTCATGCTCAATGCAGAGTAGTTATGGGCTAAATGAATGCCAACTGAATGGGGGGAGGCAGGAAGGGAGGGATGGATGGATAGATGGATGATGGATGGATGGAGGGAGGGATGGAGGGGTGGAAGGATAGAGGGGTGGAGGGGTGGCAGGATGGATGCATGGATGGAGGGAGGGATGGGGGTGGAGGGGTGGCGGGATGGAGGGATGAAGAAAGAAGGTATCTGGTTCTCTGTATATAAGACTGAGGCTAAGGATCTCTAAAGAGTTTCTGTGCAGTGCCAGGTTATAGCAGGTATGAGAAACAAGTCCTTTCCGTCAGACTTGCTGTGACCTGGCAGCAAGCAGCATACTCACAGTACAGTTTAGTGGTCCAGGTAGCCACAGCTGTCAGAAAGCTCTCAGAAAAGGCAAGAAGAAAAGTGGGACCTGGTTTGTAGACAGTCATGTTTGGTCCAGGACAAAGCGTGGTCCTTGGGGATACGCCCAGGGAGGAAAAGGTGATTGAACAGACAGGAGCATTTTGTAAAATGTGCGAGGATGCAGGCTCATATTGTTGCTTTGACCACAAATACACATATTTTCATGCCATTCATGCTTCAGTTCATTAAAGACTCATGTGTGTAAGAGGCTACATATCATAGGGATACGAAGAGCTTCTGGTTGATGGATCCTTTGGGAAATTTTCAATCTCACAGAGAAATGAAACACACAAATTCGAGCTATCTTTGAAGGCCCATATCAATTAGCATGTCCTCCATGAAATCCTCCCCACTGGAAATAGAATCCTATAAAATTATTTCGCAGCTGGAAACTTAATTTTGTGTCACCTATATTATTTACTAATTGCTTCCTATGGGAGTATTAGTTTTGTTTTCCCCTCCAGATTGAATATTTGAGGTCAGAGGCCATACCTTACTAAGGGGATGGTGAATATGCTGTGCTAATACACTACTTATGTATGATTCCTGTAGCGTAGCAGCTAGTACTTGACAAACACGTACTGTAGAAATGCTGGAATCTTTCGGTTAATCGTCTTTACACTAAAGAAGAATATGCACCTTAATACTGGTACAAATGCAGTACAATCTGTGCAGCAGGTTTAGCTGTATTATTCATATTATTTCATTATGATCTGGAGTATACAAATTAATAATATATTTTGGAAACAGAAGATTGTCAGTTTTTAGCCCAAATGTTTTTCAAAGATATCAACATAGTTCAACAGTTTTCTTATGGTCTTCAATTACATTATCTTCCTTATTTCTTTCTTGCCATCCTGAAAAACAATGAGATTTAATTTTTTCCTCCCTGATCTCTAAGTCCTTGTTTGGGGCTTGGAAGAAATTTCTGTAATTTGTGTTTGTTTTGTTTTTGGTGGAAGGGATGTTTGAGAGTGTAGCCCCGAGTGTCTGAATGGATATTCACCCTGGTGTTAGTGGCATTGTCCATTTTACTAATGTCTGCTGCCAGCCTCTCAGTCATCTTTATAGTTCTGTTCTGGGAAGGTGAGGTTTTACAAACTCAAGGTGATTGGCTCAATCTTGGATTTTCCCCTCCTAACAGATGGTTAAAAAGCAAAACAAACAAACAAAAAACACTAAGAATTGACTCTGAAGATTGATGAAAGACTTGTTCTTTAGAACTTAATTCTAAACCATTATAGTGTATATTTTATGATCAATTATTTGTACATGTACAGACATAACAAAGTTCCATAGGGGCCTGTTCCCACTCCTAGGTGGTAAACCCAGAATGGTATTTTGTTCAATAAGATTTCATTGCCCACTACAGTTTTCTTTATAGGCATTTAAGAAATCACATAATTCAATCTTGCTCAATAACTGTTATACATTGAATGGAAATAAGCTACACATTGACTGCAGTGCTGTATTAGGAGATTCTGACATTTATAGGTTAGGAATCATTTGTGTGAACTGTGGACTGTGCTCACAAACATTATGATTAAAAAGAATTATTTAAGCATCTGAAAATCAGGGGTGACCAGAGAAAGTTGTGGTTATAATGTGTATTGATGAGGGCTTGATTTCTTGTTACAAACAAGATGAATTTGAAGCACTTTTTTAAAAAAAATAATAATCCTAAATGATTTCAGTTACTTTTGGATTTTTGTAGCTTTCCCACTATGTAAGACATACCTGTTAGTTAACAAAATTTTTGAAAAAAAAAAAAAAGAAACATGTGCAGAATTCATAATGAGTTTAAATGTATCTAAAGGAAGTACTTTATAATTACATCAATTGGGAGTTTTTTTCAGTTTATTGGTCAATTCAATAGTTTTAATAAAAATTCTTTACCCAAAGAATGCTGTCTATTTGAATTTGAAGCAGAAATATATACTTTGTTAGGTATCTTTTGCACAAGAATCTCTCTTCCTGTGCATACTGGAGGGGTGCTCATCTTGGATGATTTTAAACTTCTTTTCATATAGTTATTCCTTCAGTCACTCACAGATACATGCAAGTACACTTATTAATAAGATTATTTTTCTAATGTAAACATAGACACTAGGTGCTGGTGATATCAGCTTTCAAATGGAAGTCTGCTGGTTCCACAACCCCTGTTCTTTCCACTGTAACAAAGATGGCAGACAGGTTTGTTCATACGTGTAACAAACATTCGTAGAGCATCCATTATGTGCCAGGATTTGTTTCTCTCTGCTTTCCATAGGTAGCCACTAGCTACATGCAGGTAGTTAAATTTAAATGAATTAGAACAAAATAAAAATGGAAGACCAGTTCCTTGGCACGAGCACCCTGTCCGGTGCTCAGTAGCCACCTGTGACTTCCGGCTTCCTCCCGGACAGCAGGGACTCGGAACTTTGCATCATCACAGAGAGTGCACTGGACAGCTCGGTTCTCGATGCGGGAATGACAACACTGGACGGACAGAGACTCTTGCCTTATGGAGCATCTCTAGTAGGACAACATGGACATAATTAGCATGTTAGATGGTGATACGTGCTAGGAAGATTGAGAAGGGGATGCAGTGTGAACGAGTGATCAGATGTGTCAGTTAACTCAGTGTGGGGGTCCTCTCATGGTGTATAAGCATACCAGGTCATTACGTTGTACACTTTACATACCTTACCGTTTTGTTTGTCAGTTTTACCTCGACACAATTGAAAAGATAAAGGAGTGATCAGAAAAGTCTTGGCGAGAGGGCACCGTTTTAACCCAACTGATATGAAAGTCTGGGGGGACGTGGGATGTCACGGAGAAGTTCTGGACTCCTTTTGATGTGAATAGGGATCTGAGCAATTATTCTTGACTTTGGCAGGGAGTGATTTTGGGAGATAGTATTGTGGTTATATTTATAAAGGGGAGTTCTTTTGGGGACACATACTAAAGTAATTAGAGATTAAGTGGTAAATCCTGATTTTCTTTAAAACACTCCTGGGGTCAGGACAGGGTGGAGGGAGAAAGGAAGCAAAGTTGGCTGGCTATGGGCTGATAAAGCTGAGTGGTGGGTACGTGAGGGTACATTATACAGTTCTCTCTGCATGTTAGAAAGTTGCTATTAAAAATAAAATAAAGAGCCTGATGATGTTAGTCCTGATAGCCTCATTCAGTGGCAGTGAGGCCGTGAATTTGGGTGGAAGGGAACTCACAAGGCTCACAGTGATTCTCTGAGGACCTGGCTCTGATCTAATTTGGCAACTTCACAGGACCTTCTGGAACATTCTTCTAGTGAAGGCTTTGGAGAAAAGGGTCCAAGGTTCCATAGGGATGTGTGCATGGGGGGAGGAGTGGGACCCCTCTGCCATGTTATTTGCCACCTTGAAGCACACCATGCATTTTCCAATGACAGCTGAAGGACAGCAGGGTTTCTACAGGTGGGACAGGGATCAATGTTGCTGCACGTGCCCCTCCTGCTTCCTGTGGCAATGGTGACTCCAGGGCACCTTCTGAGGGAGGGAGGAGTTTGGGTGTTTTGTTAACCCTCAAAGTCTTTTATAAAGTGCTGTTTACTTGAGGAAACTCACTTCTCAACGTCATGTTACCCTGTTTCCCCGAAAATAAGACCTAGCCTGACCATCAGCTCTAATGCGTCTTTTGGAGCAAAAATTAATATAAGAGCCGGTATTATATTATTATATTATATTATATTATATTATATTATATTATATTATATTATATTATAATGTATTATATTACATTATAGTAAAATAAGACTGGGTCTTATATTAATTTTTGCTCCAAAAGACACATTAGAGCTGATGGTCTGGCTAGGTCTTCTTTTCGGGGAAACACAGTAGTTAGTGGTGGTTGGCCACTGGTCTTTCCTTTTGAAAACTAGAGACAAAGTGAGAGCTGGAATACACACTACTTTTGTAGCTCCCAAGTGTGTTAGCTTACTGAAAGATTTGATTCACATTGGAGAGTTCTAGAATTTGGTATTTGCTTTAGCAAGTGAACATAACATAACCCTTTGAACCCACCTGTGTACAGAGGAAGTCAGAGGATGTGAGCTCAGGGACAGCGGCTGTCTCAGCAGTCACCTGCCACCCAGGTCGCTGACTTGGGAGGGAGGTGGAGGTGGAAGTCAGCCTCTGCCTCTTGCAAGATCAGAAACATAATGTCACGAGTGTCCTGGAGTCCATCAGACTCCTGTTTCAGGTTCGGCAAGCTCAAACACTGAGGAATGACATGAGAATGCTGATCTGATTTAGTTCACCCTGAGAAGTGTTCCCGGAGGGTGGGTTGGATGTTTTAGGGGCCCAGCTGTGGGCTTGGGGAGCCTCGTTGTTCATTTATATCTTCACCAAACATTAATTCTAGGCTTTTGGGTTAGAGTGTGAACAAGACACACATTCTGGGGTATGCTGAGAGGGAGGCAGGTTGAGGGAGCAGAGGCGGGCAAAAAGAAATAAAAGAACAGGAAAGCTAGCAGAGAATGGTGAGTGCTGTGCAGGAGGTGACAGTAGGAGGCTGTGACAGCGAGTGGCCAGATGGCAGGCTTGCATGGGCATCCTGACAGTTAAGCCAGCAGGTTCTTGGAGAGCTTGGAATCAAGGACCCCGGACTCCCTACCCTTTTCACAGACAGGCTTTCTTTAGTTGTGTTTATAAATACAATTTTAGGTCATTCCACAGCTCTCCAAGTTGTTTTGCTTATCATGTTTACAATTTGGTTTCTGCTACTTTCTGTGCTGACTCTCCAAAAACAGTCTCCCTGTTTCTCTTATTTTCAAGATTCAGTGAGGCTCTCTGTTTAGCTCCTGTCCATATCCAATGTGCCTGTAGGATATACTTAAAATCATGGAATTCTCTGATCCTGTGTAGGAATATATTTCAGGTAATTATTTATAATATTAGTGACTTCAGGTCTCCTGTTGTTTATTATTCATTTGTTTTTTATTTCTGGAATGTGTGCTGCTGGGGAAGGCAGAACTGGGAAGTGAAGTGGGCGATAGTTGAAATTAGTAACATAGAAATGAAACTTACTTTCAGGAGAAAATCGTTAGTATTGTTAATAAATTTTCGTGCAAGTTCCTGCTGACACAGATGAGATGAAAATTCTTAAGGTGGATCCAAATCTCTTTGCTTTAGACTTGCTTCATTTGGAAACACTGTAGAAACAGATTTGTGAATTACAGATTTTTGAGACTGTCAGAAATTGGGCCCGCACTTTCTTCAGGGTGGGTAAATTACGAACTGGCTATCTCCAAATTACACAATGTTGTTTAACGCGGTTTGATGTTCTTTCACTTACTACTAACAATTCACAATGAAAAACTATAAGGATGATCAGTGTAACCCCTGCAGTAAGTGGGTGTCCTTTGCAGGCCCCGCTGTCTGTTCGTCAGCCTATGTTTCCATGGGGCCACGAGTCCCCTTAGAACTCAGCCTGGGGATGTAGCTTTGTAAGGACCAGTTCCAGTTGTCATCTGACCTAGAAAGCCTGGGTATTTTGCCAAGTTCCACCTGCTTCTCTAATTTTATTTGTGAGCAGTCTTTTAAAAATAATAGTAGACAACACCAAAAGGCGGACACTTTCTGCCTCAATTATTTGGAGGCAGAAAGATGAGCTAATGGAACATTTTGTTTTCTGATGTGTACGAACTGCTTGTACACATGGATGGTCCTTTTGAACTTTGTGATTTGCTACTGTTTACAATGAAATTCATACCGAAGTCTCTCAGGGCCAGAGCCCAGATTTTAAAATTATTTGGAAAATTATTTTGGTATGTAACTCTGAAGTAAGTGAAATCAACCATGTATTTTAAAGTATGTGAACATCACAGAATTAACTGTTGAAAAGCTGATAAAATCTAAGATGTATTTTATTCTTTAGGCATGTTACATCATTGAGTCATGCAATGAGTATTTATAATGAGAAAGCAAAAGAATTCTCTAGAACACCTAAATTTCTTCTTGGCAATTGGGGATAATAGAGCATTTGCAATTCCAGTTACACATTGTTCTGCAAGGCAGAAGGTCCCATTGAGCTTAGAGCCTTTACTACTTCACAGATGGGTTCAGAGATGAGAATATAAAAACATCAGGGCGTACTGGTTATGCTCTGGCGTTTCAGGTTCAATCTCTGTACAAAAAACTTACCAAGAAAATAGGTACTCACCAGAAAGTTTGGCTTTACAAGAGATGAAGCTAAACGTTTCTGTTTGGGTTTGAAAAAAAAAAATATGCTGAAAAATAATGAAACAACAAATAAATTAGGAAACAGAACCAACCTCTTTTCTGCGGATGTACCATTAATACCTGGCACACCGAGATGGTCCTAAAGAGCTGTAAGCAGAGCTTTCTCACTTGATTAGCAGAGCTGTGCCTTGGTGGATATCTGATGGGCAGATCGCAAGCATCCACAGGGCGTTTTTGGTGAGTCCTTGCTGGCACCTCTCGGAGCTTATCCTTTTAAACATTTCCAAGAGTTGATTCTCAATCTGGAGAACAGAGGAGAAAAGCGTGATTATTCCAATTAAACACGTGGTGTGTAAACACTCAGGATTTTTTACCTTACAATAAAATTCCACATCTGCTTGGCATCCAGATCATCACATCAGACAGTGGTCCAGCTTTCCTCAGGGGAACAAACACTGTTTGGCAGTGTGTCTCCAGGGAGGGCAGTTCGCTGAGTAATCCCTCTGGGCAGGATGGTGAGGTCCTTTTGTTTGCGATCACTTCTCCACTTGGTGAACACGGCAGTGTCATCATTTTTGCCTCAGGCAGAGAGTAAGCAATGCAGTCTGTCCACAGTAGTTTTCTCTAAGTTAGGGAATCAGTGTAGTTCTGGGATGTCGCTTTGCGTGTAAGGAACCCATAGCTGAAAACTGTGATTCTAGGCTGACTTTGTCTTAAAACCAAAAACCAAACAGCAACAGTTCTTTTCCTGGTTACTCACCCAGCCAAAGGGAAACTGATTTATTGGGTTCTGACCTCAACATACTGGTAGTATTGGGGGTCAGGGCAGGCTGGAAACTGCGGCTGTCCCAGTGTGTCTTAGAAAAGGCCTGCTCTGTCAGCCAGTTCACCTAGAAATGCTCTGTGTGGACCCTGCATGGCAGGTGCTGAGCAGAGGGCGAATGTTAGACCCCCTCTACCCAGTATTGTCCCTCTAGGATTTCGGGCATTACTCATTCAATGTTTTGTGATGGATGGAGCTCTACAAAAATAGGTTTGATCTTCCGTGTGCAGAGAGACTGGCTTAGGAACTTCCTATCGGCATTTTTGATGTCATAGTTTTCCTTTGGGTCATTATCTGGGGGTTATGAACTTTGTTGTTATCTGTCTTCTCATACCACTGCCTGTTAGAGGTAGAGTCCAATATCTCTTAAGACACTGGTTGTCAAGTTGATAGGTTTCCAAGCCTCTGTTACTCTGCGTCCCCTCTTCTCCGGCCTTCCTCTGGGAGGGTCACCAGCGCCTTCTGAGGATGGAGGTGAAAAAATATACACCATATAATACTTGAATTACAGTTTCGGGAACATTTAAGGGTGGGGCAATTTAAAATTTTTAGGTTTCACTTATCTGTTTTTGCTCATTTTGTATGCCAGTGCGAAGAAGAGCAGAGCTGACTGCCAGTAGCTATGCCTGCTTTCACATGTTGGTTGCTCTTCTAAATCTGGCTGTAGATTTAATTTGATGGTCAAAGCTGTTTTGCATTTTGATATTTTAGGGCATTGATTTAAATGTACTAAGACTATTTAAGTCTACCCAGTTCTTCCCACCCATGTGGTCCATGACATTGGAAGCAACTTGGTTGTTGGTTTTTCTGTTTTTGTTTTATTCTTTTTTCTCAACCAAAAAGAACAGATTAAATGTTTCATTTGAGATACTTTATTCTGTGACTCTTTTTCTTTTTTTTTTAAAAATCTTTGGGTTTTCCATAATAAGAATAGGAAATTTTCAGTACCTTTGATATGTCATGGTGGTTTCTTTTATCTTTTGATAGTGATAAAATGAGATGTCTGTGATTGCATGAAGTATAAAATCACTATTAAATTGCAGAGAGTGTGAACATGCATTCGTCAATTTCTTTTTTTTAAAATTTATTGGGGTGACAATTGTTAGTAAAATTACATAGATTTCAGGTGTACAATTCTGTATTACATCATCTATAAATCCCATTGTGTGTTCACCACCCAGAGTCAGTTTTCCTTCCATCACCATATATTTGATCCCCCTTATCCTCATCTCCCACCCCCCACCTCCCCATTTGTCAATTTCTAAATGTCATCTAATCAGATTCTAATTTACTTCCCCCTAAATACCAAAAAAGATTATTTTGCTTTTGCCTTTGCTTATGACATGAATGGGCTGCTGTGTGTGATTGCTTTTTTACCAGGTGAAATATATGTCAAATTTCTTGCTGGATCTTAAAAATAAAGGTGACTAGAATTTTATTTCCACAGTCCTAAATGTATAGCATAGTTGAAATATTTTAAGCAACAAATGATAAACAGATCTCCTTGGAGCCTTAGAAATAATTATACCATTTGTAGGTTTTTGTTGTATGGATAATTCACATGCTGCAGGAATGATGTGCTGTTTGGTGACAATTCTAAGAATGAATTCCACTTAAACTCCTAACATTTATGTCTCTGCTCTTCCCCCTTCCCTCCTCCCCTGCTCGCCCAATTTGCCCACCTTTAGATTATTTCAGTTTTGCATCTCTTAGTCTTGCATGTCTGCTGTGCAGGGTGTCCTTTGTGGAATTATAGTTGTTCAATTTGTTGTAAATTCCAGGGGAGATTTCAAGATGCTCACCTCACGCCACCATTTCAGTGACCTCATCCCTACCATTTATGAAATGTTAGACACAACATAAAACTTCATATCTAAAAATTCCTCTAAAATTAGTCATTTAATATCACTTTAGCTATAGCTTAGAGGTTTTTTCCTCTTTGTTTGTTGAGTGTTTATTGTGTGAAGTCGTTATTCTAGGTGCTAGGGACTCAATGGAAGACAAAATAGACAAATACTCTTCTCTCTTGAGCTTCCCTTGGAAGATGGAGGGATTCTGACAATAAAATAAAAAAATAAACAAGAGAATTGCAGAAGAGGGTATTGTTTTGAAGAAGAAAAACAACAGCACAGTAATGAGAAAGAGATCAGCATGTATTTGGGGGTGAGAGGGAGGGAGTTTTAGGTAGGTTGATCTGATTGCTATTTTATGGAAGTGCCATTTGGGTTGAGTTATGAAGGAAGAGGAGCTAGCCCTGGAAAGTTCTAGAGAAGAGCCTTCCACACAGAGAAGCAGCAAGTGCAAGTTCTCAAGTAGGAGGAAGCTTGGCAGTTGGGGTGGGGGGTACATTGTGGCAGAAGTATGTATACCCAGCATGTAGAGTAGAAGGGATGGGAGGCAGGGTTCAAATGAGGACTTGAACTGTTGCCCTTAGAGCAGCAACTCCCATCAGTATCAGCCAGGTGGTCTGGGTGACACCAGTGACTAACAGAAGACTGGTGGACTAATTGATAACATGTGACTAAATAAAAACAACTTTGTAATTAATACAAGTATACATTTCATTTCATCCTCATAACAAGCCTGTGTTTTTTAAAATCTTTACAATAAATATTTCTTTAGGTGTTTTGTAAGGATACAAGAAGGAAATCAGGAAACAAAAGAGGTTATTATTCTACAGATACAGAAAGTCTTTCAAAAGTAGCATTGAGAAGCTACTGAGTAGTGGAGCTGGACAAAGATACAGCTGATATAACCTGCCTGAACTTCAGAGTGGTTCTAGAAAACAGAATAGGTGTAGGTGCGAGTGTGCATATAGGTGTAATATGTGTAGGTGCAGGTATTGAAGGCAGTTTAGGTGTAGGTTTAGGTACAGGTGTAGGTGCAGGTACAGGAGGGCGTGTGTGCATGACATCAGTGATTTGAATCTGTGTTCTATGTCATTCTAGGATTTCTCGGAGATTCCTGAAGGGGTATTGGTTCTGGTAAAGGGGAGAGGGAGGCCGAACGGGTGGACTTCTCTGAGAATAGGTTTTAAAATATTCTGCTTTAAAATGGCAATTACAACATAAACATTGGCATGAAGTGAACAGATAATATTTTAAGCCTTCTGGCATTGACAATTTACCGAGCCTGTCCTGTTCACAGTAAGGATGGATATGAATATCTGGCCCAGGATTTATCCTCACTTCCTTCTACTCATTTCCTCACAGCTCAGTGTCATAGGTAACCTGCCTGTTGCTATTTTGGCTATTAGCCACTTGCACTGTCCAAATATTATCCAATATTATTGAGGGACAAGCAAAAATCTTTGAGACTCTTCTGTAACTTATTGGTCAAAACCTGCTTTCGTCAGAGTTTCTCCGTGCTGTGCGGCAGCTTAGAAAAAGGCTGCGCTTGATACCTGCCTCGTTGCTCCAGAATTTTACCCATCGCACGATGGGTAATGTGTGTTTGCTTCCCCAACAGGGTGAAGAATGCAGAGCTCTACGCACACGTAAATGCTTTCTTAGCTGGAATAGCAATGTGTTCACTCATAGGTTTCTCTGTTTTGCTCCCAGGAAGTGGAAAGCATTTCCATTCTTGTCAGCATAGTGTTTTCTGGCCCTGGGCTCTCTCTGCCTTCACACCCGCATGTGTTAAACAGTGCGTTGGCTTGGGTTGGCTGTGCCTTTAAACATATGCAGACCTTCGAGAAGACATAGCAAATTCAACAAAGTCTGGCTTACATGGTCTCCATTATCACCATTGCTATTGGGACCTAATTAGATTACTATTTAAGTTTTTTTTCTATTAGGGACATCTTACTCCTCTTCAACTAGGTTCTTAATGTTTGCTCATAAGAGAAGAATGTAATCAGAAGGCTCTTTCACTAGACTTTGACTTTTGTTTGTTGTGGGAGGTGAAGCTCATTATGCTCCCCACCCACAGGTCCACACAGACAACTTCCTACCAGTAACCTGGTTTCCATCAAGGAAATGGAGTGCAGATGCATTACCCCCTGTGAGAAGCTTTGTTTAAGAGGTCAGAGGTGAGATCTAGAATGTCCATGTCACTTAGTTCACAGGCACTGTGCAGAGACAACAAAAGAGATGATAGTTTAAAAGCTGTTATCTTTCTTCTTAAATATCTATTTTGATTTTTTTAAAAAGAGGAGAGCCAGTGCTCCATTGAGTAGAACATCCTCATAAAACCAGTGATAAAATAGAGTATTTTTACTAGGTGGGCTAAAAAGAGATGCAAAAAGCAAGAAAATATTTTTGGAAATTTACCAAATTTTCTTTTGCCCTGGGACCCTTCTGATAAACCAGTTTTATTGATTTATTTTCTCACTATGGGGAGAATGTTGGAGCACGAGGACATGCCAACATCATCTAGGTGTGAATGTGACCATGGGGCCCCAAGGTAGTTCCCGAGGAACCCAGACTGTCCCCTTTCTGGGACTGTCATTGGCATTATGCCATGCCACATGCCACCGAATGGTGGCTGGACTTACATCCTAGGTAAAGTTCTTTGCTACGTTCAAGTACATGGGGTACCAAATGCCAGAAACCTGCTACCCTGACCTGTTGGGTGGTGCTTGCACATCGGGGTAACCACCACTTAATCCTCGTAGAAACTCTGTTAAAGATATTGTGATTCCTACTAAGTTATTGTTGACCTGACTTTTCAGATGAGGAAAAGGAGATTCACAAGGATTAGTGTGAAGGCGGATGCCTTGCTATAGATTCAGCTAAGGACTGTTTTACTTAGCATCCAGACAGGGTTAGCTGCGACTGACAATAACAAAGGAAGTCCCAGCACAATTTTTGTATGTCTTGCTGCTTCACTAACTGCTCCTCCTGGGGTTTGGGACGGAAGACAATTGGTTTGAGGCCTGGCTCTGTTGCTTATTAGCTGTGTGCCTTGGGCAAATTATTTAATCTCTCCCAAACTAATTTCCTCATTTGTAAAACAAGGACAATAATAGAACAGATCTCACTGGGTTGTGGTGAGAGTTGGGGGAGGTGTGTGTAAGGAGAGGCCTGCATGTAGTGGGCTCTCCATGGTGGTAGCAGCAATATTATTACGGTTACTTTTTTGAGAAAACTGCTGATCAGGAGCTGAGAAGGGATGCAGGAGAGACTGTCAGGTGACAGTCCGTCACCTCTGGAGTGCCAGGTCTCCTTCTCTGTGTCTTAAATTTTCCACGTGGATGGGCTGGGACATACATAGCCAGCCACACACTGTCAATACCTGTCTCTACTGGGGTACTGGCAGTTTTTATGCACAATGCCTGATGTGCTGTAGGCATTAGAAAATTGGTCAGACACATTAAAAGCGAGTGTGACCTTCGTGATAAAAGATTAGCATAGTTCATTTTATTTAAATAAAAGAGAGTTCCAAGGATACTTGATTTTGATATTCAACATTAAATAAGAATATTTTATTTTGCTTCATTCAATCTAGTGTAATATTTAAACAGAAGGTATTTAATGAGGTTAGAGAGTGGTGCATTTATAATAAATCAGTGTGTTTAGCAGTTTTTAATCTGTCCTCAGATTAGTGGCGGTATTAAACAATTGTAAACACCCGTATGTTCTTGTTAATATCAACCTGGTTTGTAACACTTTTGTGATCTGGTTTCTTGCCTAACTCTAAGGCATCATCTCTAGTTACTTCCTCCTTAACTGAGCTCCCTTCCAACTGTACTTGGATTTCAATCGCACCTCCTCTCTCTTGATGTTGACCATTTGCACTGTGAACCTTCCTTCCCCATGGCCCCGTCTGCTGACCCCCACCCCTTCTCTGACCTCGCTGCCCTACCCCAGCCCCACCTCCCTCCCAGGTGCTATCTTGCTTCTTGCCATAGCTCACAGTAGTTGGAGTTGCAATTACCTGTTTGGTTCTTCATTTTCCCCTTAGACCTAATCTGAAATTTGCCAGTCTCGCATTCTTTCTAATATACCTACTGCTTTTTCAAATTAGCAGTCAGCAGAGAGCGGGGTGCATTTAATTCATGCTAAATATTTAGGAGTGATTTCATAATGGGGTTCTTTTGGACTCTTCTGTTAGAAATACCCTAACAATGACACAGGATGGGATTAAATAGTATTTGTAAAATATTTAAATTACTAGTGAGGGAGGGGTGTGTTCGGTGGTAGGCTCCACATTTAAAAAAGACCAAATCACTGATTTGTGGAAGTTGATCAATGAAAATTAAAAAAATACTATGTTAATGAAGGTTCTCTGTTTGCAACATTTCTCAGCAAATATTTTTCTCTAGATTTTAAGTGTATTATTATGAGTCAGCCTTTCTGATTGCAAAGCCTTAGTCCTTTTAATAATGTATAACTTCCAAATGAATCATGCGTATGCATAGCACTCAGATATGCCAATTTTATAATAATCATAATCTGAAAGCTCATATTTTCCTGTTTATTTGTAAAACGTTATCTCATTTGCATTACCTTTTATATATATATTATATATCATGTAATCTACACATTGCATTCACTCTAGTGTCCCCTTCGGGCACTTTAATTAGATAGTGTTGTTCTTGAATTCTTTTATGTATTTTGCAGAAATAATTTCTTAAAATAGCAAAAATGGTTTCTCTGGACCCTGCTGTTACAGATACCAGTCTTCTGGGAGTGTTTCCAGGTTTCTTTTCTTTTTTGGACTTTCGAACATCTAGTTTTTACTTGAGAGTCATGTCCATAACCCATGCATGCTTTTTCTCTTTCTGTGTTTGTCTGTGTGCCCACATGCTTGTATACCCAGGCTTGCTTGTGCATATGTGCGTCTGTAATGTATTGAAAATTGGTTCTGTTGTACTGGTTTTAGTGGAGATAATTGAAACACTAATATGAATTCTTTTGGAATATAAAACAGCGTTCGTAATGCCTATGGCATATCTTATGTGTATCCCTGGGTTCTGCATCCGGGCATAGGGAGGGGCCACTAAGGGACTTGAGCATCTGTGGATTGGGGTATCCACAGGGGTTCCTGGAACCGATCCCCTGCAGATGGGGGAGCGGGGGAGCAACTGTAATTTTGAATGACCTTGAAGCTAAAACTATCTCTGAATCCAAGCAGAGTTCCCAGCTAACAGTCCCAGCCAGGACAAACTCTGTGGTTCCAGGATCCCTGGTCTTAGTCTCCTGGAATCCTCACTCACAGACAGAAGGTTCTGTGCTCAGGCCTCTTTCCTGTATTCACAGCTGTAATTTGAAAAGCCGCCCCTCCCCCTCCCCCCAGTTCCGCTTTTGTTTTCTGTAACCTTAGCACTGTCAGATATAATATGGAAATTTATTTTAAAATGACAATAATTTCTTGTTAACTCGGACAAATGGCAAATGTTATTTCACATTGTAATATTTTCTCAGACAATTTGTCTAAGTATAACTGACAGTGGTTCCTACTTTTAAATACACTATCATATATACAAACAGTTATGGTTATCGTCTTAGGAAAATAGCAGAAATGGCCAGAAGTTGACATTAGTGGGTTCTGTCACTTAGTTACACTGAGTATTGGTTGAAATAGCTAAACCATTTGTTTTGAGAGTTGGAGGTCTTGCTGCTTAAAAATAAGCAAACTTTAATATCAAAGGTTTTGTGACAGTAATGCATGAATTTTATCGTTTCTATTGCCTTTGCTGAATTTGTGATCAAACTGTCAGTCCTTTCTGTATCTTATGAGCTATTTGTTATTTTTTTTAAGTGAAAATTTTTAACCCTGCAGGTGTCAACGTTTTGCTTGAGATTGCAGTGAAAATGTTGACATTTGCCACAGTTGGTAGTAAATCCTTCATTTGCATTTTACTGCTGTATCTGCTGAAGATATTCTTTAAGTTTGTATGAAAGCATAGTGGAAAGTTCAAGAACACATAGTATTCTAAGAAAACTGTGAATCTGAAATGAAACAAGTTAATAATGGGAACAGAAATGTGTGTCAGATGTTTAATTATGGAGGAGGAAGTAATATCTTGATAGTTACTGAGATTACCAGTGCTTTTGCAGATAGAATAACTAGATCGTTTGTAAATAAAAAGTATATGTTGGAGACCTTCTAAATAGCACGTCCTTATCAATCTCATAAATCCTGGAGCTGGCCTTTGCAGCTATTGGAGTATTTCTCTTGTTGGCAATAACTTCACCCAGGTCCTTCTGAATTGGCAGCTACTCAATAAAGTCAGCTATCTATGTTGGAATTGCTCCCTGATTTTAGGACACGATGTGACATAGCAAATTTGATCCTAAAATCCTTTTCAAAATGATTCAACTTTAGATATTTAAATGTTATATACATGTAAATTAAAAAACCTAGTACTTAATCAGTTGAAAATGTGGTGAGCACACGCCCCCCCCTCCCATTTAAGGAGCATTTTAAATGGTTCTCTGTGACCTTTCTCCTGATCAAATTTCTATTTCCCAATCAATAATCCCTATCCTGGTTTTTTTTCTCATTCTCTTGCTTCCCTGTTATTTAAAATCACATGAGTGTGATACTTGCTTGTTTGTGAACTTTAAAAATGATTTCACATGCTGTGTAAGTATTCTGTCGCAACCTGTTATTTTCACTTAACGTGTTTTATAACTGATCCACACTGATGCTAGTAGCTATAGATCATTTATTTTCAAAAGTGTATAGTATTCCTTTTTGTAAATGTATAGTACAGTGGACCCTTGAACAACATGAGGGTTAGCTGACCCCCACGCATGTTCGAAAATCCACATATAACTTTTAACTTCCTGACAACATAGTTGATTAACATATTTTGTGTTATATGTGTTATATTCTGTGTTTGTACAATAAAGTAAGCTAGAGAAAAGAAAATGTTATTAAGAAAATCCTAAGGAAGAGAAAATTCATTTACAATACTTAGTGGAAAAAAAATCCTCGAATAAGTGGACCCACGGAGTTGAAACCCATGGTCAACTCTAATTTAATTATGCAAACTACTGCTGATGGTAATTGATTGTTTCCTTTTTTCTTCTTTTAAAAACAATACCTGCTATGAACAATCTTGCATATGTCTTCTGATGTCCAAATATAAGAGTTTCATTGAAATTTATACCTAAAAGGAAAAATACAGGGTTGTATGGTATGGCATGTTCATATTCACAAAGTAATGCCAAATTGTTTTCCAGAACTTTAAAAGAAATGTATATAAAATGTTTATATACAGAAAAATATGTTTTCTAGAGTAACAAATGAACATTATACAACAATGCCAAGCTGTTTTCCAATGTATGCTTTTACCAGCTATCGCTAAGAATTCTGCTTGTTCCACATCTTTGCTGTACTTGGCTATTGTCAGACATTAATTTTTGCCAATATGAAGGGTATAAAATAAAATCTCATTGTGGTTTTAATTAGCATTTCTCTGATTCCCAATGCGCTTGAGTATCTTTTCATATAGTTATTGGCTATTTACTTTTCTTCTTCTGGAACTGCTTCTCATTTGTCCATTCAGCTGTCATCTTTCTTACTTTCTTTGGGTATTGAAGATCCAATTTTTTTGTCAGTGACGTGTGCCATAAACATGTCTTCCTCCATTATTGGCTTGTCTTTTTCACACTCTCTAGATTTCTACACTTAAAAACAATTTTAATTCTTATAATAGGAAAATTTGTCTTATTTTTCTTTGTAGTTAGGACTTTTCTGTGTCTGGTTTTATCTTCTCCAAGGTCATAGATTTTAAAATTTTTTTCTTCAAATAAAAATCTCAAAGTTTTACTTTCAACCTTGAAGTTCTTAATAACCATCAGTTTTTATTAATGTATAGTGTATTATAGTGTAAAACAAAGGCCATTGTGACCTTCTGATCATAGTGTATTATGGAGTGAGGTAAACACCATATTGTATTTCAAGATATAGATGCACTATTTCCCGAGCATATTTACTGAACAGAACATCTTGCCTATTGTCACCGTTGTCATGTGTATTGCTGAGCTCTCTATTCTGTTATATTTGTCCCTGTGCCAGTACTGTCCTCCCTGCATTATAATAGCTGTTGTATTAAGGTGGGTACCTTTGAATGAAATCCTTGCTCCTATTCTTCAAGAGTGCTATGCCACAGGTCACAGAGAACTAGAAATAGTGCTAGGACTTGTGGTTACTTTCATTCATCTTCAGAAATATTCACTCATCTTCAGAAAGGCAGTTAGCTACCTACAAGGTAGCTAATATTTCAAATAGCCTTTTTTTTCAATAATTTTTCATTTTTAATTACAGTTGACATACAATATTTTATTGGTTTCAGGTGTACAACATAGTAATTAGACATTTATATAACTTACGAAGTGATCACCCCGGTAAATCTACTACCCATCTGACACCATACATAGTTATTGCAATATTATTGACTACATTCCTTGGACAGTACTTTACAACCCTATGACTACTTTCTAAGTACCAATTTGTGCTTCTTAATCTCTTCCTGTTTTTCTCTATCCCCCCAACCTCCCTCCCATTTTGCAACCATCAAAAGGTCCTGTGTATCTATGAGTTTGTTTCTGTTTTGTTTGTTCATTTAATTTGTTTTTTTTTTTCTGATTTCACATATAAGTGAACACATATTGTAATTGTCTTTCTCTGTCTGACTTATTTCACTTAGCATAGTACCCTCTAGGTCCATCCATGTTGCAGATGGCAAAATTTTGTTTTTTTATGGTGCAGTAATGTTCCATTGTATATACGAGTATGTACCACTTCTTTAATCCATTTATCTATTAGTGGACACTTAGATTGCTTCCGTATTTTGGGTATTGTAAATAATGCTGCGGTGAACATATGGATGCATATGTCTTTTTTGAGTTAGTGTTTGGGTTTCTTCAGATAAATACCCAGAAGTGGAACTACTGGGTCCTTCTTTAGCCTTTAAGTCTTTCGTCTGGTATAAGTATCGTTACTCCGAATTTTTGTTTGTTTGTTTCCATTTTCATGAAATATCTTTTTCCATTTCTTTACTTTCAGTCTGTGTGTGTCTTTCTATCTGAAGTGAGTCTCTTGTAGGCAGCATATGTAAGGAGTCTTATTTTCTTATCCATTCAGCCACCCTATGTCTTTTGATTAGAGCATTTAATTCATTTACATTTAAAGTAATTGTTAATAGGTATTAGGTTGGTGCAAAAGTAATTGTGTTTTTTGCAATTATTTTAAACCTTTTAAACCGCAGTTACTTGTGCTCCAACCTAATAGTTATTGTCACTTAATTATTCATATTTTTGATCTTTGTCGTCGTCTCCATCTCCTTCTCTTCTTCCTCCTCCTCCTCCCCGCTTCCTCCGTTCATCATTTCTTGCAATACTGGTTTGGTGTTGATGAACTTTAGCTTTTTCTTGCCTGGGAAGCTCTTTATCTCTCCTTCAATTTTGAATGATAGCTTTGTTGGGCAGGGTAGTCTTGGTTGTAGGTCCTTGCTTTTCATCACTTTGAATATGAGCATTTCTTGCAAATCCCTTCTGGCCTGCAAAGTTTCTGTTGAGAAATCAGCTGATAGTCTTATGGGAGCTCCCTTGTAGGTAGCTAACTGCCTTTCTCTTGCTGCTTTTAAGATTCTCTCTTTGTCTTTAACCTTTGCTATTTTAATTATGATGTGTCTAGGTGTGGGTCTCTTTGGGTTCATCTTATTTGGGACACTGTATTTCCTGGGCTTGTGTGTCTATTTCCTTTCCCAGGTAAGGGAAGTTTTCCATTATTATTTCATCAAATAGGTTTTCAATTCCTTACTTTCATTCTCTTCTCTTGGTACCACTATGATGTGAATATTGTTACATTTGATGATGTCTCAGAGGCCCCTTAAACTATCCTAATTGTTTTTTTAATTCTTTTTTCTTTTTGCTGTTCTGATTGGGTGTTTTCTGCTACCTTCTCTTCCAAATTGCTGATTCAGTCCTCTGCTTCATCTAATCTATTGTTGATTCCCTCTAATGTATTCTTCCTTTCTGTCATTGTAGTCTTCATTTTTGACTGGTTCTTTTTTCTGTTTTCTATCTCTGTTTTGATGTTTCCTATCTCTTTGTTGAGTTCTCACTGAGATCACTGAGCATCCTTATAACCAGTGTTTTGAACTCTGCATGTGGTAGATTGCTTGTCTCCATTTTTCTTTCTTTCTTTTTTTTTAGTTCTTTTTATGGAGTTTTGTTCTGTTCATTAATCTGGGACATGTTTCTTTGTCTCCTTATTTTGGCTGCCAGCGGAGGATTCCAGGCTTAGCCCTTGTGTGTTTGCCCTTTCCTTTCAATGGTAGATGGTGGCTGCTCTGTGACCTGCATTTCACGTTTTCTCTTGTTTGGACCTTGGCTTCCCTCTTGATTGCTCTGTGGTAGCTGAGCCTCCAGGCCTCCACGACTTGGTTATGTCCCTGTGAGACTTTCCTGGCATTTGATCTTGCAGAACAACTCTTCCTTTTTGGCTTTATCTTTTTGATTAGCTCAGATAATACTAATAATAACAATAACAATAATAATGACAACAAGTATTATTATTGCTAACCGTCACTGAGCACTATTGTAGGGCTCTCATGCGTAATCTATTTCATTCTCACAACACCCCTATGGAAAGGGGCCAGTGATTATTCCCATTTAAGTCCTTCACTCAAGGTCAAACTTGGTGGGTGGTGGAGGCATGATTTGAACTCTGGCTGAGAGCCCCAGTGAGCTCCCTGACAGCCAGGCATCCCCCAAGAGACAGACAGCAGATAGCAGAACTGCCAGGGCATGTCATATGATTTGGTTGGTATGATGTGGCAGAGCTGGGGACAGCAGGATATGCTCACACAGCTGGCTCTGGTACGCCTCAACTAGAAACTAGTAAGTGGTACAAGGGATACAAACCCAGCCAACCCACCAACCTTAGTGTCAGAAGAAAATAACTGCCGCACAGTGGCTGCTCGAGGTTATTACAAGTCTAATAAATATGCTAATGATTGCAAAGCAGGGTCTGTGCACAGGGGGTTAAGAAGCTGGGTGATATCATTTTGTAATAGAGAAGGATTAGAGGTGACATACGAGGATTGTGCCACCACTGTCCCCAGAGCAGCTGCAGGAGAAGTGACGGCACGCAGTTGTGAGTGGCCATGATGTGGCACTGCAAACTTGATCTTCCATTTCTTTTTAAGTTAGGACACATTTGGTACATACAAAAGGATGCATGCTATGTACATGTAGGTGTGTGGCTTAAAGGTAAGATACAGCTCCCTGGGGCTTCTTCCTAATCCCGTCCCAGGCTCGCCTCCCTCTCCTGGAACCTGCCACTGTCTCACTCTCATTTTCTCATTCTCTTGCTCTCCTTTATGTAGGTTCTTCAGTGATCTCACACGTACTGTGTGCAAATACACAATTTCCAAAGATGTGCTTTTCCTGTTTACAGAGGCTGGATCTAGGAAGATCTGAATGGGGCAGGGACCAAATGTTGAGGCCTTGCAGAGGCGTGTGGATTTCGTTCTAAATCCAGTGAGACTCCACCAAGGGGTTCTCAAGAGGGACCTGATATCATGGCATTTCTAGTGAATTGCCTCATTTTTATCTGTTAGAATAGCCCCCTTACCTAGGAAGCCACCATGAAAACTGATAGTGTGACAGTGTGACAATGTGACAGTGAAGATATTAGTGGGTCAACCAGGCTGCCATTTACTTCACCTGTGCCTGCTCTGGGGACTCCAGGGGGTTCTCTTTGCAGGCAAGATCCTGCCTCCATTCCTTCTGGATCAATCAGCACGTAGCAAGTTGGCTCTTACAGGACTTACAGGTTGGAACACAACTATGTCACAACCAGTCCTTCTCTTTTCCTGTTTTTTTTTTTTTAAGCAGGACTTTACAACTAAGACTGAAAGAACAACTTGAAGTCCTTCTCTTTTTCAGAATGATATCATCCCACCTTCTTACCCCTCTGCACATAGAACTGACTTTGTGTTCATTGCTGTGTTTGTAAGTGCAATACGAGACAAGCCCGGCTAAGGTTGGTGGAGGAAGAAGAACCTCTGAAAAGAGACCAGGAAGGATGAGTTAGAGGAAAAGGACCAGAAGCAGGACAGGGGACTCAAGGGGAAGACGCATGCTCAGTGCACGAAGCAGGCATGACCAGCAGGATCCAGTGGAGCCTGCTCTGCTGAGATCTACAAATAGTTCACTGGATTCACCAGTTGGGAGGCCATTGTGACCTTTCTATGGCAATTTTAGGAGAGATGGGGGGTGCAAGCCACTGAGTAACTAATGAAGAAAGGTTAGTATGACATAGTCAGGTCAGGAGAAAGACTTTCCAGACAGTAAAGACAAAGACTATCCATAGAAGTCAGTTGTGGGGCCTCTTTTTCCTTAGAAAGAAAGTAAACTGCTGCAGTTCAGAGTTAGGCTAATGGAGAATCGGGATAGGCTAGGTGACGTTTCATTGCCCTTCCTGTACATTGACCCAATATCATGTCTCATCCTTTGCTCCATTTAGAGACTTACCTTTGTTAAAATACCAGTGACAGGGGACAAGGGTGGAAGAGAAGGGAGGGATTTTCTCTGTCAGTGAGGCAGCTGGTACTACTCAGATTTTCTGTGCTCCATTTGCGTTTGTCTGACAACTGAAGACATAGCTTCGTGTTGCATATCAATTTCTAGGTGAGTCAGTGACGAGAACTCTGAAACCCCAGGACCTCCTTCAAGGAAGAAGGTTCCAAACATTGTAAGGTCTTGGAGTTAAATTGATCAGGATTTATGACATAATCCTTTCCACATAATTTGTTGCTTTTGAAGGCCGCCTGTGTCACCGTCCCCTTCTGGAGTGAGTACCTGTCAGAGTGTATATATAACCCTTGAATGAATGTGCTGGGAGTGGAGGTGGCAGAGAATCAGGGCCCCTGGGGGCACCCTGCCTTCCTCAGAAATCCTTTGTTCCAAGAATCAGGCTGTGAGGGGGGACGTTGGGTACAAAAAAGAGGGGGGTGAAGTGAGGGGGTGACTGAGGAATGATTTATCTTTGTCACTTCTGCCCCGTCTCCTAAGTATGAGATGGGAAGATGCTGACTCAGCTTTATCTGCTCTAGATGATGCAAATTTTCTCAAATTATGGACTACAGTTTAAAAGAAAAAACTGCTTTCTAGGAATGTTTAATTTAATCAAGAGTGTAGTTTTGTTTTTAGAGGCTTACATGATTTATTTTCTGTGGTATATATACACAATGGAATACTACTCTGCCATAGAAAAGATGAAATAGTGCCATTTGTGACAACATTGATGGATTTTGAGATTATTATGCTAAGCAAAATAAGTCAGAAAAAGTAGAAAACCATATGATTTCACTGATATGTGGATATAAAACTGAAAGCAACAAAGGAACAAAACAAACAAAATCTCATAGACACAGACAATAGTTAAGTGGTTACCAGAGGGGGTAGGGGGATAGTAGAAGAGGGTAAAGGGGGTCAAATATATGGTGATGAAAGGAGAACTGACTCTGGGTGGTAAACACACAATGTGATATATACGTGTGTCTGTATGTGTGATATATATATATATATATTACAGAATTGTACCCTTGAAACCTGTGGAATTTCACTAACCATTGTCACCCCAATAAATTTCAATTAAAACAACTAAAAAAAGAATAGGCGTAATTACATGAATTGGCAGAGTATATAGGCAAAAATAATACTTACATGATCTACTTTTGTTTAAAAATTAGATACCAGTTGACTTCAGCTATTATGGAAGTGCTATATGGGGTACGATGATAGTCTGTAATGATCTCGGGTGTTCAGTCTTGTTTTTCTACATTATTAATGTTTATCATATGATATGCTTCTATTTTCTAGTATGATAAACTTCTTTGTAGTTAAAAAAATTTTTTTTTTATATCTTTTTATTAAAAGTGTACAGAACCTCCTGTAGTCTCACTGAAAGCAGTGCCAGTTTCTTCTTTAGTGGGGTCAAAGGATCTGAGGCCCATTCGAAGTCATCTTTATACACAAAAGTCCTGACTGTCACTATTATATAGCTATAGTTAGCATAACATATTTAGATTTTGGCATGTTTTCCCAAATTTACTTTATTAGGTTCTGTGCTCTGTTATGGACTGAGTGTTTGTGTCCTTAAAATTCATAGATTGCAACCTTATCCCCACTGCGATGGTGTTAGGAGGTGGGGCCTTGGGAAGTGATTATGTCATGAGGCTGGAGCCCTCGTGAGTGGGATTAGTGCCCTTCTAACAGGGACCCCAGATTGCTCCCTAGCTGGTATGACCATGTGAGGACACAGTGAGACGTCTGCGGTCCAGAAGAGGGCCCTTACCTGACATGCTGGACTTCCAGCCTCCAGAACTGTGAGAAAGAAATGTCTGTTCCTTATAAGCCAACCGGTGTGTGGTACTTTGTTACAGCAGTGGGAGGTCTGAAGTGGTGCTCGTTATCTGCCTTAGAACTCCTTTACTTCAGAGGTTCCCTCTACCAGCTCCTTCACTTTCGCTTGGTGCCCCTTGGATTCTAAAGAGGCATCTCAGACTCTCTCTGTCCTCGTGCTGTCAGTCCAATGACAAACAGCAAACCCCTGTATCCTTACCCTGTGCAATGGGGCTGCACACCTCATGCCAACTTGGAAAGGTAGGTGACAGCATGTAGCTATGGATGGATGCTCGGGGTAAAGTGAGTGGCAGTTCCCGGACAGCTGTCAGGATTCATCTCCCTGGGGTGACCAGACTTGTGTAGACAACACATGACTGTAAGGAAGCGTAAGCCTCTGGCCTCTTCTGCTGCTCGCGCACCATGGTTAGAAGGCGGCAATCTCCCAGCAGCCCTGGCGCAGTCTTCAGGTTGCCAGAAGTCCTCCAATGTGGGCAGCAGCAGTGCTGCCTGCCCCGTGACAGGGTTCTGTTGCAGGATCCTGTTGAAACAGACCTGTCTCTGGGTCTCAGTTTCAGGTGTTGGAGAGCTGCAGGTCTGTGACGTCATAGGTTTGCAACCTGGGAGATGCTTCTCCCTTGAAATCAAAGCCCTCTGGTGGGTAATCAACCATCCTGATTTGTGAGACATGAGCTGTTGTCTTGCAGGAGTTCATGGTTGGGAGGAAAACTTTTCTGTCTCTTTCTCTGCATGCAATTTCCAGACATAATTACTACATGTGACCAAGTCTCCCCATTGTATAGATAGTGCCTTTTAATCAAGCCCTGTGGCTATGTCACCTCTCTGCTGACTGACAGGTGCATACGTGAGGACAAATACGTGTTCCTATGAGCTGCCTTTGTATAATGAATGAAGTCTGGAATTTCAGACTGTGGCGTCTGGTCTCAGTTTAACTGGACTGTGCCAAACACGTGGATCTGGTATTGGGGTTGCTTTGATTTTCTGATGTTTAAGGTATCAACAATCCCCGATTTTTGGTTGGATGCTTTGATCTACATTTGCCTCTTTCCAACTTCAGTTACCAATATTGAAAGATATGTTCTGGGTGATGATTCTGGGAGTTCCTTCCAATGCGACAACAGAAACAGAATTAGACCCACTTGCATAACAGGCCTCGTCACTGTGCCTAAAAGTACAATCTTTCCTTTCCCTTATGTCTCCAGAAATCCCATCATCTTGATTTAGTGTTGACAACAGAGAGACAGCCTTTCAAAAAATAATCATTTGCTTTTCCCTGTGGCGGTGAGTGTTGCCGAGCCTATAGTGAGTTTTCAGCAGCTGGAGGGTTTTGTGTCAGATGGCTGCAGAGCTAACAGGCTGCAGAGTGCAGCCCCATGGCGGCCACCAGAGACCTTGCTGTGACTGCCTCTTTTCACTGCAGCATTTTCAGGACCGGTGAGGGGAACTGTGGAGGGAGGTCAGCTTCCGCTACTTCCGAAGGCCAGAGCAGAGCTCACAGCAGCCTCGCCCAGGCCTACTCTTTGCTAAGTAAATCATGGATCCTTCCCAGCACACCCCCAAATTCCGATTACAATTGTCACAGAAATGTAGTGCTAAGAATGTCATATGGACTTAGCTGTGAAATTGCTCCCTTGGCAAAAAGTGACAGGAGAATTGTACAGCCTGCTGTGGGCTGAAGGGCTTGAGGATTATTTTAAAAATCTAGGCCCCAACCAGACTACCTCTGTCAGAGCGGGATTTGTTGTTTGATTTGTTGGTTGCTAACTGAAAGCTCTGCCGGCTGCCATGATCCTCTTCTCACACTTCGAGGCACTCATTCTTCCCTTTGCCCACGTCCCTGCAGCCATGTGGCCTGGCCAGTGGCATCAGCCACGTGTCACTGTCCTAGGCCCTGAGCAATGGGTTTGAGGTGAGAGAACGGGGACTGGTAGGATCACATTGGCTGCTGCTCGCTTGAGGGTGTGGTTTTGCTGGGCGACATCTGCGCTGATGAGCTACTTCAGCTGTGACCAGACTTCCCCTCTGGTGATTTTCTTGTATTTACTTATAAATGTAGGCCAACAAGGAAGGAGAAGACAGAGGGCCGCCTCATCTGGCAGGTGTTATAGACTCTCCGATACAAATGGGAAACGCACTGGGGCACCTCCATTCACTTGTTTGCCAGAGCTCAGCGTTCGTTGCTTTCTGGCTGTTCATTTCTTTCGCTGCAGAGTGGCCTGTGTTGCCAGCTTTGTGTTCTGATCGAGGCCGGATTTGGATCAGCACCATCAAGCCATGCAGTGCAGCCTGTAGACAAATGATCTCTCGCTCTAAAAGGTGAAAAGACTGTTTTAACAACCTTTGATTTGATTTAATGATAGAAACAGTGAGCATTAGTGCTTCTTGCTGACCAATACCCGTTTTATTTGGGAAAACTCTCAATTTAGAATATCAAATGACTAGTGGACATTTTTTTTTTACAGAGGAAGAAGTCGGTGAAATAGTTTTCTGTTGTTGCTATTGTTATGTGCTGAGTAATATTTGCTACATTTTTGGATCAGGTCCCTTACGTGAGAATAACTGGGTTTTGTGTAGGGCAGGCCCCTGAATCTCTAGTCCTGCCTTCTCAAATGTCTTCCATGGCCTCTTCCCAACACGACAGTGCAATAGAGAGAGTAGGAGGTTCTGGAAAATGTTCAGTGTGAGGCCGCGAAGCTCAGAGAAGTGGGTGATGTGTCCAAGGCATGGTGGCCCCAAGGGGTGAAGCCGCGATGTGACCTCCTGCTCCGTGACACCGCGGCCTGTGTTCTCACCTGAAAAAGTCATTTCCGATGGCATTTAATACATTTACTGGTAATTATAAGTTCTTGGAGCTCAGTTATATAACAAACCACACATTTAACTACCAGGTCGTTTAAATGTTAGCCTTTGGAAAGCGCCTTTACATGGAGTCAGAGTTCATGGAAAACATTACTCATTTTAAGATTCAAGAAAGGGAGGAAGGCAGAGAGCACGCATCTTCAGCTGAAACAAACGTGTACTTGTTGAGTACAGCTTACTAAAAGTCAATTGTCTTGACTTTTACTCCACTTAATGTGCTTTTTCAAATTAAGAATAATAGATAGTCATCAATATGCCTTATCTGTAATGGTATTTTAGGTATTGTATGTAGTTAAGTTATTTGATGTTATTTAGAATGCAAACATAATGGCATAGAAAAGCAAATGTGTTGTTCGGTATTCTCCCAAATCCAAGAGTTCGTGGGTAAGATGATACCTTTTAGAGATCTGAAAATCACCTTTCTCTGCCTTTTAAAAATATTTTGAATGTTATTGAATGAATTCTTCTAACTTGTCACAATGATAATAAGTTAACCAATTAAAATGATTATTCCAGGGGGAGTTCATTGCCCTCCACAGGTTGCTATCCTTACTCCCTCCGGCTCTAGACACTGAGCATTGCTTTTTGGGGAAGAAGCTGTTGTAAATTACAGATGTATTTGGATCTTGTTTTTATGTAACTTACATTTCTTTGCAAAATCTCTGAGAACTTTGTGGAAATCAGAGGCACATTTTCTACTAATGTTAAAACCGACAAGTCCTTATATGGAGGCACAAATATGTTGTGAAATACTCTAAAACAAATCATAGTCATCAAGACTTTGTCCAAATTCAAGAAGAATATATTTGTTACATTTCTGTCACGTTTTCTTTTCTCACTGCATTTCTAGTAGTTTCATAAAAAATTCTAATGAAGAGAAGATTGTCTTTCTTTTGAGTCAAATGTTGTCTCATAACTGTGAGGAAGTGGAATCGTTTTGATGTCTCTGAGCACTTGCCATTGATTGGAGCACTTGAAAAGAAATTCTGCTTGGAAATGTGTTTCTTCTGCATTCTTAACTATTTCCTTTGCATAATGCATTTAATCTCTTCTTTTCTTGACCTTAACGTAGCATAGAGATATGTAGCAGGCAGCATAGAGATATGATTTTATCGTTCCTGGCAGCCACCGATTTCTTTTCTTATACTGGACACGGTCAGGGCAGGCTAGGAGGGACCTGGCTTAGAAATACACAGAAGAAAACTGGTTGTGCCTGTCATCGTTCTTCCAGGCACAAAGTCAAGATCATTAATGAATTAGTTATTCCTAAGACATTTATTGGACCCACTGTGTGCTACGTGAATGAGACACAGCCCTCAGGGTGCTGGTTGTCCAGGCCCTCGGGTCCCTGTGTAGGAGTGGTAAGTTGGGAAGCATCTGGTGCTGATGGCAAGGGGTGCTTGGCCAAGATAGAAAGGTACCTGCAGGGACCAGGGCATTAGGCAGGCAGGTGCTGAGATGAGAGAGCTAAGGCAGTCAACACTGACCCCTGATGGAGACCCCGCCTCTGCCCCAGACGCAGGCCCACACTCATCTTCTGTACCGAATTTGGGAGAGTGAGCAGGGCCATAGAACTAAGATGAAGAGAAGGATGACAAAGCAGCCCTGCTCCTCCTTGGTTCTGCCAAGGAGAGCTGTGAGTCTGAAGAGATGTTAGCTGCTAGTTTCCAAACATCGCGTTGTCCCCAGCTGAGGCTTTCCTTGATATAACAGAGAGGCAGCTGAGAATAGTAGGGGGAGCACTGGGCTGGACTCCTACTCTCTGAGACTCCCCTGAACCCCAGTTTCTTCATGGGTAAAGTAGAGGTCTTCTCAGCAGTCACATAATGTGATGGTGTCTGCGTGAGTGGCACTTACCGGGTGATCAGCAAATGTTAATTGAATCTGATCAGTGAAAGCATATTTTATGATTTCTCCAAACTCTTTGAACTCTTTTAAGCTACTACTCAAGCTGTTAGGTTTATGCATATAAACATATTTTCTTGCTATTTTTCCAGTATGTTTACTTTTACTATAAAAGTTGAGCACACTCATTATATAAATTTTGGAAAATAGAGAAAACTAAATTATAAACTTCAATCATTAAAATTAATTTAATTACAGTAAAAATTAAACTACCCAACATTCTGGCACTTAGAAAGAACCAGTTTTAGAATTTGATAAGACTCCTTCAGTCTCTTCTCTGCATGAACTGGGCAGTGTACTCTATCCTGCCTTTTACCTACGTGCATTTATATACTGAGGCAGAGTGGATAGTGTTATATCCTGAGGCAGGGTGGATAGAGTTTACAGATACCAGATGTGGCAGCAGGCAGCCCCTGTGTTCTGGTCCCAAGTCTACTTATTCATAATTCCATCATCTTTGGTTAGCTGTCTGAACTTTATGCCTGTTTCCTTACCATAAAAGGACATTAGATTGCCCACTTCATTGTGCAGATGTGAGGAATAAATGAGATAATACACGAGAAGCGCTTGGCACAGTGCCCAGCAACGAGTGAGCTCTGAGCTGCTTGCTCACTGTGCTTCTTATTATTGAATTGTGAATTCAGGAAACAAAAGCAATTCTTTGGAAAAAGTTCTGTATAATTTCAGTCTTCAAACACCTAATTTTCTAGGAGTACCTCTTGTCTGGCAGGTTGTTTAAATCATTGGGTACTGAGAGGAATGTGTTTATTTCTTTTCCAATCTCAAGGCTGACCTTTCAAGGACATCATAACAGTGCTTTCCTTTTTCATAATGCCAAGGTCAGGATGCACTAAGAAATCATTAATTACAAGTGTCAAATCAATGGCAACTTAAGGAACAACTGAAGACATTATGGTCTAAGAATACTTAGTGAAATGTACTTTCAGTAGGCTTTTAATGTTCTAATAAATTATTTTTACTTGGATTTTAATCATATTAAATATATATGTCGAGACAAGGAAAATTAAAGAAAAAAATATTTTGAGTTGGATCACCTGGGTAAAATAATACAGGGAAACACCCTTATCTGGCATTATAATACTAATGACATTACCTCCGTATATTTTTATGATATAACTTGTGTCTTTCAAAATGTTTTCGTATGCATTTACTTAATAGATTTTCTACAAAATTCTGATAGCTAGCTAGATTGAACCAAAGTCCTCTATTATATGTGAATCTATATATGTGGTCATCCAGGATAGAATGTTCGTGATTTGGCTATAGGATTTGTCTACACCAAGAAAAATCTTTCGTCTTTAAAAACAAATAAATTAATATTTTTGATATTCTAATTAGTAAGTTAACAAAAATTAGTAAATTTGATGTTTATGACTCAGATGTATGATTTCCACAGGCATCCATATGTAAGGTATATATGGTATTTTTTTTGCATGTTTTAAAACATAAAATGGTATACAGGTAACCCCCGTATAACACAGTACTCCTATGACACGGTTTCACTCTAACACGATTTGAGAATTGGAGAAATCCCCGAACAACAAGGAGCGTAATAATAGCTTTTAAGAGCAAAAGATACCTCATTTGAAAATTTTCATTCGAACGTGGATGGATGTCATTATCAGATTTGACTGCAGAATTTTAAAATTTTTTAGAATTTTAAATCCATTTTGTTCATGGAGTATTAAGTTCAGAGGATGAAGATATCTTGTCAAAAAGAAAACGTCCTTGGTTAATGGTGTTTAGTAGTGATGACAAAGAAAACATTATTTAATACATATTAATATGTTATACTTTTGGTGAACATTGCTTTAATAAAAATATTTATCTTAATTACAAAAATATAATAGTATGTTTTTTTTAATTTTTGGAACTAACCCCTTTTTTTGTACTAGTTCTTTGTTTCGTATAACACAGATTCGCATAACATGGCATTTTTTAGGGGGTTATACGGGGGTTACCTGTAATACTCTTTGTATTCTTCTGTAACCTGCTTTATTTCTTCAGCATTGTTCTGAGATTTCTCCAGACTGATTCATATAATTCAGTTCTCTGATTTTTGTCATTGTGTCCCATTGTAAGACTATACCACAATTTATTCCCCCATTCTCCTGTCCTTGGGTATTTATATTGTTTTCGGGTGTTTTTGCTTGTTTGTTTGCTTGTTTTTCTATGAGACACTGCTCCAGTGAATGTTCTTGGTCATGTCTCCTTGGACACATGCAGAGATTCTTTCAGGTGTAAACCTAGTGCGAGAATTGCTAAGTGTGAGGGCTTGTGTGTTTTCAGCTTTTCTAGCTGCAGTCAAATTGCTGTCCTGAATAGTTGTGCCACTTACTCTTTTATCTATGGTGACTAAGAGTTCTTGACTCCACATCTTTGCCGATAGTTGGTATTATCATACTGAAAAAAATATTTTCCCCAATATGAGGGGGTGTAACAAAGTTATCTCAAAGTTTTAAATTTAATTTTCCTGACTGTTAGTGAGGTTGGGCATCTTTTTGTATATTTATTGGGTATTTGGGTTCCCACTTCTTAGAGTTTCCTATTTATATTCTTTGTCCATTTACCACTGGGTTGTTTTCCTTGGTTCATTTTTTGCTAAGGATATAAATATTTTTTCTTTTGTGTGCTAAATATTTTCTCTTGGACTTGATTTGTCTTTTAACATTATGTTGTCTTTGATAAACAGAATTTTAAAATAAAGTCAGAATTTTCAGCTTTTTCTTTTTATGGTTTCGGTTCTTTTTCTCTTATTGAAGACATACTTTTTATCCTGAGGTCATAACTTTTTTCACCTGTTCCTGCTTGATTGATTGATTGATTGGTTGATTGATTGATTGATTTTAAATTTCTAGGTTTTGCTTTTCACAATTACTTACTGAGTTCACCTGGAATTTCTTTTGGAAAAATAAACTTCTTTGGAAGTTTATTTTTTTCTAGATTAATAATGATTTATTATTCATCTTTGCTCCAGTTATTTGTCAGTTCTGACATATTTCATGTGTCAGTTCTGACATATTTCAAATTTCTAGAACATTGAGTCTCATTTCAAGTCTATTACAGTTCTGTGCCATCATATAACATTGTCTTAACTATGGCTTTATATGGTAATAAGTCTTAATAATAAGTCCTTTACCTTGCTCTTCATTTTTAACATGTTAATAACTATTCTGGGCACTTTGCATTTTGATATAGATTTAAGGATCAGCTGGACAAAGTCTTTGATATACACCGTGAGTATTTTAATTAGGATGACATTGAACTTATGGATCAATTTGGGAATAGTTTATATCTTTAAAATACTGAATCTTCCTATCCATGAATATGGTATCTCTCTCCTTTTCTTTTGTTCCCTTTTAATGTGAATCTATGAAGTTTTATAATTATTTTCATAAAGTCTTTTGTATCTTTTGTTACATATATTGTTAGGTACTTCTTATGTTTTTTATTGCTGTTGTAAATTGAATCTTTTAAAAAAATTACATGTTTTGTTCCTGTTTTATATGAAATACATTGATTCTTTTGGTATACTTATCATATATTAGCCACTTTACTGAATTCATTCAATTAATTTGCCTGAACATTTTATAGCCAATTATATTCTGTGAATAATGCCTTTTGTAACCCTCATATCTTTAATTTCTTTTTCTTATTCTACTGCAGTAGCTCAGATCTTTAGCATAGGATTCAGTAGTGGTTTAAAGTGGGCATTAACTATGATGTTTGCTATAAGGTTTTGATACTTTTTTCAAGTTGAGGGAGTTTTTGTTCATCCTAATTTCACTGAGTTTTTAAAAAAATCGTCATTGAATTTTATCTAGGGCTTTTCTGCTTTTACTGATTACTATGCTTTTCTATCTCTTAATCTCTTAATGATACATCCCTTAAATATATAATCACCTAACAATATTGAGGCAACTTTTCCAGGAAAACGTAATAAATCAGGCTAATTTTTGAAGGATGCATTTATCTAGATGTGGAAGTGTGGACATATTGTGGAGTTGATGAAGGGATGGGATTTGATGTCATCTTGTAGGAATGAAATTGGTAGGGATTGAATAGAGGGGCAGGAAGAAGTGGTGAACTTTTGGGATTATAGCTGGGGAAATAGGAAGTGAAATGAATAGTGGTAGCACACAGCTAAGATTAAAATTGCATTTTTATTAGCACGACATAGTATTCTTGTATTTTTTGTGCTCCATAACTGGAGTTTGGGGGCAGAGTACAGAAATTCAGATAGCTGGATTGATTCAAAGATGTGAGTATGCAAGGTGGTTATAGCATAAGGGCAAGGGAAGTAGGGTATTACTGAGGGATTTGATTTTAAAAACTAGTTGATTTGATCAATCATTCGTGAATAGGGTTGCTGCCTAAAGAAGGAAAAGAAGTCAGGAACTGGTGTGATATACTTGGATAAATGTTCGGTAATGAGTCAATGGGAAAGACAGTAGAAAGAAGGTTGTGACCTGATGGGGAAATTAAAGTATATGATTCTCTGACAGGATTGTTTTAAGGTAACAGCAGTCTGTGTTATGGCCATGTATTTCAGAGTTTTTAATAGAACAGTTTTCAGAAAGTGCTGTAGATGAGTCAGTTCTAGTCACACTGCCTGCAGATGAAGCAACCCACTTGTTCCCATCTGTAATAAATACATTTTTATTACCATAGGACTATCTAGTTTATGTCTTAAGTCTACAAAAATGTTGAGCTGGGATTTCTGGTCAAGATGGCAGAGTAGGTAAATGCTGTGCTTGCATCCTTTCATGACTACATAAAATTTACAACTAAATTATAGAACAACCATCCTTGAGAATTACCTGAAGTATAGCTGAACAGAAAAATGTCCAATAATTAAGGGCATACAGAAGAAGCCACATCCAGACTGGTAGGAGAGTCAGAGATGTGTAACAGGCTGGTCGCACATCCAGGTGTGGTGGTTAAAAAATCAGATATTTCAGCTGCGGAGGTCCCCTCTGAGGAACAAGGGGTTCCAACCCCGTACAAAGCTCTCCAGCCTAGGGTTCCAGTGCTGGGGAGAGATATCCCCACAACTTCTGGCTGTGAAAACCTTCTCACTGTGAAAAAACAGTTAGAAGGAGGGCCACTGGAGTCCCAGGTGTTCCTTTAAAACAGCCCACGCATGGATATACTCACAGATGGACTCACTCGCCCTGAGCTTCAGCGCTGGGGCAGCAGCTTGAAAGGTGCCAGGGACATACAGAGAGGAACTGAGTTGTCTGGCTTCAAGGTGAGAGCTGATGGGGCAGCTTTCTTCCAGACAGAAGTTATGGCAGAATCCACTGTTCCTTTTTTGAGCCTTCCCAGCTTCTGGTGTGCAGATGCAGGCAATGGCCATGTCTGAGTTGCCATCAACTTGGCTAGCACCTTTCGTTAGCACTGCCCTGGGGATTCCATGAGACCCCACCCCACCCAACTTGCGGACCCACCCAAGCCCCTTCCAGTGGCTTTTCATACAAATGACCTGTCTTGGCTCATGCTACAGAGTTTCCTAAAATCTCTCAAAGGTTCACAAACCCCAGACAAACAGCTTCTGGCCTTGACGTGCCCTATACCTCTTGCTAAGCAGCCCCAAGCTTGACACTAGCGGCAACCAGCCTGTGTTCACAGCTTAGCCTCTGCTAGGTACCTCCAAGCCTGGTGAAGGTGGAAGACATCTGTGGATTGCTTTGTGGCTCATACCAAATGGCTTGCATAGGGCACAGGTGGAGGCTGAACTTGACCTCCTGTGGAGGCCCTACCAGGAGGCCCCAGGGTTGGCATGCCTAGTGGCTGGCTTTGGACTGTGCTGGAACTCCACCAGGCCACCTCCACAGACAACATACCCAAGGGGAAGACTGGGCAGACACCACTGCCCTGCTAAAGTGAATCCTACTCTGTAGGGTCAGCCCCTGCCAAACAGCTCCTCCACTATAGATATGACCAGTCCTCACAACCAATCATCCTGACGGTCAGTCCCACCCACTGATGTACAAACAGCAACCAAGGCTCTACTGCAACAGGAGGGCACACACAACACACACAAGGGACACATCTGGAGAACCCAGCTCATGTGATTGGGGAGACTGTGCCACTGGGCCCCACAGGACACCTACTACATAAGGCCACTCTACCAGGACCAGGAGACATAGAAGCTCTACATAATACATAGAAACAAACACAGGGAGACAGCCAAAATGAGGAGACAAAGAAACCTGTCCAAGTTGAATGAACAGAACAAAACTCCAGAACAAGAACTACACAAAATAGAGACAAGCAATCTACCAGATGCAGAGTTCAAAACATTATATTTAAATATAATATGGACACATTTTTTGAGGGTGTGGTCTTTTTTAGAATTTTATATTCTGTGCTTGTTTACATCCCTTTAGGATTTATAAAAAGGTGCAAATCTTTTGTTTTATCAAATAGCCTTCCACTCTGAGAAGTATTGAAAAATGTGAAAAGAATAGGTTTTTAATTTTGAGGATTGATTTGTTTGTTCCTGGTGTTTTAGACTGGACTAGTGTCCAGAATTTATTTTATATTCTACAATTTTTATGACCTTGGAAAACTAGAAAAAGATTCAGAAAATCACTATGGCAGAAATGTGTTTTTGGAAATATATTTGTTTTTGTTTTTCCTGGAGAAATGGGAATCTGTATGCGACCTAAGAAAGGTTTTCAACAACTTGACGGATTATAGATAGTCTAACCAAATTTTCCAGGTTTTTCATATTTACATTAAGAATTTAACAATCTTAAATTCCAGGCTAATACCATAAAAATTGTCAAATTAATTCAGTTATGATTAATGCTGTTAATTTGACAAGTGCCAGCTTCATGCTTGGTAGTTTGCAGAGTCCTGCAGAGTGTATAAAATGAAAGTCTGATGTGGTCTTTGTTTTCAAGGAAATTTCACTTTCATGACAGAGGCAAGAACAATCTTGGAACAAAAAAATAACACAGAACAGCATAGGGTTGCATCAGTTCTTAGGATTCTTTCACCTCTGTGGATATGTGAAAATTTACATGATGTCTGCAAACATCTCTGATGCATAGGAACAAATGAATATAAAGTAGTTTCCTACTACAAAGTAAATGATATGTCAGTAGCTACATTTACATTAATTAAATTCAAAATTATGCTAATTTGAATTTATTTTGGAAACTTTTGTTAGTGAATGAATTTTTATTTATTGTAATAAATATTTCTATAGCACTTGGCTGTATAATTGTACTAAGGGCTTTACAACTGATAACTCTTTTAACCGGTCATTGGAGCCCTGTGAGATAGGTTTCTTACCATCTCTCTTTTAAGATAAGGAAATCAGAGAGGTTAAGTAATTTCTCTGAAGTCACACAGCTAATGCATGGTAGAGCTAGGATTTGAATACTGGCAGTTTAGTTCCACGATGTCACTTAATTTTTAGTTTCTTATGTTTTATTTGTTACCACCTATTCTCAATGTGATCCTTGAATGAATGAAGTAGAAATAGGTACTTATCAAAAAATAAGTGGAAAATTTGCAGATTTTAGGGGGATTGCTTTTGCTGTTCTGGGGCATCATTTTAATAATTGTCAGTATGTTGATACTTTGGGTTTATAGCTGTTCCCACCTCTCGAAAAAAACTAACAAAAAAGGAACACAGAAAAGAGCAAGTACATTTTGTTATATAATGAAAAAGCAATTTGAGTGCTTATTTCTCTAAATTTATGTCCAAAGGAATCTCAAGCTCCTCATCAATTGCTAAAGATGTACACACTCTGACGACCTCTTTTAGTTTTTGCTGCCTGCACTGATTGCTTATGGTCTTATCAAACACCAAGGATGGGATGCGGCTAGGCTCTCATTTACCAGGAATCTGGCTCTCTCAGTGTGTCAATAACAGAAGAGTATCTTTCCAAGTAATTGTCATTTCATTGTAGGGCTCCCAGATCTGATTATTTCTGTTTCTTCTGCCAGGCCTTCTCAGGTGAATTTTAATGTTACAGGATAACATTTGTGGAAAAATAGTAATTTCATTGATAAGACTCATTAGAGTATCATTTTCTTGAGGTATGTTTTTCAAATAAGTCTCTTTTAGCCAAGAATTGAAAACAACTGGACCAAGACATGTTTGATCTGTGTCTGTCATGCCTTCCTCTCTGATAAATGAATGAAAGAAATCGACGTGACTTGATGCCACCTGACCTCTGCAGCCTGTTAGTGTCACTTTGAGGTCCTCACCCTGCCCTTGCTCTTAGTCAAGATCTTGTTTTACTGGCAGAACGTGGTTTTGACAGCTGTATGTTTTTCCCCCCTAATATATGGACAGATATGTTGATTTGTACCATCAGACGAGATGCACACTTTTCAGGTTGGACAAAGATGTGTTTTTGATCCTTGCCATCAAGCCTCATTTGTGTTTTTTTGGCTGTTATAGGGAAATTTCACGCACATGTGGGTATGATCTTTTCCTAAAAACTTGATGTACTAGAAAAGAAATTATTCATCCACAGGTTCAGTGTTCACAATAATTTTGGCAAGCCCCTTTCCACAAACCAGCCTTAGCATCCTTCTCGACCACCCCCATCATCATCATCACCATCCCTGAGGTTTAAAAGAAGGTCCCGTCTACACATGAAATTGTCATCAGAGGACAGGCTCTGGAGTCTGTCCGTGCCTCACTCCTCCCTCGGCTGCATGGTTACCTGCTCTGAGCTGTGGGGGAGGTTTAGGATGGGCCTGAGTGTGCTAACAGAATCTATCGGGCGATGGACTGAAAGGATATTCAGAACTAGTTTAATAAGCACCATTTGATTCCATCTGAGTCATTTCACTATATCTACTGATTTACTGAATTCCCTGCCCAATGATTAAAAGATAAAGATAGGCTGTCACAGTCGGGCTGGATTTTCTCAGAAAAGGCAGTTCTGGATGAACGTGAGTATGAGATATAAAACGTTGTTAGTAGAGAAGTTGGAGAAATATGGCTGGGGTGGACAAAAACCTTAGTGCAAGACCCAAAGGACACTATTGGTGATCATGACTTTTATTATACCTGAGGAAAGATTGTCATCTTAACATCATCAAAATCCCACATTATACACCTTGCATTAACATTTTCCTGATAACGTGTGCGTGATCTAACGGGTATATTTTTGTGTCTGATGATATGCTGCTCTCATTTCTTTGTCACTCATTTCTAATTGCAAGATTTTCTCCCACCTGGTTTTGATTGTGAGAACTTCAAACATTTGATGATCTCCTAGCGTAATCTAAATATTCCCCCAGTCCATTCCATTGCAGAGTATACATGGAATTTCCTGTACAAAAAAGATTGTTAGCTGAAATCTTGTTCTGAGCAGCATTCATTGCGCAACTTGGAAGGAGGCTGTGTGCATGTGGTGAGTGCTGTTCCTCCTCAGAAGTTTTCTCCTTGCTCTGACCTCTTAGCTCTGTGACAGTGGAAGGTAGTCCATTGGGGAAGATGACAAGCAGGCATGGGGGCCGTGTCAGGAGAGTGAAGCCTTCTAAATGCAGCATTCACTATAGGACCAACTTTATAAAGCAGCACAATGAAAACTCTCTGGAAAGATAGTTTTTCACAGTCCTTTTCCATGAATCGATTAACTACTTTTTGCATACGCTATAGTCCATATAGATATAATAATAACATAGACATTTTTGTACATTGATGTTTACATTTAACATTGTGCCATACTTTTATATTCATCCCATAATTTAAATCCCAATGTTTTATCAAGTAAGTGTACCTTAATTCATGGAAGTGTTCCCTTGTTGTGAACTGTTTAGGTCATGCCCATTCTTCACCTATTATAAATAATGCATATTATTTATTATTTCTTCAGAAACCCTTATCCAATCAATTCACAGCACACTTTCCTGGGCATTGTATTTTTATGGAAGAAGCCAAACATTTGAAAAACCAATGGTGATTAAAAAAACATTGGCACTAGCTATTATGGGAAAAGTAGTTTTAAAACCGTACGTAATGACTACCCTTTCTAAATTTTCCTAACATGAGTTATTGAAAAAAATCCACTTATTGACTGGTCGGATCCAATACCCTAAAAGATTTCCATTCTTCTCTGCACAAAATTTCAAAACTATAGTGGCCTACAAATTTTTTCTCAGTTTTCATCTTAGAATCTTTTTTTGAAAGTTGAGGAGTATTAGGTTCCAGAAAGATACAACGATTCAGGTTTGCTCTAAGTGAGGCCCAGGTGGTGGTAGCCAACTGTCTTGCCTGGGATGGGCTGATGTTAAGTTGACCAATGAGAGTCATGGACAAACACTCACTTGTTCAGGCCCAGTTGCTCTACTGCAGCCAACACCAGGCACCATATACATGCATTTTTGGAGTGAGTTTTGTCTTGGCGGATTAAGACATGTGCGCAGTCACTAATCGTTTCAAAGTTATCTCTGGTAACCGTTGAGCCAGTGACAGAAACAAGTGCCCTCATGATGGGGTTTGCTGGCTGCACTGTGTGATTTCCTTCTGTGCGGGGGCCTTTGTGTGTTCTCATTGAAGCGCTCTGTGCTCTGTCACATAAAATAACATGCTGAAATGCATGTTATTTTGAAAAAATGCTTGACTAATAAGTGGTGAAACAGGAAATATGGAGTGGTCCATGCTTTTTGAGATGCTTTAGATACATGTAGCATTTTGTTGGATGGACATGATTTTGGACATGCCATATCTTAAAATTGTATTTTGTATGATAACGGACACAAATCTTTAGAAATTAATATATATGTATATATGTTTATACATAGTAAAGCTTTGTGCTGATACTCTAGTTTTGCTGTAGTGTAAAATCAGCTTATATATATCTTTCCTTTGGGAAGTGTGAGTCCAAGTGAATTAAAAATGTCTGAAGCATCCTTAAGACTTTGGAAAAATTGACTTCTCTTTATCTTAATTCATAATGATATTTTGTATTGGAAACATAACATGTAGGAAACTTGGAAAATACAAAAATATGTACAGAAGAAAATTAAAACTACTTGTAATCTTGCTACCCAGAGACAAACCACTGTCAGTATTTAATATACTTTATTCCATTCATTTTTCTCTGTATATTCTTCTTCCCTTTTATTTTAAAAATAAGTTTGAAATCATCTTACATCGTACGTTTCTTTTCTTCACTTTTATCATTAGCATTTCTCTATCAATAAACTCTTTGTGTACATGCTTTTTAACATGGCCACATCATATTCCAGTTATAGTACATTTTTGTTCTGAACTTTTGGGGGTTCTCTATTTCTCATCACAGAGTCTTTTCTTAGGTACTATTTTCCCTGTGTGCCCATCCCTAAATAAAAAGAACCATCTTTTGCCAATGGCCTCTTTGTTCTTGAATGCTCCTGAAACCTCCTTTCAGATCTGGAGGTCAAATTGATGTGCCCAGCTCTGGCTGATTTTTGCTGTCTCCCTTCTAATGTCTGACAGGCATGGCTCTGGGTGGATTTGGATGGCGTCAGCATTTTCTCTTGCTCCTCCTGTGAAGGTGTGCTCCCTGTTTTTTTCCTGTCTTTGCCACTATATTCCGCAGGCTCTGTGTCCCGAGGCACATCGAATCCCCCAGTTCCTGCTCCCCTTGACAGTTTGCATTTCTGGTTGCGGGAGTCTTGTGGGCGTCTGTAGAGAGGTGCAGATGACAGCACCGAGCTGTGTGGATGGAAATCACTGCTCTGCCCTCCTCGGAAACAGGCTGAGTGGTCAGTAGTCTTGCCCTGATCCCTAAGGGAGGCAGGACTAGGACCACGTGGAGCAGAGCTGGGGATAATTCCTCAGGGATTGATAACTACTTAATTGATTTTCTTGATTTCCGGTGCTGTTACACTTTTGCAGCCTTTCTTTGTGTTGTCATGGATATTTCTGTTGGAAATTGTGGGAGGGCAGATGGAGCGTAGTGAGTTAGCAGAAGTCTGCAGGCTGCTGGGGGTGCAGGTCTGATTCAGTGCCAGGTTCAGTCTCAGCCTTGGCCCTGGATGCTACTAAGGCTATTGCATGGCATTCCTGGATGAAGGCAGATTGAGCTGAGCATGTGCATTTTTTCCCTGTTGGAATAGGGCATAGAAACTGTTCCATGGTTCGCACAGTTCTAGGCTCACCATGGCCTCTGTTTCCAGGGCGGTACCATCACATGGCACGGATTCCTGGAGCGTGCAATGGGCCATGCTAGCGCCCAGATTTGATTCTATATATACAACTGACGGATTTGCTGTGCAGTGATAGTAGAGGGGCTAAGATTTGTAGGAATCGGTTATACTCTTGGAGGCATCCTTTTTAGCATGATAATTTTGCATTTGCATCTCGAACAATCCTGGGTTATTTTTCAGAGTTACTGTTTTTTTCAGGTGAGGACATGGAGCCTAGCGAATGGTTTGCTAGCGTTCTCATACTACCTAGTTAGTGCTGGAGCTGGGATGAAAACTTGGTTCTCCCTACGCCAAGTCTAGGACTCTGCACCATTGGACCAATCCTTAAACCAAACCCCTGAATCATGTACTTTCCAGAAGGCAGTCTCATCGCAACTGATTTATGCTGGCTTTATCACTTATCCATTTGACAGGCTTCTGAACCACGATTGCCCCACTTTTAAGACACATCAACAATGCCACACTTGATTTACTTGAATGCCAAAGTGCTTTCAGGGTGTATTGAGTAATTGCGGTGTGTGTTTAAGGATTATTCTTAGCAACTCACCCCACTTAGTTTCACTCCAAGCAGCATGATTTATTACTCCTGAGGATGGTCGTTAAGTAGGGTACTCACTTGAGGGAAGTATCACCTTTTATATGGGACATACTTAGAATAAAATGGATGATTGAAACAAATGAAGTTAATTAGACGAGGGAAATTAAATAGGTAAATAAGATATTTGAAGTCAGATTTACAGAGAGTGATAAAGATATTTGAGAGTTTTATGATAGTGCCATCTTAAATCTATTTGGCAGGTGACTAACCATTGTAGACCTTGTCCTGTTTTTTGACTGTTTCTTGTAGTGTTTTTGTTTGTCTTCTTGTTGTTGTTTATAAAGAATGTTCTACGAAAAAATGTTCAGAAAATACTAACAATACAGAAAAAATTAAGTTTACTCTTAAGCCTGTAATCCAGAAACAAGTACCTCCATCCTTCTTTTTATGCTATACATGTTAATTTTCTTTTCTCATTTTAAGCTACATGTGGGAATGTTTCCTGGACATTAATAAAACCAATTATTCACCAACATTTTTGATGGCTTCATGGTATTCTATTGTATTCATCTTCCTATTAATGAAAGTTTAGGTTGTTCCCAATTTATTTATACAATATAAACCATTATAAATAATGTTACCTGGAATATTCTTTTACATGTACCTTTGTGAACTTAGTAAATTCTTTTCTTAAAAAAATTCCCAGAAATAGCCTTGCTGAATCAAAATATGCATGTTTTAAAGTCTTCTGAAAGATTTTTTCCAAAAAAGATAATATTGTGCAAGCTCAGCCATGTAAAATAATGCTTGTTTCCTTATGTGTGAACCACCATTGGTTATTATTAATATTTTTCACCTGACAGTCTAATAGGTTAAAAAAAAAACCAAAAAAAAACTTATTGGTTAATTTTTGTAGTTTTGTAGTTTAATAGTTAGGCTGAACTCTCTCCTTGATTGAGTATGTTGCTGCTTTTGTGAGGTTTCTATTTAATGTTCTTGCCATGTTTTTATTGGGGAGCTTCTCTTTTTTTTCTCAATGTAAGAGCTGCTTAAATGACAAGAATATTTACCCTCAGTAAATTATATGTGATTGCTTTTCGCAGTTTTCAGCTTACCTTTAACTGGGTTTATGGTACAGAACTTTCATATTTCTATGTAGCCATAAATATTTATCTCTTCCTATGTTTTCTCAAAATATTTTATGTTTTTCCCCATTTTTATGACTTAAGTCTTTAATCCACTTGAAATTTATTCTGGCAAACCATGAAATAGAGATTTATCTTTTTCCAAATTGTTAGCCAATTGTCCCAGCCATTTTTATCTAATCGATTTTAGCTCCTTTAATATATATGCATGAAATTATTAGCTTTTTAAATATTTCTTTACTTACTATAACTTTATATTCCATTTTAATATGTAATAGAGTAACTTCATTCAATTCACTTCTTTATCCAGTATCTTCTTTGCTTTCTCATTAATTTATTCTTCAGAATGAAATCTAAGAGTAAAGATGTTCATTGACTAGATTTGCGAAATCAATGTGAAAAACATATTTGGAATTAGACCACATTCCTATAGCAGAGGCATCTTGGAGCACATATAGATCTAGGAATTTGAAATTGACTTTAGAACTTTTGCACGTGTTTGCAGTTCTTGAGCAGGAGAAAGAAAGTGGCCCAAGGAGTGTGTTCCTTCCACCAGAGGAAGTCATCTTGGGAAGGTGAGGATATATGTGGTTTAAGTTTGTTCTGTTGTATAAACTAGAACTGACAACTTAATTCTGGCACCTGTTCCACCATCATTTGGCTCAAGAATTGAACCAGGAATTCTAGGGTAAAGCAACCTTGAATTTCCGCCCCCCACCCCACCCCCAGAATTATTCGATAAACTTTTACGGAAAAAGATCTGTAGCATAGGAAAGATCTGAGTGAAATATTTTTTTCTCCTTGTAGAAGTGCACGTGGAAAGGTACAATCTCTCGTTCACCAGCCTTCAGTGTCTGAGATCTGATTGGTTCTCTAGGCAGCTGTCACTCAGTGCTTAAAAAGAACATCTCTCTTAAAGTATGGTGTGCTAACCATTTAAAATTAAACTAGCATCTCTAGTCTATTACTATCTAGCCAGGTCTTCCCACTCTATTTTTTTTAACCTTGTCCCACTCTTTGTAAGTCATTATTAATCCTGTATTTATAAACCCTTATACTACTTTTTAAAGGTTTTTAGTTTTAACATGTCCTCCAGGTTCTTGTTGCATTTATTATGTAAGAATTTACCTAGAAGCTAAAAGATTAGAAAAATAGCGTTTCCCACTGCCATTCTTTTCCTTTAGGATTTCCATATTATTGCCATTTTAAATCCTTTTCAGGTAAATAAAATAAAAAGCCAATAGAGAAAATATGCTAGATTCTAAATTTGGAAAATGAAATAATGAAGTCTCAGGTCACCCCCAACCCCACAATCATTTTTGATAATTCATAAACCTACAAGTTAGAAATGTATTTGGTACAGGAAACCAACACATATTTTAGAGTCTTGCAGAATGCTATATTTGTGTGTTCTAAGTCCCTTAAATATTGGTTAGCACTGGTCTGATTCTCTAGTGTTACACCTTGTTTTCGGGGTGTAATATTTATTATTATTCCTCTTTCCTAAAACAAATTAAGGTGCTATAAATGAAGATCCTTATTTATTGGTACTCCTGGAATCTATGGAATATTTTGCTTTGCATACTTATATCTCCACATTTTCCCTTATTACATACTTTTCTTTCTTTATATTTTCCTTATAACTGGGCACTTTAGCTCTCATTGTAAACCTATTAAAATATTTTATTGTATTCAAATGGAGAGGGAAAGCAAATTAGATGTGGGTTTACCAGTCTTATAACTGGGAAATTATGCTCATCTTTAAAATGGGGCTTGTAGAGGGTGACATGTGTAAGCTGTCAAGCTCGGTTCTTGGGTCACCACAGGTACTTCCAATGATGACTAAAGAGCTTCTCCATCAATTCATAGCAAGTAGTTTGGGGGATTGATACTGTTTATTGCAGTCCTATGTTGCCAAAATTTCATATTTTAATGGATTCACATTTTAGTAGCAGCATGGACTGACGTTTACAGACTGTTAAAAGACTTTCAAATATTTTCTGTCTTATTCTGCTACTGATATTACTAAGATGCTGTTAAGTCACAAAATTTGAGGAATTAAAAATTTGAAGCTGTCACAGTGTCATCTCATGCCAGTACTATTGACGCTTCAGTTTGTGCAACTTAATAAGCCAATATTTGCAAGTTTAGATAAATATACAATTAAAAATATTTAACTGAGGAAAGAACACATTATGTCATTCTAAATATAAATCCTGTAACAACACAGGAAATGAAAAATAAAAGATCATACATTAGGACCTCTTGCCTTCAACTTAAGTTCAGTTCTGATTTTTGAAGACTTTTCTGGTTCATAGATTAAGTTTAGGTTCCAGATAACATCTGAGTATCTATGAATTCAGTCCTTCCCACCTGTATACCTGTTTCAGTAGGTGCATTGAATTCAATACTTAGCCTTGAATATGGGTTTTAAAACAAAAAATTTCTTGCACATACAGACCAATGGAACAGAATTGAGAACCCAGAAAAATATATCTATATACATATACAAATATATATATACATATATATTGATGACAAATGTTGTGTATATACACACAAATAATTTTCAACAAAGGAGCCAAATGCATACAGTGGAGAAAAGAAGTCCTCTTCAATAAATGAATAAATGGTGCTGGGAAAATTGGAAAGCCACTTTCAAAAGAAAGAAAATAGACTGCTGTATGTCACCATACATCAAAAGTAACTCAAAATGGATCAAAGACCTAAATATAAGACCGGAAAAAATGAATTGCATAAAAGAAAGCATAGGTGCTAAACTTATGGACCTTGGTCTTAAAGAGGTTTTTATGAATTTGACCTCAAAGTCAAGGGAAATAAAAGCAAAAAATAAATGAATGGGACTATATCAAGCTGAAAAGCTTCTGCACAGTGAAAGAAACTATCAGCAAAACAAAGATTCAACCAACCGAATGGGAGAAGATATTTGCAAACAACACCTCTGCTAAGGGGCTAATATCCAAAATACATAAGAACTCATACAGCTCAACAACACAAAAACAAACAGTCCAATTAAAAAGTGGGCAGAGGACCTGAACAGATGCTTCTCCCAAGAAAACATACAAACAGCCAACAGACAAATGAAAAGATGCTCAACTTCATTAGCTGTCAGGGAAATGCAAATCAAAACCACAGTGAGCTCCACCTCACACCTGTTAGAATGGCTATTACCAACAAGACAAGTGATGACAAATGTTGGAGAGATTGTGGAGAAAAAGGAACCCAGATACACTGCTGGTGGGAATGTAAACTGGTACAGCCACTATGGAAAACAGTATAGAGGTTCCTCAAAAAAAATTAAGAATAGAATTACCATATGACCCAGCAATCCTTGTACTGGGTATCTACTCCGAATAGCTGAAAATGTTTATCTGAAAAGATATGTGTACTCTTATGTTCACTGCAGCATTATTCACGGTGGCCAAGACATGGATAGAACCAAAGTGTCCTCTGATAAATGACTGGATAAAGAAGATGTGGTACGTACATACATACAATGGAATATTACTCAGCCATAAGAAAAGATGAAATCCTGCCATTTATTACGACATGGATGGATCTTGAGATTATTATGCGAAGCAAAATAAGTCAGACAGAAAAAAATTGAGAATGATATGATTTCACTCATGTGACATATAAAACTGAAAGCAACAAACGGGTAAGACAAAAATTGGACACAGACAACAGTTTAGGCGTTACCAGAAGGAAAGGGGGAGGAAGGGGGTAGCTAGAAAAGAGTAAAGAGGGTCAACTGTGTGATAACAGAAGGAGATTTGACTTTGGGTGGAGAACACACAATGCAACATACAAACGAAGTAGAATTGCACACTTGAAACCTATATAATTTTATTAACGAGTGCCACCCCAATAAATTTAATAAAAATTTCTCTTCTTGTTTTAAGAAAATCAATAAAATTATAAAATAGTTCAGGAACCTAAGATAAAACTAAGAAAAATGAAGATTCTAAGCCTTATGTTGGATGTTCGGTTGAGTGTATCTTTCAAAAGCTGTAATGTATTCAGTACATTATGGAGATTCTCTGATTTGAGGCATTAATATAGGGCCTTGCATAACTCATAGTCAGTGATGGTAGCACAGCTCCTAGTGCACAGTCGATATTCATATAATGTTTGTGACAGTGAGCGGTGCCCCCAAATCCCTCCTGCTCCTCCCGGGAACCTGAAACACCAACTGGACGTGATGGTATTTACTTTCTAATTGGAAGTGCGGCTCTAGCACAGTGGGAGCCGGGCTGATGGGACAAGGCCTTTGGGGCATCTGCTCAAGGTGGTGCTTTCTCTGTTGGTGGGGTCCCCAGCGGGCACCTTGACTCCCAGTTCCCTGGGCATCTTGGGGAGAGAAGTGGTCTCTAAGAGGGGAAGTGAGGTGGCTCACCTGTCAGTGACAGCCCTGACATGGGCATGTACTTGACTTCCTTTCGAATAAATATTTTATGACCCTTTTGCTCTCATTCTCTGCTCTGTGTAATGCCAGTTCCTGGTGACATTATTATAATAAGACCTTTTCTGTCTTGGTCATTCAGGCGTCTGGTGACTTGTTGATCTACTTATCTTCTTGATGTTAGAGTCTAAACGACATTTCTTTTTAAAAGAACATGGATGGGAAGTGAAATGTACCTGAAGTGACCATAAGAAGATTAGTGAAAATGTAGTTTGAATGTCACCTAGTTGTTACCAAGGGCTTTAGGTCATGGTTCAAAGTAGAGACTAGGGTGTCAGAATGCCTGGCTTTGCATCCTGGCTGCACACCACATACCAGCATGCAGCCCAGGGCTTGTTACTTCTCCATGTCTCCATTTTCTCCTCTGTCAAATGGGAATGATACCAGCACATGGGTCACAGAATTGCAGCTTGCTTAGGTGGTGTGTGCTGCATGGTAAGAGCTAACTTGGTGAGCAAATTCTAAGGTACCATGCACGGAGTCACCATGTCCTGTGATTAAATGGAGCTGTGGCGGCTGGTTCCCTTCCCGCTGTACCTACCAGGGGGGACCTCCAGGTCTCCCCGTGGGCCTGTGAGTGCCCACCGAGACCCAACAGAGGTCTGTGCTCAGGGTTTGTTTTCTGCATATAGAGGCTTCGCTGTATTTGTTTTGCTTGAGGGCTTATTGCTGTGACTTTCACAATGTGAAGTGATAGTTAATGGGGACAAGAGGATTGATGGGAAAATTTAAAATCACTTAGTGACTAATAACTTAGTGGCCTATTCAGTCTGTGTCTGATATGCTGGGTGGCTATCCTATTATTTCTAAGCTGTTTAAAAGTCGGTTGGATGCTTCTTGTTTCACATTCATTTTTCATCTTTGCCTCTTCCGTTTAGGAAATATCAATAGGGTTTAATAATTCCCTGTCACTTCTGGAAAGATAAATAAGATTATAGCCTACTCAGGGTTATTTTTCATGTTGATGGTAGTTAAACATTAAGAGGAATCCTTGCAGAATGAAAACTGTGACTTATTGATTATAATTACGGGATTAATATGAAACCACTCAAATGTTTCAGCGCTCCTAGATTCTTTCCCAGTGCTTTGTAAGATTCAGGAATGCTATGTACTGGTTATTTATTGATTAGTGACCACCTACTGTGTCACATTAGCTTCTCAGAGTAGGTGTTTTTAGTTGGGACAATTCAGGCTAGGGGAGGGTAAACAACTGACTGACCCAACATGTTATAGGTTCAACTGCTAAGCTCATTTTCTTTCTGCCATACTTCACAAGTCAAGGCTTTTGATACAATTGACTCCTTAAAAAAATAAATATTTTCAACTTAGTAAAATCTAGCCCTCTGTAGGAGGCAGTTCACTAGGGTGAATTTGGCATGTAAATCCTAGAGTGAAATGCTGGGTTATGGGGATGAAATTAAATAATGTGTAACCTCCAAGGGACCTGCCACAAAGTGTTTTCTCTTCACCTGCTTCTGGCATAGCTGGGACTGCCACTGTACCTTTCACTGTCCAGTGGAATCAGCAAGCAAGAGCCCATGCCGGGCCACCAGACAGACCTGAGTCTGAATGTGGTAACTGGTGCTCTGACTTCCGGCAGTAGACCATTCAGAGTGATTTGGGCTGCTAATAAGAGACTCTTTTTCCAAAATGCCTTATACCACAAAGAATCCATTAACATAAGTCTAGAGGTAGAGCCGCCCAGAGTTGGCTGGTCCAGGCGGTCCGTCTCTCTGCTCTGCTACACGTGATGGTAGTCCATGCAATCATAGCAGGATGGCTGCAGAACTTCAGGCATCATACTACATGGGACAATGTCCAGAGGAAGACAAAAGACCATTTCTTCTTGTGGCCCTCTCCTAGTAGAGAGGAACACTTTTCCAGGACCCCTTTCCTCAAGAGATCTCTCTAATGGCTCAATAACCAGAGATTGGTCAAATGCCTGCTCCTGAAGTAATGACTACAAAGTGAAAAATTACTTCTTGCAGCTGGGAGTGGGGTGGCTCCCTTGGTGTGTGTGGCCACGCAGGGGAGGAACAGCTACTGCATAAAAGTGGGATCCTGTTAGAATGGAAAGGATGTTAATCCCTCGCTCCACCTTAGTTTCCTCCATTATAAATGGGGGAGCAGAATACAAACGTTATATGGCTGTCACATGAGACAGGCACCAAAGACCAGCCTCAGAACAAAGGATTGCTGTGAATTTGAAGTAGCATGTGATCAGGGCCACTTATTCTGGCCTCTGCTTAGGCTCAGTTACCTACAGCTGTGCAATTTTAAGCAATCTTGGAACCTCTTTTTCTCATTTACTCAGTGGCTATCTTCTGAGAGCCTGCCATGTGGCAGGCGTTGTGCTCAGAACCAGAGGCAGGTACTGTTACCTGTGATTATGTGTCGCCTCGTATGTGTGATTGATTATGTATTGACTATTGACTGCCGACTGTGCCCCACATTGTATTACACACTTTGTATACATTATCCCTGATCCTCCTACTAGCTCCTGAGAGCAGGTACTTCACAGTTGAGGAAAAGCATTTATAAATGTCAAGTGAATATCATCAAGAGGAAGTGGTTGGAGAAACCGCTTCAAAGGTCAAAACTATCACAATGTTTTGAGGAGTCCAGGGTTAAATCTGCTCGCCTCTTTCCTTAATAAACACTGGAAATAGGTTTTGGAAGTCGGTAGCTGAAGTATCTTACATATTAATTATCTTTAAGATCCATTACTTTTCTCAAAAATGTTAACAAAAAGGTGAAGGGATTAAGAAGTACAAATTGGTAGTTACAAAATAGTCATGGGGATGTAAAGTACAGCACAGGGAATACAGTCAATAATACGGTAATAATTGTGTATAGTGCCAGGTGGGTACTAGACTTTTCAGGGGGATCACTTTGTAAGTTATATAAATGTCTAACCAATATGCTATAAACCTGAAACTAATATAAAATAATGGCTTATCATATTTTTATAATGAAAAAGAAATCGATAAACTTAAAAAATACCAATAAAAATGTTAATATATTATTATTTTGATTAGTGAAAGACTTGAATGAAAACATTGATTTGACGAAATACCATAATGGCTAAACCTCACCTCTGCTTATTTAAGATGTTAACTTTAGTTTATGAAATGTGCAAGAAGAGTGATTTTCAGAGCATCTCAACTATTTTCCTAATAACACCTATATTTGATTTAGTCATATATACTACCAATTTTCCATGAAGCAAATTATTTTAGTATTTGCTTTATTACATATATATTCAGAAGTAGAATTAATTAGCTGGTTACTTACCTATTTCTTGATTTAATCACGTATAAATTACTTATGTGGTTTAACAAGAAAGGAGATGCTTTTGTTCTGTAGGTGGCTCATTGGATGACATTTTGGGTGGAGGTCAAAGAAACCTGTTTTTTTTTTTTTTCATGTTAGAAGGTCAGTATTTGTTGTTTTGGCCTGGACCCTGGGGGAATGTTGTGTTGGCATATTTCATTTTGTAAATGGCATCAGGGGCTTTCAGTTGAATAATTGAGGACCCTGCTGGGTTTTGTTTTGTTTTGTTTTGCTAGTAAGACAAATATTTAACATGTAAGGAAAAGCTTCCCGAGAGCAGATGGTGGGAGTGGTTTGCGAGTAGCTGTTGGCAGGTGCCATGGAGAGGGGATGCCAGTGGGCTATGGGGGTACCAGGCACCTGTTTATTCCTGGGAGTGTTGAGTTTGTGTGATATTTCGTATCGCCTTTCAGAAGGTTTCACATTGGAGGTTTGGGCCAGTGGGTATGCTGGTGCATAATAAATAGGCCAGATGGAGGCGCTTCAAGTTCCCGGTCTTCAAACATTTTCTAAAGCTCTTCTGTTTGGCAGCTCGAGCCCTGCCTTTCAGCTGTTTTTACAGTCTCTTCACTCAGGTTTTTGATACCTGAAGGAATGTCTTTCTTCTTCCTCGAGGTTTTCAATCTCTATTTAAGGTTTCGATGATACCTGGGATGTAGGTAGACAGCTTTGCTGTTAAACTGGGGGAAATTTTCCTGATAGCCAGTAGCAACAGCGTTTTCCAACCCCAACCTTTTGTTTCTTCTTTACCTTATTGTTTTAAGGATAAATGTGAGAGCAGGCCGCCCTGTGGAAAGCGAGGGGCCTCCATGCTGCTCATCACCGAGCTTCCGACTGAGCAGTGGTCCTGGGGCGTGGCTGCCAGAGCAGCTGACCCCTACAGGTAGCACGCGCCCTAAAACCTCGGGCTGTGATTCCTCTGAGCCCATTACTCCGCATGGCCCTGTGATAGGTGAAGAGACGCCGTGTTCCCAAGTAACGCAGAGTTCAGGCATGGAGTCTGTTTTAGTTACTAATGAGAGGTTGTCTCTGACGAGCTGACTTTATTCCTGGAGCTGGTATTTGAGCTGAAGGCGTGTTTGGTCAGTTAAAATGTACTCTGGTGATCAAATAAACAACTTTTCTTTTCTATACCTGTTTTTCTTAAGGGTGAGACATAACTCATCCTGGGTCACAGAAAACCTTGAGCAAAGGACGCATGGCTTTTCTTCTGTCGTCCAGAAAACACTGGCCATGCCACAGGGCTTATCAGGCAGATTCACACACATCAAAGAATCGGAGAGCAGGTGACGAACAGCTACTGACATGAAAATCAAAAACAGAAGCACAGAGATTGGTGTGTGTGTGTGTGTGTGTGTGTGTGTGTGTGTCTGTAGCAAATGGTGTGCACTTACGGAATTTTCTCCTCTTAGTTATAAGGCAAAACTATCTTTTCAGGTGATAGTACCAAGAGTGGACCAACTCGATTCATATTCCTATGAATTTTTCATTGTAGTTAGTTCATTATTCTTGAGGTCCTGCTGTAGATATGAACTTAGAAAGTGGAATCTAACCAGTCACGGACAAGTACTTTTTCCAGATCTTATCTTGTGTTGGGCAACATAGTATTAATAATAGCAACAAGAAAAATGGTATTAGTAATCGTTAACATTTATTTAACTTAGTATGTGCAGGCATTATTCTAAAGTCTTTACTTGCATTAATAATCATAAGAGTTACTATTATTATCCCCATTTTATAGGTGAGGAAACTGAGGCCCAGGGAGGTTAAGAAATCTGTCCACAGTTTTCTAGTTGTTAGAGAGGCATTCAAACATTGCATTCAAGTTTTATTCACCTTTAACCACTGTGCTGTGTTTCCAAGAGTTCTGATTATTTCAGAACATTTGCTTGTTCTCTGTTGCTTAACCACGAAGGTTAGAGTTGGAGCCTTCTCAGGTGGTGTTTTGGTCTCCCAGAGTAGGCCCAGTCACCAGCATCCAATTTCTTGCTTTGGTTCTGAAGAACTTGGGAAGTAAAAGACTAAAGCAGATCGACGATTAAAGCATCACACTTATGGCTGATAGGGTAACCCATTCTTCTTGTGGGCTGCAGGTTCCCAAGAGGAAGAAAGGGCAGAGTTGGGCCAACTGTGCCTACTTGATCCCAAGTTGACCAGTCAGTAGGCCAGGCCATCTCCTGGGGTGGCAGGTGTGAAGCCACAGAAGAGGCCCCGAGTGGGTGGTTAGGGAGGATCGTCCCAAATGGAGACCAGGAAGGGTGAAAAGGGCTCCTTTCTAATGTTGGAGCTGTGAGTTGGTTGAGTTGGGGATCTACCAAAACATTATTACCGTTAAAATTAGGAAATGGGAGGTTGCTGTGATGTGTAGGGATAGTTTTGTGGTTTGGGGGGGACATTGCATGTTGGTATAAATATAATTAGAATTCTTTGAGTTTGTAATACACGGCTGCATATCCCTGCTGTCACTGATTTGTGGATTTTGAAAGCGTGACTTTCTAGACCTGGGTACTTTTGTTTCCTTTCCATGTCTTTGAAGTACTTTGTCTTTTCCCTTATGTTTTCAATGGCATTGCTTACATATTTTTTATTACTGACAGTGTGACCAGTTACAGTGCTTTAGAAGGCATTGTTGTCTTCACAAATGTGATATGCTATCAGTAGTAATTCTATTTATTTAGAAAACGCCTCAGATCTCAGAGCAACTTAGAGAGCTAGAAAGAAGTATCTGTATGGACAGTTTTGGGAGGTCACTTAGTAAATGTTTAGACTCCAACTTGTGTCCTATTGTCATAACTATTTGAGAGTGTTTAAAAACGGATTGCTACTTTGCAGTATAGACAAGAAGTGATTAGTGTGAAAAGTATGGTACTTAAAAGTGACAGGACAGGGTAGGGGCCAGACTTTAATGTCTAGAATCACCATCTAGAATAGAGTAGGGGTGGCATATATGTCTCATGGCATTTAATAACAATTATGTGTAAATGGTAAGGATGTGTGCTGTCCAAAATTTACATAAAATATTTTCTAAAGCGTATTGCCAAATTCTCTTCTTTCCATGGTTTTCAAATGCTATTTGGTGTATAGCTTGAACTAGAAGTGTTCGGTGACAATGAAATAAATAGAAAAAAAGAATAGTGGTGGCTAACATTTATTGCATTTGACAATGTCCGAGAACTATGCTAACCACTCTAATCATGTGGCATCTTTCCCAGTGAGGAAGAGATGGTAGTGAGGCTTTGTTTACCTGATTTAATCTGGCCAAGAGAATAAAGATGGAAAACCTTAAGTACCCATATATTAATAAATTAAAAATGATAGAATACTCCGCATGAGAAATGTTGTACTTTATGGACTTTTATACATGTTGGAGGTAAATGGTTACATGTTAGTGCTTTTGTTCCTTTTGCGTTTCACCATGTTTGCTGCAGTGACATCTGTCTTTTAATATTACATAAGTGAAGGACTTTGGTTGAAGGCCTGTATGCAAGGAGTGAACAGGCCTGAGACTCTAGGTCTTTGTCAGGGTGTTGAATCAACTTCACACGGCAGGTGATAGGCTTGCTGGGTGTTGGCAGACATTTGCCACGCACCCTTCCGGTCGGCTCCTGTGTGAGAACAGCAATCTGGGAAAATGTCCCTTCCTGTTTCTAGAGCTCTGCCATTTGCCTCCACAATGCCATCTCATTGCCTGCTTTAATGTCCTAATGTATGGTGTTCATTTGAAAGGTGAATAAAATGTTGTAATATTACATTATTCAAAGAATAATAACTAAACTAATGAAAGCAACTATCTTTTACTTACACTGGAAAAAACACTGAAGTGAAAAAAAAACAAAACCAACTTTTGTTGTGACTAACACCAGCAGAGAGGGAATATAAAACCTTAGCGATAGGTTCAATACTTTGAAAATAAGTATTTCTAATATTATCACTAATGCTATTTGATTTATTTAAAAGAACATTGACTTAAGTCTTTCCCCTACATATCACAATTATAGTTGTGTTAGACTTGTTATCAAGTCATTTACTGGCAAATAGCTGTAGGAAAAAAGCAAGCAAAAGCAACACCCAACAATCTCTTGAAATGAATAATCAGGTCTCAAAATTATATTAATTTTTTCCAAATGGAGATATTTTAAGGAATTGTCGTTGCAGGAAGAGACATATTCAGTTTTTTAAGAAACAAGTTTATCTTTTGACCAAATGTAGATTTAGCCCTGCCCCCGAGAGTTGGCTTTACAGAAGTCAGTAGTATGCTGGGATGTTTTTGTGTTTTGAAATGATGCTCCTAAAGTGACGATGACTTGTAATTTGGAGTATGCTTGATTTTCCTTGTATGCACATTAAATCTGTGGTGATTTTAAGAAGAGTGTGGTTTTAGCATCATGAGTGAGGATTATGAGATTTGTTTATGTTGCTGATTGAATTGCTTTGTCTCTAAGCAGCCATATATATGTATATATAATATACATACATATATATATGTATATATATACACACACACACACATATATATATAAAAATCAATGAATTGTATTTTTTTGGTATCTATTTCCCATTTTTTTTGTGTGTGTGTTGGTTTTTTTTTTCAAGCCAGTGAAATGCCTTGCTGAACATCGCTGGCTAAAGCAAATGAGTGCTTTTTAAAAGTCCTCAACAAATCGAGCTCATGTTTATTGGCTGTATGGTGGGGAGCCCAGCATTAGCAGTAAGCGTGGAGGTGGTTTATTAAAATGAATACCGTATCTTTCCTGTATTTTGATCCCCGAGGCCCAAACTTTGTTAGTCTCTCCATCACATTGTACATTGTTGTGATTCTAGAAAATGCTTTTTCATGTTCCCCGCTGAAGGGAGATGTGTGTGGCATTAGAAGAACCCATGGCCAGGCAGTGTGGGCCTCACTGGCCTGTATGAGGCTTATGTTCATCACACCATAGTCACCGCCTACGTAAGAAGTTATGTGTTGCCCAGGCTTTTCCACCCCCCCCCCCCACGCCCTCCAACCCAATCTTGTAGCTTGGTTCTAACTAATTAATTTTAAGTAGCAATGTCTGAGTTCTGCATGATGTCCCTTCATCTGTTCAGGCTGCTATAACAAAATACCACAGACTGGTTAGCTTATAAGCCACAGAAATGTATTTCTCATGGTTTTGGAGTCTGGACGTCTGACATCAGCGTGCCTGCATAGTGGTCTCTTCTGGGTCACAGACCTCTCGTTGTCCTCCCTGGGCCGAAGGAGCTAGCTCTGAGCTCTGTGTGGTCACTTTTAAGGACACTTACCCCATTCATGAGGGCCCCACCCTCATGACCTCTTTGCCTCCCAAAAGCCCCACTCCTAACACCATCACTTTGGTTGTTCACGTGAATTTCCGGGGACACAAACATTCAGACCATAGCACTTGAGGAAATGTGAACAGGGGGAGAAAGTGTTGAATGACAGAATAACAAGAAGTGATGCTTGAATGTACAAACATTGAAGGTGTTTTCGTTTAGTGCGTCATCCACAGGGTGTTTGGGATAAGCCGCACATAACTGAGATTTTTCTCAGCTTTGCACTGTAGGATAGGATATGGAAAGAGAAAGCCAGGAAGCCTACAGGAAAAGAACATGAAGACTGAAGAAACACCACCTTCTCATTTGGCCAGGCACTCTGGCTAAGAGGAAATACCCTGAGAGAATTCCTGTCTTCCCGTGATACTGTCAATCAGTGTTTGGTGTCGGTGCTCCAGTTCATTTTAATGCCCCGAAGCTGTTTAATTATAATACTGTGAGAACACATTGCTAAATTGGAATTTAGGCTGGTTTTAGAAGTCCGTAGGTTGCCTTATTCTTCTTGAAATTCCTCCATGTGCAAGCTTAACTCGATCAGCTGAAAAGCATTTTTTGTTATTTTAAGGAGAGAAGTTTATGACATAAATGATCACTTTAGGTATTTAGGTGGCTTTTTCTTCTTCTCTTGATCTCATCCAGTAATTCTGTATTAGTTCTCGACGGACCCATTTTAGGTGACTTTCCATACTCTATCTCCATTGGGGGAGTTTCTGATTAATGCTTACCTTGTTTTTGTGCAAGTCACATGGTAAAACTTAGCGTATCACACATCAGTCAAGTGGAATGGCCATTAGTCTTGCCATTCCCAGCTTGGTCATCTTATGCTTATTGTTTTATTTACTCTTTCCTTGGAGTGTTCTTTAGCAGTGACCTGCCCTTTTTAATGTAACTTGTTAGGAAGTTCTTCAAATCCAAGCTTCAATGTAAAGGTAACTCTCTCAACTGTTAATACCCACTGTAGGTCTGCACGTGGGAAGCATGTTATCTGCCCATCAGAGCTGCCTGTCCAGTTCTGTCAGAGGATTAGCGATGCCCTAAAGGTACAGTGGAGCTTTGTTTTAACCCCATAGACAGAAACCTGGGACAGATGTCCTACTGGACAGTTCTGTGTGATGTTCTCCCACTAAGATAATTACCAGCAAAGTACCAAAAAAATGGGCAAGCTTTTGAAGTTTCTTTTAGAAGTTTTGGTAAGCTGTCTGAGTTTATAGGAGTACTAGCTCTGCTCCCACCCTCCAGGTCCCCAGAGGCTTTTCAGCTTCTAGGAGGAAGGTGCTCTCATATTGGGCCTCCTGAATTCACATTGGCTTCTTTTAACAAGATCTACCTCCCATGCTCTGTGGAAGCTGAGCCTATAATCTCCGAAATCATCACTTTTTTCAAGCTATCAAATAATCAAAGTTTTACCAAAGCAAAGAAGACAAACAATTTAAAATGAAAAAAAATAAATGGTGCCCATTTTTTCTTAGTTGATTGTGATGGGTTACACTTCAACTCCCTGTCTTTGCCTATTTTTTGTTATTTTGTATGCAAAACATTTGGTGTTAATCCTGTATTTAAATCACTTTATAAATCTTTGCGTTGCTGAGCGTGACAGTGATTAAATTTAGTAAGTAAGCATTTATGGAGGACAAAAAAGAATCGGCCTCAGAGCTAGGCACGCAGACATGAAATACTAATTAACTGACCTCCGGGAACTCACAGGGAATGATACTCTGGATGTACATTTTTCTAGATTATTACAGCTATCAACATTTTTTCCCCCAGAATATCTTGAAGTAACCCTAATCTTAGAGTAAAACCCTTTATTTTTCAGTGTGAATCAAGTCTTCTCCCTACTTCTCTGCCTTTTCTCCTACAGGTATAGAGTCATAGAAAATCATGTCATAGAATCATAAGAGCTAAATGAACCTTCAGAATAAACCTTTGAACCTGTCACTGCCCAACCCTCCTTCATCAACCCTTTGGCCATGTCTAGACAAAATTCACAATACTTCCCATAAGGTAGTTTTGGCTCTTAGTAAATGATGGTATTTAATTTCTTCACAAATCCCTGTCCATACAGAGCCTATGAAATATTCAGAAGTTTACATCTGAAATATCTTTTTTAGTGGGAATTGGCTTGTCATTGAAGCTAAGGTGTTAAAACACTTTTTTATATACTCTATATTGGAATGATCTCAAATTTCTTAGGGAATGAGTTAAAATATGTAAATTGAAGTATTTTAAGCATAGTCATAATTATAAATTTTCTTTTTGCTGTGAGTATTAAACAGGTGGTAGATTTAAGGATAATATTTTAAAGATTGGAAAACATTTCTAGATGGACTGTAAATCCTGTTTAGATATGCAGAAATTAAGAATACATAATTTACTAATTTTTTTGGTAGGGGACTCAAAGTTGATGTATGTGGCCTCTATCAAGAAGCTCCTAATTTTGTGATTGTTTTTCTATGCTCAAGAATCTAGTTAATTTAAAGTAGATCATGGATGCTGTGAGAAATGTGTCCTCTGATCTTAATGATGTAGGTGGTTAAAGGTACTAATGTAGCCTCCTTGGGACTTGGGGTCTACTGGATGACTTCTCTGAAGGGTCTTGATTCAGAACCCCGAATTCCTGATAGTTAAAGGATTAGGTTTAACTGATCTCTTCTCTGCACTCCAGTCCGTATGTGTTGACTTTTCCTCTTTGTGGAGGAAAACGCAGAAGAAACCATTCTAGAGAGATGCCATTTAAGTAAGAGGAGCATTTTTACTTTTAGCCAAAGACCATTCTCAGTGTGTGAGTGTCCCAGGACCGTCTGTGTCTTCCTGACTCACCTTCTACTGGTCATTGATGCACAGTTGTTCTTGATCTGACATGTAGCCTCTTGAGAACAGCCCCGGAAGTAGAATCAGGATTTGGTGTTCAGCTGATAAGATCAATGGGAATCCATGTAATTCTGATCTTGGTGTTACCAGTCAGATCTTTATCTCGGTTAGTTTTATGGTTTCTATAAACCGTAGAGCTGCTTCTCAAAATGGTTCCTGGATATTAACGGCCATTAATCTGAATTTGTGGCGCAGTTCCTTCTCTAGTCACTACAAGCAAAGTGGTGGTTAGGGACTGAACTATTTATAGTCTGGCTTTTCAAACAGTTGGAAACATTTGGGTTTGATTACTGCATTTGCAGCATTGATTGGCTTTCTAAGCAGATGTGGGGATAACAAAGTTATCATTCATATCATCTAAGAGAAGTGATATACCATTGATAGACTTTCCCATGATCCTTTATGGTTGTGTACCAGAGTTGTTCGACTAATTTGTAGGGCAAAGGGTATGGGATAGATGTGCCATCCTTTAACTGGACAAATGCTAACTTTCAGTGTGTCATGTTTGAGTTAAGCATTTGAAACAGGCTTTGGTGTTCATGGTATACTTACCTTTATACCAATGTTGTTTTGAATTATGACTAGGAACTTTCTCAAACCTCCAATCATTCCAGCATATTCTGAGGGAATATAGTGAGTCCATGTGCATAAACTTCTTCCTTACCCTCCGTGGTGTCCTATCATCATAAATTTTTCAAAATAACAACAATAATCAAACACCAAAAACCACTAACAAATTGGAGAGGTTTATTTCCAATGACAAAGTGATGGCTGTTCATTACCTGTGATACAAGTAGGAGAAGGAAGGATGTACCTGCTGTGTTTCAGACACTTGCGAGCTGCTGTCATAGCCCACCTGCCGTTCACCTGTAGTTACCTGTGAGACAGTAGATCAGTGACAAGCATTGAAGTCTTGTTTTGGACTCTTTTTACTTGCACCTTTATCATTTGTTTCCTTGGAAAGTGCCAGAAAAGAATTAGTTATTTAGGAAAAATGCACATGGAACATATGTTTACAGAGTTAGAACAGAGTCTAAGCAGCAATAACCAACCTAGGGTTACAGGATGAACATGGACTCAGTTAAAAGCCTTAGGAGTGCACAAATTTGTTCTGGGTTTTAATTTTCTGGTGGAGGAAATTTAGGTCTAGGAAAACTGAATGATTTTTTCAAGGTTGCAAAGATAGTTATTGGTAGAGAAAGGAAGTCTGAGGCTCTTTTCAGGGTTAAGAATAATAATAGGAAGCAAAGCTTTTATCCTTTGAGCAGTCAAGGGAAGAAGAACTTAGAGGAGTTTAAGTAATTGAAAACAGAGGTTGTGATGGTAGAAGTTTGTAATAATGAAATGGGGTGCTATGGGATAGTATTGCGAGGAGATCTGCAATGTAAGATGTTTTTGGTATGGTGCTTTCCTGAGAGGTGGGAGAGAGATGGCTGGTTGCTCTGTCGTGTCCTTTGATTATTTACTGTGGTGTTCTGTGAGGGTCCTGTAGTTCAGGGAAGGAAAATATTGATCAGCTATTGGTAATCCTCACCTCTCCCTTAGTCCCCTGGTCTTGGCCTCTGCCTCCTTTTCTACTCTGAGGAGCTATGATGAGGACAGTGTTTACTTCGTATGCAGACAGATGTTCCGCATGAGGTGACATGAGGTTACCAGCAGTGCCAGGCCCCCAATCTACTGACTTTGAGCTGGGCGGAAAGAGAGAGCTTTCCTCCTAGTGGCTCCATTGCTGGGGTTGAGTCCCGTTCTACCCGCTTGGGTCATATCACTAGGAAGATGGAAGGTCACCTGTGTGCCCTTTGCTCCACCCAAATCACCCAGACTGAGAATGTGGGAGGAAGATTCCCTCCAAACAGGAATCTTAAGGTGTCACCAGAAGGGGTGGCGGCTCAGTTGTCCTAAGGACAGATGGCCACTCCCTGCTGCTTAAATGTTACCATCCATTAGTACTCACGCACAGGTGGTATTTTGAAATTTAGGAAAAACCATCTTTCCACATTTAGTGTTTCCAGTCTGAGCCCACTAATTTAGGTGGCAACTGACCTTTTCAAAGCCATTGATATCAAAGCTTTTCAAGCATGTTTGTCTCATGAAAACCTAGGGATTCATTCTATTATCTTAAAAATAAGTTGTAATCATTCATTGTTTATATGCTTTATCAGCTCATGTTAAAGATAACTTATACCGGGGGTGCCAAAAAAAAATGTATACAAGTGGACACGTCGGTCAATGTTGCTCAAGCAGTAGTTCACTGTAATCAGAAGTGTCGGACGCTGATGGGAACCACTTTGAGTACCTCTTGTAGTTGCAGAAGCCAAACGTGACTTGTAGTCATTTTTTGTTATTGGTATATATTGAGTATTACAACTTTAATAGTTTTTTTCTTTTCTTAAAATGTGTATACATTTTTTGGCACTCTCTGTATCTGTATCATGATTGGCCTCTTTATAGGTCGCTTTGGTTCTGCTGGAAATCCTCACCCTGAACTTTGAAGAGCGGGCGGGGCCTAACTCACCATGCAGCCAAGCAAGAGACTATGTCTGCGCAGGCTTCTAAAGCAACGTGAACCTGTTGATGTGAACATAGAATTTGCTCCATTTCTGTATTTGTTTGGGCACTGGAGCAGTAATGATACAGGGTTAGAACACATAGGAAAAGTTCATTTCCATTTCAGCCTTCAATAGTTGGAAGTCACAAGCCGCCTACAAAATGAGACTCAGGTTTGATATAGATTGAGGAGTTTTAAATACTGTATCAAAGTGAGTGGAAAAACTCAGCAAAGATATTATGAAAGGGCGGTGCTGGTGGAGAAAATCTGTACACTAATTTTGAATTGGGAAATCTCTGTTCTCTCCATGGAATCCAAATAGGTTTGGGAATCAATAGTTGTTGAACCTTTGCTGTAGGAGCAGCTTTAATTGAAGTTACATGAGACCCCGAGTGTTTTAATGTTTTCTTTCTTTGTCCTGCTGTTTCATTATAGAGGTATCTGGACTTTCAGTCTATTCATTTTCAGGCGGTTATATTCCCCTATGGGACACTAGTGTTGTTTACAAACCATTTGAATACTCAAGTAACGTTGATAACTTCTTACTCATTTTGAAAGTAATAGAACCTCCCTCTACTTTCATATTGTGTGGCTTATTTGTTGCTTTTGTCCTCTTGTATTTGATTTGGGTTTTGCTCAGAAATAGGATTACACATGCTTAATTTTACTTTTTAAATATTGTTTGTTATTAATAGTATTTAAATTTGATGTCATGATTTAATGACCACCAGCTTAACTTATAAGTTCAGCCAAGCAATGGAGAATTTAAAACACTTGATTGACAATTTTAATGGGAGAGGAATAAAGATTTTTATCCTTGTTATAACCCTATTTCTCATGGTCCTATATATTATTTTGCTAGTGATTGTTGGTACTAATTGAAAGATATCTTTTTGATTTTTATTTTGTCTTGGACTGGCACTCATATCAACGTGGCTTTTATCTACTTTTTGTTTTAATTTGAAAGAAAAGACCTTTAAATGATTCACAGTTTATCCCAAGCAGTTCTACAATAATTTTCTTTCCTGGTTTTTCTGACATTGCTTGGGAAGAAGGGAAGAGAAAAAGCCCTCAAAACTATTAAGTAAACCCAGGAAGAGTAGGCATTTGAGCTTCTGAAAAAAAATAATGATTTCTTTAAAGTCAGCTTTTTAGCTACAGCTCCACTTTTCTTGTCATTCCTTTTGCCCTGGAGTTTTAAATCACCCACAGACCTTCATTTACTGCGTGCCCACTCTCTCTCTCTCTCTCTCCTGCCCATTCATTGCTAAGAGCTCCTGGCGCGGGTAATTTTAATAGAAGAGGTAGTTAGGGTAACCACAGGGTGAAGGGAACAGTGGAGAAGGAGCCCACCCAGTGTCGTGGACCTGCGAGGTGCTGGTGGGTTGAAGCGCCATTCCTCTTTCCAGAGGTGATTCGGGAAAGGGGTTCAGATGACAGCTTAATAAGCCACTCCTGGCCGCCATTGTGAAGTCAGGAGTGTGCTGCACCATGGGAAGAACACACAAAAGCGAAACATTTTGTAGAACAAAGACCCTGCTCCAGGGTATTTAAGTAACAGGAGGAAGATGCTAGAGCCTCCTGGCAGTGGAGGGGAGAAGTGATTGTTTTGAGGGGGGACCTGCTGCAGGTTATGCTGAAAGGAAAGCTAGAAACTAGAAAGAGACCAGGATATCTTGGGGGTGGGGTGGGGGTCTCCGTTGAAAAGTTATACTGTGAGCGACAGTATGGAGAAGGTGAGCAGTGGACTCAGAGCTTCCATAATGTTGAAATCTCCAGTGCAAGTCATGATGCTTCTGGGTTTTTGCAGAATCTGATTAGAATCACATAGAGATGCTGTATAATTTGGAAAAAATCCACTTATTTTCAAAGGGAAACACTGCTTTGGGTTGCATTTCTGTCACTATTTGACTAAACCATCTTTTGCCAACGTCTTCAAATGAACTGTGAATATTTTCTGGGTTTTTATTTCCTCTCATCAGTAATCATCTATAGTCCCAGGCAGGAAATTTCTTCTTTGTTTTTTTTCACATGAAATTTAGCCTTTGATGATAATACAGGCTTTACACCTTCTGATTGCTAGAAAAAGGATCTTTTAATATAGGTGTGTATTTCCTCTATGAGGCCTGTAAAGCAATGAAGGAAGTAACCTTTTCATGATAAAGAAATTTAAGAAAATAAAGCTATGATACTGCCGTGACACTGAGATTGTGAAAATATCCAATTTGGATTTTCAAAAGACATACACAATGGCTAGATGTTGAATGTCCTCTTAGACAATTTTTTTTAAGCCCCAAATTTAAAAACTTGTTGAATTGAGTAACTTCATAGGATATCAGAAACCAGTGGAGTTTAAAGTGCCGGTTTCCATCTAGATGAAATGTGGATGGGTGCTTTTGGAAGGTTAGTAATTTTTTTGTCCAAACCAAATGTGGTTTTTGTGTTACTCCCTGTGAATGCCCTTTTACATTTTCTTTAAGCTTTGATTTTCTGAACGCCGTTGTCTGTCTTTCATGGATAATGTCGACCCAGTGCACATTCTCATGGATGATCAAATCTCACTGTTAGTTGGTTTGCCGTGCTGCTGAAGCTGAATGTGACCTTGTTCATGACCTTTGTTGCTAGTTCAGGTTATCAGTTATGTGGATGTTAGTAATGGCCCCATATATTTCCTTCCTGGCTCCATATCCACCTCCAGCTACTGTACCATTTCTCTGTTCCCCTCTGCAGCACAATTCAAGAGTTGCCCATATCTGCCACCCCACTTCCTCTCCTCCCATTCTCTCTTAAATCCCCTTCATTCTGGATCCCAGCTCCACCACTCCACTGCAATGACAAGGAACATCGTGTTGCCAAATGTAATGGTGCTTCTAAGCCTTTTTCTCACTCAGTGGTTGACTGTTTTTCCCTTTTATAACTGTAAAATGACTGTAACCCATTTATCTGCACCAAGGTTCAGGGTTCACTTCTAGATTCTCTCGTCTTTATTTACCCATCCATCTCCTTACTGATCTCAACTAGTGCCTGTCATGGTCTTTACATTCTCACACTGGTGACTCTTACGTATTTAGCTTTAGCCATGACATTTTCCCTGAGTTCCAGACTTTTATCTCCAGCTGCCTACTTGACATCTCATTTGGATGAAAGTCACAACAATCTTAATGTTCAAACTTGACTTCCCATCACCCTCCCCTGCTGCAATGTCCCTGTTTCAGTACCTGGTGCCACCATTTTCCCAGGTTTTCAGGCCTGAACGTGGGAATCATTTTTTTCTCTATCTCCATCTCACATCAGCAAATCCCGGCCACTCGACTTTTAAATTATATCCAGAGTCTGATCACTTCCCAATACTCCCATAGGTGACACCCTAATACCAGGGACGACAAAAAAATGTATACACATGGCTTGTATTCATCTTTTGTTATTGGTATATACTGAGCAGTACGATTTTAATACGGTGTTTTCCTTTCTTAAAAAGTGTATACATTTTTTGGCACCCTCTGTAGAAGCTGCCAGCATCTTTTGCTTCAGCTGCAGTAATAACCTGTCCACTAGTAGTCAGGCTCCTGACATGGAAGCCAGAGTGATTCTTTTAAGGTGGATGCCCTCGTATCCTCCTCCTACCCACCAGCCCCTTGCTCTTCCTGGAGCTCCCCATACCTTTTCCATTTCAGGGCTTTTGTGCTTGTTGCTCTTCCTGGAATATTCCACATGCTCCCTCTTAACTTAATTCAGATCTTTGGTCAGTGTCCTCTCATCAGAGAGGCCGATTCTGACCACCTAGTAACATAACCCCTTCTTTATTCTTGATATTTTTGACCTTGTCCTTTAGTATTCTTGGCTCTTACCACTATCTGGTGTTGAATTTTATAACTATTCATTTGCATCTTCTCTGTCTCTTCCCCAAGTGTAAGCTCCATGGGTGCAAGAACTTGTTCTGTCTTGTTGATGGTCAAATGTCTTGAATGAGTGAATTTAATCCTTACAAAAAGATAGGAATGAGGAATAGCAATCATTAATAGCTTTTTATATTCTTGGCACCCTTTCCTGGGCACGTTGTAAATATTATATTCTTGTTTAATCCCTCACAAAAACCCTCTAAGGTAGGTGTTACCTTCATTTCATAGATGAAAATACAATCACAGTGACCAGTAAAAAAGGAGCTGGGATTCAAACTGAGAGAGTCTGGTCTAAATATAATGCTTTTTCCCATTTAATTCATGTGATTTGTTATTATGAATTATTAAATAAGATGTGTGTGATGGGTAAGTTGTTATACATTATTATTATGTAACTTATTTGCACCTAATAGCTGGAAACTCTGAGGACAAAGTAATAGGATCACAAGTGAGGAGGTGTGAACAAAGGCTTCAGATCCCGAGCTTCCCGCTGGGCTCTCGCGGGCTCTTTTTGCACAACCACAAGATTTCTGTAACAGACACTTGGTGTGTCTGACTTTATCTGGGTAGCTTTTCTGTTTTCCATCCATCGTATTTAACCCCTCTATAAACTGGTATTTGTGAGTTCAACACTAAGCTTTTCAAAATCTATTCCTAAAACTTGTATCGTGATTTTGTCTCATGCTGATCTTTATAATACTTGTGTAAGCTGAGTGAAAACAACAGAAGACCTGAAGTCTGCTATTTTGCTTGTACTCACTTTCTGGAGTGCAAATGTGCAACCTGACTCTTATCAGGAATAGTTTAAGGCCAAGGTATAATTTGCTGGTTCATTGATTCATCCCCAGGTCAGAGAAAAGCCCTCAGCTGAAATATTTCCTGATTGCAAGAAAAGTGAGGTAATTTACTGAAAGCCATAAAAATTGGGAACTTTTGGTGCCTGGCACACTGAATGGTAATCTCCATTTTAATTAAAGAGGTACATTTATAATTAGCAAGAACAGAATTTGATAGGTCTGCCAATTACAGAAATAAATTTGAGGCTGAAATTGCGAACCAATATTTCACTGTTTTTCAAAAGCGAATCTGAATCCACAGGTAAATATTATATCCATACGTGTTGAACTAGGAAACCCTTGTGTAGACATGCAGGTAGGGACATATATATCAAAACATGTCCCAGAAACATGATTAAAATTGCTTCTATGAATGATACTATTCTGTGCTTCATGTTCTTGCTGAAGACTCTGAAGTTCATTCTCCTATGGGTGGTACGTACTATATATCTGTCCAGATTGTCATTATATATATTTTTTCTATTAGTCTTGAACTTTTCCTTGTGTTGTGCAATACAGGAAAAATACACTCACTGGAGAGCATATAATTGTAAGTGTAATACCTGAAAAAGAGAGAACATGAGAGAGAGAGAGAGCTCTGCACAAGAGAGCGCGTGAGAGAGTGCGCTCATGTGTGTGTATGTATATGTATAGGCATGCATATGTGTAGTGTGTGTGTGTGTGTGTGTGTGTGTGTGTGTGTGTAAAATACAAGAAAGCATAGTGTCCTCAAGAGTTTGAAATTGCCTTATCTTAAAATAAAGTTTTGGATATACCGATTCAGGTCTTGAAATTTGCCTCTAAAATGACTTCATCTGTTCTTGTCTTTTCAGTATTCTTTCTTAAAATGTAATCTTTCGGTATCGGTCCTTAAATGTTGGGATGATTAGTACACCGTTGTTTTCTCTTCATGGTTTTAACGAGGCTTACACACTGAGTCCGGCAAGGATCTCTTGCTCACTGGTTTCTGCCATTCTTCAGAGAGGAGGAGGAGGACTTTCAAATTCAAAAATATGCAACCAATATATTATGTAAAATATGTACATATATTTGTGCTTATATGTGGGCCTCATCTGCTCTGCATAGTTACTACATTTTTAGAGAAGTTGAATAAATACATTTAATTTTCTGTAGAAATGTAATATCTCAAATGTAATTTGTACAATAGGTAAGACTGGTGTCGTTGCAGAATGAATTATAAGGGGTCAGCCCACGTGACTCTCCCTTTGGTCTCTTACTACTTCCTGATTGAACATCAGTCAGGTGACAGGGACACGTTTAGTACTAAATTACTCTACTTGTCTCCATGTTTGATTTTAATGCTTTCTGTACAAATAGGAATACTCATTTTCTTTAATAGTTGTTTCTTTGGCTGTATTCCACAAGTAGATGTGAGAGAGTCAGAATAACATTCTTATACTTAGTACATATATTAAGATGAATTTTAACAGGAATCTTTATACATGAGGCAGTCTTCAATGCCAAGTAGAAAATTCAGATAATTTCAGAGCTGGGAACAGTAGAAGATTTTATGCACACTATTTTATAAGTGGAAAAGAAAAGCAGACACATTTCTGTTGATGTTATGGTTGGTGAAAGTATCTGTCAACTTCAATCTCTCTCTCACATGAAGCAGACACTGAGTTAGAATGTCTGAATATGGTCAATCTTTCTAGATCTGGTTTTTTACTTGCATGTCAATTTTCTTATTATTAAGATCAAATTAAATGCTTAATTTTTGTAAGCTGCTTCCATTGTTATGATTGTATATATATCCAAGCCATTTTAGGCTCTTTAATTCCCTTTCTTTTTTAAATCCTAGTTTTTAAACCATAGCTGTTAAAATATTTCAGAAACTTATTGTCAGGGATCTATAACATAGGAACAAAGAAATTTCCTTTACCTCATAGTTTCTGGGAATCTCTTTTTTTCTTCTTTGCTTACTTTCTATTAAGAAATATAGTTTTCCCTCACTAAATTTTAGGTGACATTCATGAGGGCAGTTTCAATGTTTCTTCACACATTTAAAAATAGCATTTCACTAGAGAGTAGATGGGATAGGTCATATCATGACACTAATGGATTTTTTTCACCGAGTCTTATGGGTGCCTCAGTACTGACCTGCCTCTGTTCTTCTGTAGTTGCAATCGGTCAGATTACAGGGCTGTGTCACACCCATTAGTAATGTGTAAGATGGTTCCAATTGTACTGTTAACATATATACCTGCCTGTGTGTGCGTGTGTGTGTTTGTGTGTGTGTGTGTGTGTGTGTGTGTGTGTGTGTGTGTGTATGTGTGTGTGTGTAGCTTTCCTGTAGGACTTTAGCAGCTCTAATATTTGGTGACCCCTTTTTTGGGAGGAGGGTGCAGTGGAGGGAGCCCAGGTAGGTAGGAGTGTTTAGAATTGCCTGTGCATGGTGATGATAAAAGCAGGCCATCTTTGGGTGGGATTCATTACAGTTTTGATGCTCTCTACAGAGAGTACTCTGGTCTTGCCTGCCTCCTGGGCAAACTGTCCCTGACCCCCTAATCTTGCTTCACCCCTGCCCCTATGTATTCACTTTCCGGGGTTCAGAGTAGCATGGGAATGTGGGATAGCAGCGATTGAAGAGGAAGATACTCTGCTGAATTCTAAGCCGAAGACTTTATTTTCTCAAGTACGTATTTTAATGCGTTCCAAAGGACATGGCAGATGTGAATACATTCATTCTTTCCACAATGGCCCAGATAAATATGTTTACACTGGTATTTTTCCAGCTCTGCAATGGAAGTTGAAAAGGCCCCTTTGTTTTCCTCTGTCTGTGTTTACCTCTGTCTTCTACTTTGCTTTTCTCTCTCCTTTCCTAAAAATCCATCGAGGTGCACCTCCTACTACCCTTTCCCGTCTAAAGTTTAATTATTGACTAAATTTTAATTAGTGATTGATGACACAGCCAACCTCCTTTTTCTCATCTCTCCAGTCTGCCATTGCTCCCGTCAAACAAATTTTCTTATTTTGGATGTTGGTTTTTCATTTAATTTTGTTTTTAATTCAATTCAATCTGCATACAGTAACTTTGTTCACTTTACCTGTAGCCACATCGTTAAAACCTATTTGATGAGAGGAGATCAGAGTATGTACTAGGATTATTTTCAGGGTAGCTTCCTTAATTTCCCAGCTAGACGCTAGTGCAGTGATCTTACCTCATTACAGGAGGCAGGCAGCACAGAGGACGGTTTCAGAGTCAGGTGGGTCCCAGATTTGAGTCTCATTCAGCCACCTACCAGTGGGGCAACCACGGGCAAATAAATGATTTACTCTCACAATGTCTCTTTTTTCTCATCTGTAAAGTGACTATAATAATAGCACTACTTGTACTCATAAGCATAACAATAGTGCCGACTCATAAGCTCTTCATTTATTCACTCACTGACTGTATTCTATGCTCTATGATAGGTAGAACCCAAGAACCAGAGCTGATGTAGGTCTTCTCTTGATGTGTCACTGAGAAAATTCACGGTCCCTGGGGCACAGGTCGTAATGGTTGGTTGTTCGCTGCCCCGAAGAGGAGGTAGTTCTAGCATGTAATACTTGGAAGCTGCTTTTCCTTTGTCAGTCATGGAAAGGATTCATTCCTTTATTCTTCAAATGTCTTTTTTGAATACCTACTACATGCTGCAAAGTGTAGATCTTTTGGCCAAGAGTCCCTAACTAGCCACTTGTGGACTTCAGTAGAATTTGACGTCATGGTTCCTCTCTTTTTCCAAGATTTGTGACTATTCTTACTGATGTCCAGCTCTGCTTGGGTCTTTGAAGTGTCCTGTCTTCCTCTGCATCACATCCTAGGCACCACAAAAGGGAGTTCTCCCAGCACAAGTTGACTATTTATGGGGAGTTTGGAAGTGCCCACCTTGACCCATCCATTCCTTGCAACCCAAAACCTTGGTTATCAGTCTTATTGCTGAATCTCTTAATCTTCTTGCCTCTTCTGCTGAGTTTGATGGTGGGCACCATTTTCTCGTTCATGGTTTTGGTGCTGTTATGAACTTTCTGATACATGCTTTCTCATACAAATAAACAAGGTTTTTCTGGTGGATTTTTTTCGGAATGGAACCACCAGGTTGCAGGGCATGTACATTTTCAATTTCAATGTCAAATTGTTTTCTAAAATGTTTTTTAATAATTTACTCTCCCATCAGAAACGTATAAGAGTTTCCATTTTTCCACATTGTTGCCAACTCTTGGTATTGTCAGACTTCTATTTTTTTGGGTCAGTTTGGAGAGTATAACATTGATTTTATTTTCTTTATATTTCTTAAATTACTAATAAAGTTAAACCTCTTTTCATATGACTTACCATTTGTATTTCTCCTACTGTGAAATGCTGTTCATGTCTTTTGCCTATTTTTCTATTTTTCTCTCAATGATTTTGTAAGTTTTTTATCTATTAAATGAATTCCAAGTATCTTCTTGTAGTTTTTGGCTTTGTCATTTTACTTTGTGGTGGTTTTTATTGAACAGAGATTATTAATTTTAATGAAACTGAATTTATCAATTTTTTTGTGTTCTTTGTGTCTTGCTTGACAAATCCTTTTTTATTATAACTCACACTGATACTCATCCGTATCTTTTTCTAAAGCCTAAACGTTTGCCTTTCACAATTTAAATCTTTAATAAATGTTAGAATTTTTTTTGTGTGTGATATGATATAGGGATCCATTTTTTAAATAAGTTATGTATTTATCTATGTTTCCATTCATTCATGTCAGGTTCTTAGGTATTGCAATGCTTATATAATAGCTAAGGTGCATTATTTTGTGTTCTGCATTTTTGGTTGCATTCAGAATCATTTTCTGATTTCCCTAAATGTTTATAGTTATGTTTAGTGCCTCACAAATGAGAGAAACCATCTAACAATGAGGGATTAATAATGGAAAAAATGGCCCATTTTCACTCAGCACAATTTTCACGGTTCTGTCAAGACAAATAGCAACACATTAGATTTTCAACAAGGTTTACTGCATACATATTCACAAGGACAAATTTATGGGGGAGCATATCGATTATTACTTGTTAGCAAATTCTATACTCAGTGTTTCTCAGAACACTATGTCTTTATCTTACAACTTTTCGATAATATTGCACTGTGAATAATGGATTTCGAATGCTTCCTTCATTGAAATACTTTCCTAGCAGTAATTACCTGGTGTTCTCCACGAGGGCTCTACCTCCTGTAAAGACTTTCTGCTTTCCTTCCTAGCTGAAGGGTCGTAACTCCTTGTACTTTCTAGTGCACACCAAGGCTGGAGCCCCCCAAGGCTCCACAGTGATTCCAGAACTGGGCCTGCTCCCGAGGCAAATTTGCTCATGTTTTTGATTTATCAGTGAAAACCCATCCACAGTGAACACAGGCATAGTTTTTTCTACCATATGAATTCTTTGGTGTGAATAAAGTTTCGTCTCCTGGCTGAAATCTTTTCTATAATTATTATATTCATATAGTTTCCCCTCTGTGGGAATTCTCTGGTGTCTGTCTAGGTGTGGGCTCTGGCTGATGGGTCTTCCATATCCATTGCATTTACAGTCATCGCCCCTTCTCCATGGGGGACCTGTTTGAAGACCCTAGTGGATGCCTGAAACCGTGGATAGTACTGAGCCCTGTTATGCTGTTTTCTCCTGTACAAACGCGTACATAACTTTTCACTTAGAGAAAGCTGCCCAGCTTCTCTTTGGGGAATATTCAGCATACGAGTATTCGAATTGCCAGCATCACTGCTCTTGCACTTTGGGGTCATTGTTAAGTAAAATCAGGGTGACTGGAACTCACTGTGATGTTGGGACAGTTGATGTGACCACCAAGATGGCTACAATGAGACTTCTGGGCAGGGAGCGTCCACAACCTGGAGACACTGAACAAAGGGATGGTTCACATCCCGGGTGAGACAGAGAGGGATGGCGGGAGATTTAATCTCACTACTCAGAGTGGTATGCAGTTTAAAACTTGATGGAATCTTCCACTTAGTAGTTTCAGACCTCTATTGACTTCAGGTGACTGAAATCGCAGAAAGTGAAATTGTGGAAAAGGGGGACTACTGTATAGGGTCTGTCTCTAGTGTGAAGCATCTGATGTCTAAGGACAGAGTACATCAGGACTTTTTCACAGAAATGACATCCTCATGTTTCTTTTCCAAGCATGAATTTGCTCATGTACTTTAAGGGATGGATGATAACTGAAGGCTCTCCCACAGAGAACAGTCAGAGGGTGTCTTCCCCATTTGAGTTTTGGCAGCAAAGGGGGCGGGACGTAAAGGTCAAACTCGTGGTTGGAGGCTTTAATTGATTTATAGGGTTTATTAATTTATAGGGTTTCTCTCTAGTGGGACAGTTTTAATCCTTCCAGTCACACAAATGCAATTCATTAAACAAAATTTTGTTTTTCTTCATATTGATTTGCCGCTCTACCTTCAGAATATACGTATTATGTTCAAATTGCTGTGTCTTTATTAGCTTCTCAGGAAACACGGGCAGCCTGCGCTTTGTGTGGCTCTGACATGCCGTTCCAGTTAGCATGGTCAGTAAGGTAGCATAGGTGCCCCCATAACGGTTCACATGTCATTTACCGCGATGTGTGAACGGTAATTGCGTGAAGTACAGATTTGGCTGCTCACTCCTTTTAGTCTGTGAATCACCATCAGATGCAGGTGACCAAGCACGTCACTCCTTTTAGTCTGTGGCGATTGGTCGCTGCGCTTCTGTTCTTCATTCACGCACGGACAGGAAGCATGCAGTCATGGTCCCCCCTTGTCCCCGTGAGCAAAGCATTGTACAAACGTGGATACATGGGACTTGGCTACCAAAGGTGAAGGTGCAGCAAGGAGACAGAAAGTGGTGATGCTGGAAATGCAAATCCCATTGAACCTAAGGGGAGTTGTGGAAGCGAAATCTGCATTTGGAAGCATGGACCTTGCTGCGGCTGAGACATTGGATATGTAGCTGGAGCAACTGAGTGAACAGAGCTGATTGACAGAAGTGAGAAAATGACACAAAGGATGAAGATGTTGCAGAGCAAGTGACAGTGGCCAAAAAAAACCCAAAAAACAACAACAACAACAAAAAACAAAACTGTCCTGTGAAAAGAACTTAGAGGTATTTTATCACATCGAACCTGGTGTAAAATGATCCAAATGTGGGAGTGTGAAAATTCTCCAAGGTGTAGAAGAGATACTCTGTCCACACGGAAAGTTATATAGTGAGAAGGAGGAGGCCAGTGAGCACTGTTCCAACTATTCTTGATAAGTGGTTAACAAACAAAATTCCTTAATTCTCAATGTTTCAAGTTAGAATGTACTAAACAGATATTCGTTTGACTAGTTTTTGTTTGTTTGTTTCTCTGTACTTTTATAACTGATATTAAGCAAAGTTTTTAATGTTCGGACAAAAAGTTTTAAAGGTCGCAGAAGAGTCATAAACAATTTTCCAAAGATTGTTTGCATGGTCATTTTTAAGATCCTGTACCAATGTGCAAACTGAGCTCTATCTGCCTGTGTTTTTTAAAATGAATAAATACAGAGTCCATGCAAGACTCAAAAGATGGGCTTCATTTTTTGAAATTGTCTGAACACTTTTTCTCTGATAACTACATCTTCACTCTAACAATAGTGAGTCATACAGAGAACATTTTAGTTGGCCATATGCCAAAAAGTTAGAAGTGATGATGGAATAAATCAGATAAACTTGTGACCCCTTCCTTATCACAGATCCTGGAACACAGGCGGCACTCAAAAGGAGACAATATATCCAGAATTGATCACTTCTCTCCACCTCCGCTGCCACTACCAGGGTCTGAATCACTGTCAAGTCCCCTGAATAGTTACAGTCACTCCCAGGAGGTCTCCCTACAAACTGGGTTTACACATGACCCAGGGACTGCCCATCCCCTTAGTGAAAGCCCAGCTCTTGCATGGGCTCAAGGCTTCCCCATGACCTGGCCCCACCACCATCTCCGACCTGCTCTCCACCACCCTCTCCCTGGCTGACTCTCCTCCAGCTGCAAAGCTGTCCTCCCCTTTCCTGAGCCGCAGGGAGCTCTCCTGCCCCAGGGGCTTGCACGGGCCTTCCCGCTGCCTGGAATCCTCCCCCTGCAGAAAGTCATGCAACTAATCTCCTTCCTGCTTCAGGTCTTCAGGCAGAAGTCATCCTTCCAGGAGGCCTGACTATTCATCATTTCAGCCTTCCCTCCACAGCAGCATTCCCAGACCTCCCTATGTGGTGCCAGGTTCCATTTTCTTCTCAGAGAACTTCTCACCTTGAACATAACTTACAAATATATTGTTTCGTTTATCGCTTTTCTTCTGGCAGAATATAAGCCTGATAATGAGTTCAGGGATCTTTGATTTATTCAGTGATTCATCTCAAATGCTGAGAACATTGCCTAGCTCATATTATGTCCTCAGTAAATACTTGTTAAATGATCAATGAATGTTTGAATGAAGCTATTGATGGTGTTGTTTGATAATTATTTTCCATATTGTCCTATTCCAGCAGGCTTGACACCATTCGTTACAGAAATTACGTCTTATTTATTCATCGAAAATTGCCTGGAATGCCGTATTCCAGTGATCGCTCCCTCCCAAATAAGTAATATATATTTGTTCTAAAGGGTTGTAAGAACACAGGAGCATTTACCAAAGGGATTCAACCCAACATGTATTTATGGAGCATTTTCCATGTGCAGTGGTCTAAATTAGCTGGCGATGTGATTGCTTCCAGTGTTGACTGAAGCATTTACATTCATTGTCCATAGAGTTTAATCTGCCCTGCTTGTCAGATAGCCGTAGGAGATAGCGCATATGGTGGACTTGGTGAGTTGCAGCTAACTGGAAAAATGATCAGGACATAACAGAGGGACAGGACCAGTTCCAGAAATTCTAAACCTGGATAAAAACATTTTGAAAGTCAGAGTCTAAGGAAAGTACCTGGCGTGATGTGAGGGACTTGTGAATGGCCAGAGTTATTAAGAGTATTTCTTGAGTTTCTAAGAGTACAATTTGTTTGATTTGCTTAGATTGCCTATAGAAAGAGTTGTAATCAAACTTTTATTATGTTTGTGTGGAAATAGCGGGAAAATGAGGGACTGGACTGCTTTCCCCGCCCAGTGATCCAGTTGAGTTTTATATTAATATTGTGGATGCTTGTGATACATTAAAATATGTCATCGATGTAATAGGATCCAGTATTGCCCTATATCCCGCCTGCATGTAACCATGAAATCACTTAATGGGATCCTATGGTACTAGCTTTCATTGGGAATTAAATAGGATCTTGCCTTGACAATTCTAAAAAATAGCTCTATTTGTCAGCATGGCAGCCCAAATTTATGAGCAATCGTGAAGTTAATTATGATAAGTAGTCACTTATTGAGTGATGAATTTGCCAGGCAGAGTGTTAGACAGTGTAACCTAATAATATAAATGAATGCATAATGACAACCGAGGACACCGAAGGAAAGAAAATGGTGCTAGAAGAGTACAAAACAAAGAACTGATGTGGCCTGGTGGGTTAGGGAAGGCTGACCTCCGGACCGGATGCTTGAGTGGAGATTTAAAGACAGATATGTCTGAACTAGAGGAGGGAGGGCAGGTCCAATGGCAGGTGCGGAGTCCTGGGGAGTGTGGGAACAAGGGAAGGGTGGCCCATGGAAATACTGGACTTTCCCAGACCAAGTAGTGCAGAGCTTGGTAGCTAAAGGGTTTGGGGGTCTTTTTTCCTTAGAGTAATGAGAAGCCCTTTAAAGGTTTTAAGCTGGGAAACAGTGCAGTAAAGTTGATGGTGTGACCTGAAGGATGAAGCACCATTGGGAGGGGGTGTGCAGTGTGGAAAACTGCTTAGCGGGTTTTGAAGGCGTCTGCACAAGAGACAGTGGTTAGTAGGGTGGTGAACAGTGGATGGGCTTGGAAGGTATGGATGGCGTAGAGCCCAGAGGACTCAGTGACTGGAAGCTTTGTATCACTCTTACTTAAGCACTGCCATTCTTCTACTTGTTCATGAAGTTTCTTCTAAAAGATTCCTTTTCTGGTTGTCGCTCGCTCACAGGCAACCTCTGCTCTGCCTATAGAGAAGCTCTTTATCCAATAAACTACTTTCACTTTGCAAAAGCAATAAACAATGAACTATTCCCTTTAAAATGATTTTGTTCAGAATTTGTACAGAGAAAGATTAGTAATTTTGTTTCTTCAGGTTTGTTTTATAAAATAGGTAATGGTACAGGTTCAAGTTTAGAATCAGTTTCCAGGAAGAGCGATTGCTGTCATCTTCTTGTCGTGCTAGTCATGCATGGTTAATTAATCAACAGACTTTGAAATTGTTTGTAATGAAATAAGAGAACATAAGCAGAATTCACTTTTAGCATTTTGGTTATGGAATATGATTTGTTGTCTTAAATCAAAACTTGTTGTCTTAGGTACTAAGGCATGAGTCATAGGGACTCAGAAAACAAAGTGTACCAAAGGTGAGTATGTAAGGGTGATTTTAGTTTTTGTGGGCTGAGGCGGGAAGAATGATGGTCATCTGTGCATTCCCGCACTCAGGTACACCAATGGCATGTGCAACCAAAATATGAAGACAGGAAATGTGAGTTAGGAGTCTGGAACTCAGGACCAGGGAGCAAAGACTAATTCGGAAGAGGTCTTGTGCCCAAGAAGACATACTTGAACTCTGTCTTTGTTCTGTCGTGTGAACTCTCTGGACCCCCTTTGAAACTGAGGGTCCTTATGACTTTGATTAAACTTAGTTTCAAATCCTAGCTCTAGAAATCATATCCCTTTTTCTATGCCCCTCAGAGACCCGGCCTTTTGCCCAGATACTCAGCATCCCTGAGGCAGCAGAAGACAGTAGCCCAGATTTGACCAATGGCCAGAAACTTTAGACATCTGGCAGGATAAAGATAAGACCTTGACCTAAGTTATGTTTCACCCCCTGAGCCCTGGGGTGGAACGACCCCCTTGCTTCTTTCCCATGAGACCAGACAGAGAGACCCAGGAATGGATCTCAGAGTTGTCCTCTAAGACACAAAGAATTGATTCATTACCCTCACCTCACCTCTGACCAATCAGCTCCCAGCATGACTCCAAGCCTCTACCCCACGGAGTGTTGTGAATTTTCCCCATAGAGTCTGTAACCTACGCACTGTCAGGGAGTCGGGGAATCAGGGTGTCGGGCTTTTGAGCACTAGCTTTCCGTTCTCCTGGGGGGCACCATTCATAAGCAAACAGGCAGTGTTTCTTTACTGCAGTTTTCAGTGTTTAGCGTTTAGCTCTGCTGGGACCAGATGGACCAACTCTTTCTGTTCTATAACACCATCAGTATTAGCGGTATTTAGTTTTTGTTCTTGGAATAGAAGATAGGTTCCGTCTGTGCGCGCGCGCATCTGTGTACACCAAGACACAAATGTGTATGTTGACTATAACCAGATTTACTGCACATAGGTTGTAATAAATAAAAAAATAAAGCTACTTATTGAAGATTCTCAAATGCATAGTCAGTAGACTGGCAAACCAATTTTTCTGGAGAAAAATTGTGCCTTGAGATGAATGAGATGTTAATTAAAGGGAACGTGTTTGTGAATTGGTGTTTGGTCCACCCATGCTCAGCATATTTTCCTTTCTGTCACAAAGGAACTCTTTGCTTACAGCTCCCAGATAAACTGGAAAAGCCTGTAAGTAAGCCAGGCTAGGCCATCAGAGTGGTAGCTCCAGCCGCTGTCCCTGGGGGGTAACAGAGCTGCCGTGAGCTCCCCGCCGGGCACTCCATCAGGAGAGGCACAGACCGATGGCGAGTGTGCACCAGTGAGCTGGTTTGAGGCTTTAATAGGGTCGTTCAGTATGTTATTTAAGTTTACTTCTTTCCTTATATGGTGGTATGGCCCAAATATCGTGAGCATCTCCACATATGCTCTCATTTCTGGTTCTGTCCAAAGTACAGACTTACCTTAATATTCAGCTGTGTTGATGGCTCCCAACTCTCCTGGAAGACCACTCTCATCTCTCCTGGGACCTCATCCTATCTGCGTCCCCTTCTGGATCCCCTTATACTCCAGCACTTGATAGCCGTGCAGAATCAGCCCCACCCATGACCTACCGAGTCAGAATCTGCATTTTAGAGACACCCGCTGGTGGTAGGATGCAGGATAAAGATTGAGAAGGGCTTCTCCAGGTGACAAATGTAGTAGAAATGAGTTGAGCTTCTAGAAGCAGTGTGGGACTAGGGAATTTTAGGTTTAGATGAATTAGGTAGGTGACCAGTGCCTGGAAATAAGCGTGATCAGCCCTCTGTGAGTAACAAGTACCTTGGAGCCCAGTTTTCCTCGTGTATATGTGTGGGTAATCTTTATATTACAGGGATATCATGAGGAATAAATGAATTAATGCAGGACTGGCATACGCTGTATTTTTGGTAAATATGGTGTGCCTTTTCTGTGATAAGTGCCAATATGTGGTTGAGCTAAGATGACTTTTCTGGTCGATTTGAATGAAACCAGTTCCGTTATTGACCTGTTTTCCTGTGTTAGTTTTGGAACGACGACGTGTGTGCTTGCTATTGGAATCAGTTCCATTCTTGATGTCCTAGGAATATGTCAGATAACTTCTTGGTGATTTTGATGATTAAGAAAGTGTGTAAGAGTGCTAACGTGGAGATCTGTATTTTGCCATTCTCCATGCTGGTTGCCCCTGGGGATCAGTAATGACAGTGAGGAAACCGTTGATTGTCTTGAGAGGCAGTAACCCCCCTCACCACCCCCTGCCTCCCTTCACCCTGTTACATTTTTTATTTGCAAGTAAATGTGCTCTAGAAATCGATTCTGTGTTTTTGGTTTTGTTTTGTTTTTTGCTTTTGACAATGGTTCTTAGATTTTTCTCTGATTTTTAAAATGCATTAAAATATATTCTTGTAGATCTGATTTAGACTGGCCGGTCATGACATGTCTCACGTCCCCCCTTTCTCTCCCCTCCACAGGACGATGAAGTGGTCCTTCAGTGCACTGCCACCATCCACAAGGAACAACAGAAACTGTGTCTGGCAGCTGAAGGATTTGGCAACCGGCTCTGTTTCCTGGAGTCCACTTCGAATTCCAAGGTGGGGTAAAGCCTTTTGGGCGATTCAAATATTCAGGTTCTGCTTGTGGCATTGAAGTTATTCGTGGGCACTCGACTGTTTTCTGTGGAACACGTAAACTAAAGTGGACATGAAAAATGTTTTTACTATTCATTAAGCACATTTTTAATTGAGCCCTTACTCTGTAAATAACTCAGCTGTGATTGTTAATAAGAATAGATAAGTCACCGTGATGTTTCTATCCCCGTGGAAAAGTGAACACGTAGATAAGTGATATCATTTCAGAACTAAGGGCAAGAAGAAAAGCAGAGTAATGGGGTAAAGAGGGATGAGGCAAAAACTCAGTCTGTCACCGAGGGTGTTGGGGGAAGGCCTTGCTGCGGCAGACACTTAATAGATGGGAATGAAGTGAGCGAGGGAGCACTATGGAGTTCTTGGACGTTCTTGAAAGAGGGACCAGGTAACTCAAGGGCCCCTAGTTGGAAATGTGCTTGCAGAGTGTTTAATGGAACAGCCAGGAGGTCACAGCAGCTGTAATACCGTGAGTGAAGGGATGAGTGACAGGAGATGAGGTCTCAAAGGAACCAGGTCACGGAGGGCCTGCCAGCCAGAGTGAGGAGATGAGGTTTCTCTCTGGTATGAAGGGAGGCCATTGGAACAGTACCAATTTGGTTTAGATATCTAGAAGATTCTTCTGGCGCTCGTGTGGCTTACAGGACTTGAGTTTGTGGAGGTAGAAGCATGGAGCCTAGTGGACGGTGCCTGCAGAAGTCTGGATGGGACTGGTGGTTCTTCCGACCGGAAGCCATGGTGATGGGAAAATAAGGTGAGGGATTGGGAATGGGCTTTGGCGATGTAGAGGATGTGCTGATAGATCAGACTGTAGAATAAGGGAAAGAGAGGGAATGAAGATGGGGTGGGGGAGGAAATCAACTAGAAAACAGTCGATTTGATCTTCTGTGTAGCCCTTCTACAGAGTCTTGTGACATGCACAATCTCATTTCTTTGTCACAATAAGAGTATGATGGTTATCCCGTAATGTCCATTGCACAGATGGGAAATGGACAACTAAAAGAGGTCAGGTCCGGCGACTGAAGTGCTGAATGTAACTGGAAGCAGCTGTGTTAGCTGGGGCTTTTCACACTTAACACCTCGGCGTTTTGGCCCCAAGTCCCTAATTCTTTTCTTTACGCCACGTCCGTCTTTGGTTGTTCTGTGGAATAGTGTTTATTCATTATGATAATTTAGTGCCAAGTAACCTTGTGAATAGTGTAATAGTGATGGCAAATCATTTTGCATTTTATAGCCCTGCTTAGATTTATGTTTAATTTGACAAGTCTTGCAAAAATGACTGTGATAAAAAATGTTATAAAATATTCTTCTTAAAAAGAAAATATTAAGGGTTTGGATATTTAGTGCTTTCCCTGTGGTTTATTTTGGCCCTTTTGTTAGCTGGTATTTGATTTTCTCCATTACACTGAACATTACACTGAACAGCTAGTACTGAACACTGTACTAGCTGTTGTTCTCTTGGTCCTTTTATGGAAGTGCTGGTTCCAATACTGAACATGAATGCTCCCAGTTCTGTAGTAGGTACATCATGTGGCAATCAAGACACTTACGAGGCCCTTTTGTTAGCCAGGCAGGCCCTTTTGTTAGCTGGTATTTGATTTTCTCCATTACACTGAACACTGTACTAGCTGTTGTTCTCTTGGTCCTTTTATGGAAGTGCTGGTTCCAATACTGAACATGAATGCTCCCAGTTCTGTAGTAGGTACATCATGTGGCAATCAAGACACTTACGAGGACAAGCATCCATGAAAAGTGCTTATTCCTGGCGGGTCTACTTGATGACCTAGTAGTTACTGAAGACCTAGTGAACTGACCATTTTCGTTGTTGTCATGCTGTCTTATTCTTTTCAGGTTTATCTAAAAATTCACCTGTAGGATGAGATGCTGAGATTGCCGATCAAGCATAGAAAAAAGAGCACGTGAAGTCCAGTAAACCCATCGGAACCTTTTTTTTTAATGACATACATACTCCTTTCTTTTCCTGCCTCACATTCCTTGACAATCCCCCACTCTGTCAGTTTCTTCTCTCATCTCCATTAGTCTTTGTTCTCCCTGACCTGCATACCCATTCTGGACTTTTCTGCCTATTGAAATGTGGCTTGTCCCTGAAAGCGTGTCTCACAGTGCCTCTTCTGGGTTGCTTCTTTTCTAAATGGCCTCACTTCTGCTTTCTGTGTTTCTTAAGTGCTTTGTTTATACTTCTGTTATATTGCAGTTGGGCTTAATTCTGTATAAAATCAGCTCCACCTTCTCTTCCTCAATACATACATATCTATACTCTCTGATATGTACACCGGCTTCTGAATTCCCTGAGAACCAGAGCATATGTCCTTCGTTTTTCTTATTTCTTAGTACTAAACACAGTGCTTTAAATAGTAGGTAATCCATAAAATTTAGTGGATTATTAAGTTTGAAAGGGAACCACTCGTCTTAGGCCAATTGTATTTTTTATAAGACAGACTTTTAATTTTCTATAACAACAGAGTTAAAACTCTGTTTCAGTTCATGTTCAAAATGCATAAGCCTGGGTATAGATCTGTTTTATATAGATGTGTCTGTATTTGACTTTCATTGATATAAAAGTGGGAGATGGCCCTTTTTTCCTCTCAAATTGGTATTACCTGCGTTTATTACAAAGGTTGGGAGAACAGAATTTTTGTTGGCCGTGAGCAGTCAGTCACTATAAATTATATATGTGTTCCTGGAAACGATCCCAGAAATATCTTAAGCTCCAGAATCTTTTAATCAAAGGCAGGGCTTACTTCAAAAGACTGTTTCATGCTCCTAGGATATTTATGCAGGCTGATCTCTGCCTGAAAGAGAATGGTTTGTAATTCCAGCCTAGATTTTCCTGCAGAAAATGTAAACATTAAAACTGGTGATGTGTTTCAATTATTTATTCATAATTCATACAGATACCGGGGGTGCCAAGAAAATGTATACACGTGACCTGTAGACATCTTTCGTTATCAGTATATTTTGAGTATTACAATTTTAATACAGTTTTTTTCCTTTCTTAAACTGTGTATACATTTTTTTGGCACCCCCTGTATTTACCATGCACTGTTCATAGGATTGACTTTTCTTCATTTTGTTTCTATATTTTAGAATTGAGAAGTTGGGCTTTTTCTCTTAGGAATCAGTCATGTTCAGGAAGACCCACCTTGTTGTTATTAAAAGTTTAAGGAGAAATTAGAAGTTATCAGGGAGGGATAGTTTTTAATCTCTTTGAATCTCCACATAAAAACAGATATTGCTATGAAGACGGCAACCCCCAAACCCACAGACAATGTAATATTTAAAACTAACTAGGTGACAGGTTAGCCCACATATGGTATCAGTAGATGTGAAGGAGGAAGTGGAGGAAAGAAAACTGGTAGCAGGTACTCCCTGGAAAACGTGGGGAGCCATCCTAAAAACAACAGCCGAACCAGGAGGGAGCATGGGAAGCAAGGTAGGGATGGATAGTCTGGAGCAATCTTGGCATCTGGACTCTTGAAACTAACCAAGTAAGGCCCCCTCTACACAGAGCCCTGCTGTGAGGAGCAATTGTTGGGAATCAAGGTTGGATTGAGTTGGGGGTGGCAGAGGCAAGGGATGGAGAAGCGTCAGGTCAAAGTGGAGGAGGGAAGTGGAGCCAATAGATTTCCTAAATCAAAGGCCATGTTTGACAGCAGGTGGAGACAGAACAAGTTGTTCCAGAGCCATGAAGCTACACACGCTATATTGACCACTTTCCTTTGCTGAGGGTGCAGGAAGGCTCAGCCTAACTTGTATCTGTTTGTCTGCTGTGCCTTTATTGCCCGTAAACATAATTGTGCTCCTTATTTACCTCTCTCTCTTTTTAATATGTATAGTATGTTAATAATACGACACATAACACTTCAACTGGAAAAAATAAGTGGAATGTTTAGTATAAAAGGTCAGTGAGGTTGATCTTATAGAGAGGTGGGTCAAAATCTGAGGCTCAGAAATAGGAGTACCCTTTTTTAAAAGGTTCACATACAACATTAAAGAATATTGAGCGTATTTTAGACCACAAAGAAAACCTCAGTAAATTCTGAAGAATAGCAATAATACAAACATGATTATAATGGAATAAAACTAGAAGTTAACTATTTTTTTTGTCACATAAGAATTCTTAGTTTATTAGTCTTCTCATGGCAGATCTGCTCAGTCACCGCAGATAAAGTCACTGCCGAATCTTGACTCCTTTCTGCCAGCACCACTACTGGCCTTTGCAGGCCCCTGGACTTTCTCCATTCTGTTCTTTCATTCCTTTCGCTGTTTTGTTGAGGCCTTTTTCTTTTCATACAGGCCATGTCTTGCAAGCCTGTGTTTGAGGTTATGTTTCTTTGCGTAATCCAAGGAATCATAAATCATGCCTAAGCCAGTTGTCTTGCCACCATCAAAATGGGTTCTGGATCCAATACAAAGATGACATCTGGTGTGGTCTTGTACATTTTGGCCAGTTTTCCCCAAAGTTCTATCTTAGGTACTGTTTCCTTCCCAGGGTGAAGGGCGTCAATGACCATTTGTTTCCATTGACGTAGTCTATTGGTCATGGACTTCCTGGTCCAAGTAGTTACTGTGTTGTTCATGATGAGACCAATAATAGTCTTAGGCAAATCATTTGCCCATTGTCATAAAATGGTCCCTCAGAAAAAGAAAAACATTCACTGGGGGGGGGGGGGGGAGGAAGGAATCATGTTTAACGTCCTTAATGCTCCCAGCAGAGTTTTTGGCGTTACTCTTTGTGGACACAGGACAGAGAAAGTAAGAGGCCATTGAGATTTGTTTGGGCCCAACACTTCAGTGATTCTGTATTTCTAAGACAAGTCCACATCCACTGTTTGTATAAAACAGGACTGGATTTTATCAGGCGTCCAAAGAGGAAGTTGAGCTTCGGGATAGAACAATATCAAGAGCTTTTCCATTTCTTCTCATTTCTGTGGCATCACTTTAATTAAAAGTATTTCTTCTTATAATGGAACATGACAGAGCAATATTTTATCCTCAGTGTCTTCTCATTTCAGGATATTATTCACCACCATAAATAATGCATTAGGATATTAATGATGCATAATAGTTGTGATATTCCAGATGAACTGTTCTTCTTATTCAAGTGAGAATTTTTAAATAATAAAAATGTCAGTATAAGATAAATGCTGAATGATATAGGAGTGGATCACTTTAAGAATAAAGTTGATGAAACATTTTAAACAACAGATACTTGTTACTTAATGGTTCCCCTAAAACTTAATTGAAGTAATAAATCATAGTTATAGGAAAAAAAATATTAACACTGTTATTTTGTTGTTCTATTTACTTTATTCATCATGACTTTCACAGAATTTTGTTTGGGTGAAAGGGAGGAAAAACGAAGACCAATGTGTTAGGCAAAAAAAAACGTAAATTAATCAGATTTGTTTCTCAAAATCCTTGTGTTTTAGTTATATTGTTAATTATTTATTTGCCAATATTTTAAGAGGAAAAAAAATGGATGGTAGGTTTGGCAGAAAGGAAATATCCTAATGATGAATTAATGTCCAGTTTATAAAGAATAAATGATTGCATATAATGTTCTGGTAGAACACAAGAGTTATAAGAAAATATCTAGCAATCTTGCCAGATTGTCATAGTGACCAAAATGGGACTGTTTGCTAAATTACAATTTATAAGTGACATGGGACTATTTCTTCTTAATGTATTAAACATGCATTGATTCTGCTACTCAGTTAGGAAAAGTTGTTGATACAAAAGGACAAAGATGACATAATTGAAATCCCCAAAGTAGGAAGGATTTTTATGGAATATCAGCATAATACAGCTTTGATACATTGTCTTATGAGCTAAAGGCTCATTCTTGGAATATTTTAAGCATTTAAAAGAATTCTCATTGTCGTGAAAGATGAGCTTCTGATTTCTCATTATGTTTCTTTTTTTTTATTCTCCCAGAAGTATTTTATATTAATACCAGTAATTGTTTACAGATATTTATATACATGGTATGTTACCATTAAATAAATGGCAGGGCTACTAACAGAAATAAAAGTCAGAGGAAGGGTCTATTGCAGGAAGGATGGTTTGGTCTTATAATCTGATGTTTGTAATGACTGTAAATTTTCCAAACTACCTGGAAAAAGCAAATTATTTAATGGAAAGTTTCAAACCACACAATAGCCATTTTCACTCAGTATACTTTGCCATAATTCAGTGCTCAGGCTCTTTAGAAACAGCTGATCCCAGCGCATACAGCACATCCTCCTGGCTGAGGCTCCACGGGGAGGAGGGGGCAGGCGCCCGGGTGAAAACACCTGCCATGGTCTCTGATGTGGGGGTTGGGAGTCCTTCCACCCTGCACAGTGTCATGTGTGGCCTGTTTACCTTTGGAATGCTGCTTCCTCCAGTCCTGATCGACGGAACTCTCTGCAACGGTGGCTCTTAAGAAGCTCTGGTCAGGGACAGAGCAATTTTTGATGGCAGGGATGTATGATGATGAAAACATTTCATCTCTGCTTCCAGTGAGTGGGCAGGGGAGCCAGGCTTGTGGCAGGAGAACTCAGATTCTGTGGCACACCTACAGATGTGGGTGATCCAAGAGAGCTTTCTGTGCCCTCAGTCTTGGCTCCCACGGGCTTCTGGCATCTAAGACTGCCTTCTCATAGCTCATCCAATTCTGCAAACCGTTCTGGCGGTAGTGGTCTGAATGCCTTCTCATTCCAAGAGACTTTCACCAGGAGTCTGTTCTTAGTTTTCAGATCCATGGGTATCACTTCATCGGGGGCTAAAGTTGCTACCTGCACAGCACTAATGATGATCTTGGTATTACTGTTGCTGTCACACGCAGGGCAGTCACACCAGAACGTCTTGGTTCAGCAGGCTTGCAGCTCAGTAGGCTTCCAGCTCAGCAAATGCTGTTTACGGGCAGGGACTTCATAGAACCGGAAAAACCACTGTACTCAAGCATGTTTCTTGCAATGAGGTTCAAAATCATCTTCAACCCGTTTAATCACTTTAGCAACATATGGATATTCATCATCGTTCCCTTCAACCCACACAAACTGTCCAACTGGGACGTGAATCTCCTTTGAACAACTTTCTAATGTCACACTCATTTTTTTGTAGGTTTGGGAGTGTAGCTTTCAATCCAACAATGGCCTGCCAACCCATGAATAAGTTCGTCTGGTCTTCAGCCTTGTAGGGTAGCATGCCATGGCTCCTGTATTGCTCTGGCAGTTGTAAGGGGTATTTTTCTTTGGAGCTGACAGGCCCTGTATATAAGTATTATGAATAGCTTCAGTATATGTTCCTTTTAAAGGCTGATAGAAAACGGAACTGTCAGAAGTAAACTTGGAACTTTTCACCCTTTCTCAATGAATCAGGTGAAATAGGCTTTCGCTACCAGCTGGACTCCTTGCAGCCACCGGGCCACACACCAGAGCCAAAGCGAGCTCCTCGCTAGGAATGCAAAGAAGGTCTCCCATTATGTTTTTTGACATCAAATGAAAACATAGGAAACACTGAAATCTAAGACTGAAAAACAATCTAAAATCTGAGAGAGAGAGAGACCCACTGATTATACGGCAGTTGGAATCAGTTGGAGACAAAGGTACCTGGGGTTTACCTCTGACACACAAGTTTACCTCAAACACTGTAGAAAGATTGGCAGACTCTTTAATGCATGTGTCTATCTGCCTCTGAAGGGGCTGTGCTCACAAGCAAAGTGGACAGCAGTCTTCTTGTACCTCCTGCCACTCTGTCACATCAGTTCAGACTCACACCAGTGGCCAGGGCATCAAGTGGAAGGGGGCTGACCCATTGCATTGTGGGAGCTTTGGTCCTCACGAATGATTGACTGATGTACTAAAGGCACATGCAGAGAGAAGTACTAAAGGCCTTGGTGGAAGAACAGGTAGGAATTGTGACTTTGATTATGGTATAGTTACTGTAATAATAGAGAGCAGAGCCAGGCGTAGCGGTGGGAGAAGCTGCCAGGTCAGCTGCTCAGAGCAGAGCTAAGTGGATGCCTGTAAACAACTGAAAATGCAGTGGGGTCCTACACACCATCTTGCCTTCTGGATCTGAGAGTGGGATTTAACCATCATGGGAGTGAACACGGCTGCAGCACATGGGGATCTCATACAGGGGTGGGTGCACTTTTTTTGAAAAGAGCCAAATAATAAGTACTTTAGGTTTTCTGGGTCAAATTTTTTTCCCCTACTACTCTGATGTTGACATTGACATGAAAACAACCATAGACCATATGCAAACAAGTGAGCGTGTCTGTGTTCCCCCAACCTGTATTTCTATGGACACTGAAATTTGAAGTTACAAGTTTTATGTCAAAAATATTATTTATTCTTCATGTGATTTCTTTTGTCAATCATTAAAAAATGTAACAGCCACTCTTAGTTCGTGGGCAGTGGGCCAGATTTGGCACATGGACTTGCAGGGTGTCTAGTCCTGATACAACATAGGGAAAATATTATATTCCTAAAGGAGAAGCTAGAGCAAATACAATAGGAACAATAATCAAAGATACAATAGAAAAAAAACAAAACTTTTGCCTGCAGGTTAAATGAACTCACATCATCCTAAAGTTGGGAAAGAGATCTTCTGGCTGGAGCTCCTGTTGAAGGTTTATGGAGGTAGAGGCATGGAGTCTGAGCAGACTCCTTGACAGACGGTAATTAGTAAGTTCATGAATATGTCATATGAATGAATGAGAGAGTAAATGAGTAAAATATGAATATAGGTAAACAGAGTATGATGTGGAAGCATTTCATAAGAAGAACAAGGACAGAGAAACAGGAGAAGAAGCATTTGTCTGAGACTGGGAATTCCCAAGGTTACTGTTGGGGATGGGGCAGGTCTTCACATGTCATGTACCAGCACAGCTATATCTGAAAGATTAAGAGAGCTACTGAAAGCTTTGAAACAGTGGATGGCGTTGTTTCATGTACTACTACTATCAACAATAAACAAAGCCAGACACTGGTTAAGGTGGTCGGGTCAGATTTTAATCAGCGATGTACTATTGCAATAGGGAAGAGAGTTCAGTGTGAAATGAACTCAACTTTGATTTATACAGAAGTGACTGGACTTTTTAAAGGGAGGGTGAGGGAGTAGGAAAGGGGGTAAGCAGGGTCCCCTAGAGTCAGGCAAATGAAAAATTACCAAGGGGTGATGACTATAAATGCTGATTAGCCCAGCTGTGTCTGTCAGCTGGCAATTACGGAAGTTAGGATCTACCTGCCCACAGAGACTGAGGAGGCGGCTCCTTCTTTCTGATGGTGACATTTCAAAGGATTGGCATTCGATCCTTGAGAAAGACACTCCTGAGTTGTAGGAGATGCATGCACATCTCAAAGGGACAGAGAAGATTCACAATTATAAGGCCATGTTTTAAGGGCTCTAAGAAAGGGTGGTCAGCAGATCCTCAGGTATTGGCTGGAAAACACTGTCAATTCTTTTGGCAGCCTTGAACTTTCTCAGGCAGGCCCTTTAAGGAAGGGGGTAGCATCCCAGAGATGTGACCTTAAGCTGTTGGAAATTGTGTTCGTGTTTAAGTCTCTTAATGTGGGGTGGAGGGGTGGGGCAGCAGAATGGACAAAACCATTTGTGTTGAGTCTGTAGTTTTTAGGTACCAAAGTTGAGGCCTAGTTGAGAAAAGGGTTCAGGAGCGCCTGGCTAGAGTTTGGTCAAGGAGCGAATTTCTGTCACCATTTACGGATGTGTGAGTTTAGATGATGCATGAACTTTCCTGGAGGTAGGAACAGTGTAACTCGATTGAGTCTACTGCAAGATGACATGCCTTTGAATATGCGTCTTCCTGCTCCCTGGAACTCCTTTGCACAGCCTTCACCTAAAGCAAGCCTCCTAGTCCTTTAGGCAGCTGTCGAAGGTGCCTCCTCTGTGAAGCCCTCCTGCATTTCCCTGCATCCCCCTTCTCCCTGGAAAAGGAACTGTCGCTTGCTTTTGCTCTTGCTCTTTGTCCCTCTCTCCTTCCTCCCCTCCCTCTCTCTCTGTCTGTCAAGCAAAATGAATTCCTTCTACTGCACCCCTTGCTGCTTAATCACATGTCCCTTTATGTTACATTTATTTTTTGAAATTATTATGATTTTTTTAATTAAAGTTTATTGGGGTGACAAGTGTTAGTAAAGTTACATAGGTTTCAGGTGTACAATTCTGTGATACATCATTTATATGTCACATTGTGTGTTCACCACCCAGAGTCAGTTCTAATAACCATGAAAGCACCTGCAGGCAGAGATAGCATCTTTCATAGCTCAGGTAATAATTCATTTTCGAAGGAAATAGATGATCAATAAATACTGGTTGATTTAAACTGATTTTCCTTCTTTGGACTAATGACTTAATTAATACTAATGTGCCTATTTTGACAGTTAACTAGTTCGTTTGGCTTTTTTTATCCTACTGTACTTTCCAAAGAATGCACAGACATCGTCCTCTGTCTTCAAAGAATTAATTTAATGTCTTTAATGTTATCAGAATAAATTTTCATATTTGTGACTATAATAACGCTTAATCCTGTATAGAAGGATAATGGATTGGTACAGTGCATTTTCAGTAATGATTTACTACTTCATGTTACGATTAATTTTTTGTTCGCATGCTCATACATTAATTTAAAGATTCACACACTTTATTGAAAAATAATTAAAAACTGTAAACAATTTTTGACAAAGTTGATGCAGAATAAAAGGCTAAGATTTTTTTTGCCTGCATAACTCTCTTGACATGGACATTTTTAAATTTTATGCATTGTTTTACAGTAAGTAATAAAGAAGTTTATATTTCTATTTATTTTGTTTAAATTAAATTATAGGTCAGGCAGCATTACTTATAAAATGCTTAACATGCATTTTACTACTGAAATATCCTCTTGAGAAACTTAAAATCAAGCTCACACTGGAGAGCAAAGGGACATACGAAGGCCTGACAATTAAGTTCATGAACTTGTTGCAATGATGTTGCTAACCTTTTTTGATATCAGAGGGATTATTCATTATGAATTTGTACTGACTGAACAGTTAACCAAGTTTACTATTTGGAATTGCTGAAAAGGCCTGCATGAAAAAGTTAGACGACCTGAACTTTTCACCAACAATTCATGGCTCTTACATCGGGACAATGCACCAGCTCACATGGCACTGTCTGTGAGGGAGTTTTTAGCCAGTAAACAAATAACTGTATTGGAACATCCTCCTTACTCACCTGATTTGGTCCCCAATGACTTCTTTCTTTACCTGAAGATAAAGGAAATATTGAAAGGAAGACATTTTGATGACATTCAGAACATCAAGGGTAATATGACGACAGCTATGATGGCCATTCCAGAAAAACAGTTCCAAAATTGCTTTGAAGAGTGGTCTAGGCACTGGCGTTGGTGCATAGCTTCCCAAAGGGAATACTTCGAAGGTGACCGTAGTGATATTCAGCATGAGGTATGTAGCACTTTTTCTAGGATGAGTTCGCAAACTTTATTGTCTGACCTTGTAAAACAGCCAGATGACAACACAAGCTATTTATTTAGTGGATCAGTTAGTGCTAATGGTCCATTCCATAGGATCTCAGAGAAGGGGACAACCACTGTGAAGGGGTGGCCAGAAAGGTTTCAGTGCCAAGATGGACTAGAGGTGGGTTCTAAAGTCGGTGTGGAGGTTGTAAGGAATGTATTTGTGTCCTCTGCAAAAAGGGAAGAGTAGTAGGCTGTGATCTGAACTTGAAGATGGCAAAGAAGAAACAGACACAGCACGCGGAGGAGGACAAGCTTATTCAGAGTCAGAAAGACCAAGAGAGGAGAGCACATTTTGTGGGAACAAAGTAATGAACAGTAGTGTGTGCAGCAGGGAGTCTGATGGGGTGAGGCGTTGGGGAAAGTCAGAAGGATGTGTTTGGGGAACTTGGAGTTGTTGCAGTGTTGTGCTGAGACTGAAAAATGTCTTAGTGAAGGAGGTACACAGGCACCTGAAAAGACCAACATCATTAGTTATTAGGGTAGCGCATGTTAGCACCACAGCGAAATGTCCCTGCACACCCACTAAAATGGCTGAAATTGGAGACTTACAATATCAAGTGTTGTCAACACCAAGGGCAGCCTCCCTCCTACAAGTGTTGAGGGCAAAACAGAAGGATGTGGTCACTTTGGAACAGTTTCACAATTAAGCATAAACTTAGGATATAATACACCAGTCCATGCCCAGTTATGTATCCAATAGTTACTTACCCATGTTTCTGCACAAACTCCTGGATTCATGTTTAGAGCAGTTTTATTCATAATAGGAATAAAAACCAATTTCCATTAACTCATTATTTAGCAATAAAACATTATTTAGTAATAAAAAGAATAAACTATTAATCTGTGCAACAACACAGATGCAACAAAAGAGCAGTCAGTAAAGTGACAGAAGCGAGACACTCAAGTTTATAAGCTGAATGAATCCATTCATATAAAATTGTAGAAAGACAAAACTACAGTGACAGAAACACCTCAATGGTTGGCAATGGCTAGGGAAGGAGGTGGGGATTTACTGCAGAGACGCAAATGTTTTTATTCCATCAAATGGAAAGAGATGTTCTATTTTATGAGAGTGGCGATGGTTTTATGATTGTAAATGAGTGTCAAAACTCGTTAAGTTGTAGATGTATTATTGGTGAGTTTTATTGCACTAAATTATATACAAATAAAGCTGACTAAAAAAAAAAAAAACCAAAACACAAACCACTAAGCAAAATAAATACATATTTGATAACATTAAAATGAAAGACTTTTGGATATCAACAAGTACCATAAAAATAATAAAAAATAACAAGCCTCAAATTGGAAGAAGATATTTTTAACAGGTTCATATAACACTGATAAAATGTTGCTATCCAGAATATATAAAGACTCTTACCAGTTAATAAGGAAGAAAGAATATCCAAGTATAATAATATTCAAAACATTTGTAGAAGTAGTTCGTAGAAAACTCAAATGGCTTCCAAATACTTGGGAAGATTGTCAAGTTGTTAGTAATAAGGGATGTACAACTTAAAGTCACATTCTAATTCTTGTGCATGGCAAAAATAGATAAATTTTTCAAGCAGTAGCAAAGATATGGACCAGTGGACATTTTCATACATTCCTGTTGGGATTGTAAATTGGTACACCACTTGGGAGAGCAATATGATTATACCCAATAATGTTGAAGGTGGTAATATCTGAGACCTAGCAAATTCTCTCTAAGAAATATACCTGGCTTCGACCAACTCTTGCACATGAGCTCATGAATATGTACATACATATTCACTATAACAGTTTTGTAATAGAGAAGGAAACAAAAGACAGCTGTTAGAATGGCGAGATCCAAAACCCTGACAACACCAAATGCTGGCAAGGATGTTGAGTAACAGGAACTCTCACTTGTTGCTTGTGGGAATGCAAATGGTACGGTCACTTTGGAAGACAGTTTGGCAGTTTCTTACTAAACTAAACATACTCTTACTATATGATCCAAAAATTGTGCTACAAAGTATTTACCCAAATGAGTTGAAAAATTATATCCGCACAGAAACCTGCACACAGATGTTTATAACAGCTATATTGATAATTGCCAAAAATCTGGAAACAACAAAAATGCCCTTTGGTAGGTGATGGATAAATAAACTGTAATACATCCAGACAATGAAATATTTTCAGTGCTAAAAAGAAATGAGCTATTAAGCCGTGGGAAGAGATGGAGGAAACTTAAATACATGTTACTAAGAGAGAGAAACCAATCTAAAAAAGCTATATACTGTATGATTCAAACCCTGTGACATTCTGGAAAAGGCAAAAACTATGGAGACAGGAAAAAGATCCGGGTTTTTCAGGGAAGTGAAACTACTCTGTATGATACGGTAATGGTGGGTACATGTTGTTATATATTTATCAAAACCCATAGAATGTACAACACTAAGAGTGAACTCTAAGCTATGTATTTTGGGTATAATTATGTTCCAGTGTAGGTTCTCTGACTGTGACAAATGTACCACTCTGGGGGTGGGAGAGAGTGGGGACGATATTACGGAGTTCTGTATTTTGACTCCATTTTGCTGTGAACCTAAAACTGTTCTAAAAAAATAAAGACTGTTTTAAAAACGTACAAACAAAAGATCTCTAAATTTTGTCAGTAGGAAAATTGATAATTAAATGGTAGTATATTCACAGTGTTATACTGCACACAGTGAAACTATAGCTGTACATATAAAAAAGAATTCTAAGAATATGATGTTAAGCAAAAATCAAAAAAATCAAAATATAGATGGACATATACATTATGATGCCATTTATATCATATAATATGAACAATTCTGTAATTAATATCAGAATATAGAAATATATAGTAAAATTCTGCAAAAAAAGCACTTGAGTGACAACTAGATTTCAGCAGAATGGTTACTGTTTCAGGGGAATACGCACAGTGGAAAGGGGGGGGTGGGCACCTACTGCAACTGTGTATGTAATAGTTTATATTTTAGCTGGGTGTTGAAATGTAGGTGTTTATTGTAGTACTTTTCAATTCATTAATTCGATAACTATTAGGTTGGTGCAAAAATAATTGTGGTTTAAAAAGTTAAAAATAATTGCAAAAACCATAATTACTTTTGCGCCAAGCTAATACTTTATTGACTGCCTACTATGTGCTAAGCAGTGTCCAAAGTCAGGGATAGAGCAGTGATCAAGACACCGAGTCATCTTGTGGATTGTTCGTTCTCGTGGATGAAGACAGAAAATAAATAATTTAGTTGACAATTAGTGATACATCATGCAGAGAACATTAAAGCAAGGCAGTAGTAAATGTCAGGATGTCTGTTAGATTGGTTTGGCCATAGAAAGCCTCTCTGATTGCTGAGTAAGAAGAAGGAACCGGCCATTGGATGTAGAGAGAAGGAGCATGGCGGGCAGATGGAAGAAACAGTGCAGAGATTCTAACATGAAAATGAGCATGGACTGTTCAAAAGATGAAAGAGGCTAGTATGGTTGGAGTCTAGCAGGTGAGATGGACAAATGATAGGACATGAGGGCAGAGAGAGGGGCAGGGGCCAAATCATCAAGGGCTTTGCAAGGTAGGATGAGAGGTCTGGCTTTTATTTTAAGTTCAATGTAAAGCTCTTGGATGGTTGTTAACACATGTGTTGTGTGGTTGCCTTGTGGAGAGGGGATTGGAGAAGACAAGAGAGAACAGTGGCTTCAACTATTTCTTAGTAAAGGCAATAGAAGTAGTTAGATGCAGAATTTTTGTTGGGCTGGATTTGTCAGTAGGAAAACTGATATTTAAATTGTAGTATATTCAAGGTAAGGGAAAAAGGAATAAAAATTTTTTGGATTGGAATGTATTGTTCAGTTGAACAAAATTGGTGGGAAGTGTAGAGAAAGGAAGATGTTAATATGAAGAGTTCTATTTTGACTGTGCTAAGTTTGTGACATCCAAGTAGAGGTGTCAGTAGCAGCTTCCTGTTAGCCAGGAAGACTAGGGAGAGGTGAGGTCTGGTGTTTAAGACCATGGGTGTGGGTGAAAATCACCTAGGGGGATTGGAGTTATAGAAGAGAAGGGGACTCAGGTCAGGCATTTAGAAGTATCAGAGGAGAATGATTCAGCAAAGTAAACAGTAATTTTCTTTTTCTCTGTCTTCTAAGAATAGCAAAATCTTTCTCAGAATCCTTATTGCTTAAACTAGAAGAACAGACGATGAGTTTAATAATGCACAAAGCCATAGGGGACTAAAATGTAAATACTGTGCACAGTTGAATTTTAATAGTAACTATATTTTGTCACTGAAAAAGTTGAAGAGCACATGATGAATACAAAAATAAAGTCACACTTTCGGAAATTATTTAACAGCTGAATAGTTGGAAAAAAGTCAAGAATGTAAAAGGAACAAAACAGTTGTCAAAAATACAAATGATAAGGGCAAAGAAATAATTATAGTCATATTTCCTATGTAAGAGAAGAAAGAAAATTGAAACTAATACAAAACTCCATCCCAGAAACAGAAACACTTGAGAGGGAGAAGACTGATTTGTAAAGAAAAAGGGGGACAAGAATAAAAGAAGACCCATGGATTTAAATAATCGGAGGGACAAGCTGGGGGTAATGTTTATTCTCTACCCTAACAAACTGCATGGACAGATAAAGCACAAGTGCTTCAGTGTGTTTTGACAGAGTAATGACTTCCATAAAAGTTAAAGTCACCATCCGCCATTTTTATAATTGCCTCGCGACAAAAAAGTAAGGTACCAGTGGGTGTTAGACTGAAAGACTTCAGCACACATCTAAAACCCGGGAAGAATGACTATATCAAACAGTTTAAAAGCATTTTTAGTAGAATCACGTCAAACAGGAGTATAAACGGATGGCTTGATTCAGAATAAGTAGGAAGCAATGGAGCCACCCTTAACTATCAACGGTAACTTAGATTTTGAAGTTTATAAGTTTTAAAAAAAATATACTGGAGCTCACATTGAGAGTTTCACTGTGACAGAGTATTCATAATATAGGGGTAACACTCAAGGATAAGTTTAGTAAATGGCTTCTTTAAAAAGGCCAAGCTTCTTCTCTCTTTTTTATATATTCGGATGATACTACCGGTGTGTTTGAATCATTCGTTCCTTCAGGAGCAAGTTACATTCCCTTAACCAATCAAGTTCTTGATAATCATTCATTCATCACTTGACCCTGACACTCATTCTCATTTGTCAATTCTGCCACCATCTGGATGCATAAGAAAGTGAGGTTCCTGATGTCAGGAGCTCATGGTCTCTTACGGGGGCTCTGATCGCCCAACTATTGCCTGTGAGGACCCACAGTTTTTTCAAGTTGTATTGGTAGTTAGGGATGTAAGCATTTTCCAGCAGATTAGCAATGAGTTCTGTGACCAAAAGAAAACAAACAAACAAACAAACAAACAAACAAGCAAAAGACACCAAGAACCACTGTTCTAGGCTTCACAGATATGGTGTGTGACGGGGAGACACTGGTTTTTGGTTTTGTTTTCAAATTCTCCTGATCTTAGGGAACCCAAATTCTTAACCTTGGCATCGTTTCTCTGGGGCTTCTATCAGACATTGCAGCAACATAATAGGGTCAGGGAGGCTATTTTTTCTACATAGAAGAAACCGATATTTTTGTAAGATTCACTATTATCTTGTTTTTGTGTCATACCTGTGCCTCTGATAAACGATTCAACGTTTATATAAATGTGCTCAGAGGTATTTTTCTTGGTGAAAATGATGAACACTAAAAATACAATTCTTCAAGGTTTGTTGTTTATTGCGTACATCTACATCGGTTTTGCTCTAAACTCAGAGTTAGTCTTAGCTTACATTTTTAAAAGGCTTTTGACTTTTCTATTTCCTCCTCTTTATTCTGCTGGTGGAATTAAGAGTTATCATTGATTAGAGTGTTTTTACCCTACTCTGGCTCCCAGAAAGTGACATTCTGGAGAGAGAAAGGATGAAACTTGCCCTATTTGAGTATGGAAGAAGAAAAGTATAAGACTTGATTTACAGAGGGTTAATAATAAAGAGAAGAAATGATACAAAATAAGATTATGAGGTCGAGGCCTTGGAACATGCACCTTCTCTTAGAACTCTGCAAAGAAAATTGTCAAATTGTCAGCACTGTGATGACCTTTTGGTGTGGTGGACTTCTGGGCCCTGAGATACTTTCCACCGCTATTTGTTCAAAGTCATAAACCAGGACTGGCTGGATCTAAGTATAGTCTCCCTGAGTTGATGAGTCATGCCGTCTGCTAATAAAAAGTTTTATACTTTGACATGTGTGCTAAGTTTTTGTTGTTGGTTGTGAATGTTTTATGTCCTCCTAGGGGCTTTTAGGAGAATATGTTTTCACAGCACTTGTGGTCCCATTATACTGTGAGCCAAACTAATGAGTTTTAATTATACCAGGAGCTGTGGAGCTGCTGACACATTCATAATGTGTTTTAAATTGGAAGGATGGAGAGCAGAAACCAAAGGTGTAACCTGGAGTCATGTTTGGAAGATAATTTCCTTGCCTGCGATGCTGCCTCTCATGTTTATTTCTCGAGTTGAAGAATCTGGTTGACTCGTGGCATTCCCATATACTCGGTGGAAGAGAGGCCATTTGCTCTTGACTTGGGGGACCCAGATTTTAGGCCAAGGTTTTCACTTTCTGTTTGGATTTGAATAAGTCACCTGACAATAGTACTTTCTTTGCCATGGCTATGACAGGAGGCTTACTGAGCAAATGCAATATGATGATAGATATCTGGACAGTGAATGTTTGAGCAGTCTCTTCCCTGTTCTTTTGGTTAAGGGGGGTTTAAGTTATGACTAACAGAGCCTAGGCATTCTCTGCCTGCTTGGGAATCTCATGAATGTTGTTAATATTTTTCTCCATTGATTACTGTTATCACCATCTGATTTTTTGTGTTCCCTTAGTCTGTTAAACATGGCTATCTGGATGTAAGCCCTACTTTCTTTTGTGTCCTAGTTGACATGTAGGTATATGTTATTTTTGGTATTTGCCCGATCTCCTAGTTCTAAAAATTGGAAAGGCCCAAACAATATCGTTGTTGTTCAAGTACTGAGGAATGCCCTGCTCCTCTGTAGATGTTTCAGGGATCACAGATGTCACTGACTGTTAATAAGATCTTCAATGCCAAGTTAGGCAAAACGCTTCTCTCCTATTTTCCTGGTAATACTCCTACAGTTTGTTATCAGATCATTATAATGATGGTAGAGAATTCATTGATGCCACCAGGATACATGTGGCTTTTTCACATTTTTGATAAAATAAACACAATGAGCTTGCTGGAGAGTCCCAGCTTTACACTGTCAACACATTATGAGGACATCGTAGCATCTGTGAGATCGGTTGAGTTTTCTGTGAATCAGTCTGAAGTGTAACCACGTCTTTGTAACTATCTTACAATAATTGAAGTGAATTGACTAGAAAAGTAGAATTCCTGGTACGTAGTGAAGACTCACCTGGTGTTTGTGGAACTGAATCGGTAAGGACTTCTGTTTGCCAGTGGGCGAGTGGATCTGCTGTCAGTGGCACAGGCAATGTGAGTGCTGTTAGTGACACATGGCTTTGTTTTAAATATATGCTAACTTTGTAGTGACCAGTCAATTGCCACACTCTTTAAACACCAGTAATTTCGATCAAATAAGTAACAGATTTTAAAAATTATAATCTCATACTTAAAATTCTACTTAGAGGGTGAAAAAAATACCTGTGCTTTAGCTTACATTCACCTGAGGTCTTCCTCAGTTGAATACACACCTCTCACTGCTGAAAAACTCACGGTTGCAAATATTTAGTATTAGAATATGCAGTTTCTTGTGTTGTCACGGGAGCTATAAATATTGTTTCTAGCATGCTATTTGTTAAAGAATTGAAGATCAAAAAGTTGTAAGGAGCATATTGCAGGAACTCCATTTAATGTGGATGGTGCAAAGGATAGCACCATGCACTGCTTGAAAGAACTTCTAATCGTGGTAATTCCAGAGCTTTCTAAGCAGTGATACTATGTGTTTAAAAAGTAGTCCTCTGTAGTGAAAACTGAGCTTCCTGTTACAACTAAAATTTTTCCTATTTAGGATTTTTTCCCCTGGTATTATTAAACAGCACCAATATCTTAGTAATGAGGTTCATAAAACACAGCCTGATGACTTTTGTGTCTTCTCAATGACAGAAGACAAAAGCAATCTAATTATGATTTAGTTTGTCAGGAGATGAAATGCATGTGATAAGACCAGTAGCTTCACCTGTTAAGGGCCATCCTTCTAAGGATTATCGATTAGTATAACTAGAGTATAGTTTTCTTGTTGGTAATCCTGTCATCAAACCCTTTGGTGCTGTTCCCTTTGAACAACAAACTGGCTCATACCATTCCAACACAGCCATAATTTAATTGAAATATAAATTGAAATATATTGTTGCAATATGTTTTCATTTAACCCAGGGAATTTTTGTTGATAAGATAATTGATAATACAAACAATCCCCGACTTAATGATGGTGAGAAAGCGATACACATTCATGGAAAACCATACTTCAGAGTTTGAATTCTGCTCTTTCCAGACTAGCGATGTGCAGTCTGCTATTCTCTCGTGATGCTGGGCAATGGGCGAGTGGCAGTTCCCTGTCAGCCCCACGATCACGAGGGTCAACAGCTGATACTCTACCGTATGTATGCTGTGTGACAGCAATTTTGGGGATTGTGTTCTGAGCACGTTTAAGGTCAGCTTGGCTAAGCTATGATGTTGAGTAGGTAACAGTATGAAATGCACTTTCGACTTACAATATTTTATTTTTATTTTTATTTTATTTTATTTATTTTATTTATTTATTTATTTATTTATTTTTATTAAATTTATTGGGGTGACAATTGTTAGTAAAATTACACAGATTTAAGGTGTACAATTCTGTATTACATCATCTATAAATCCCATTGTGTGTTCATCACCCAGAGTCAGTTCTCCTTCCATCACCATATATTCGATCCCCCTTACCCTCATCTCCCACCCCCCACCCCCCGCCCCCGTTACCCTCTGGCAACCACTAAACTATTGTCTGTGTCTATGAGCTTCTGTTTCTCATTTGTTTGTCTTGTTCTTTTGTTGTTTTTGGTTTATATACCACATCACTGACTTACAATATTTTCAATTTAACAATGGTTTTATTAGGGATGTAACCCCATCATAAGTCGAGGAGCATCTGTGTATCTTTAAAAATACTAAGCCTCAAGCTTCTTCTCCAAAGCTTTTCTATTATTTTACAAATTCATAAACTTATCAGCTGTCAAACTAATAACGACTGAATTAAAAATCAGAAACTTCAATAGATTTGATTTCCTGTTACCACCAACTTAATAACCTAACAACTTTTTGATGTGATAGAAAGTGTAGCAGCATGACTCTACAGTTATGGTAAGAAGAACAAAAAGGGTATATACAGCCTTTTAACTAAGAACTCTAGGAATCTGAACCAAGGTACACTCATTTACTAGGTTTGTGCAAAAGTAATTGCGGTTTAAAAGGTTAAAAATAATTGCAAAAACTGCAATTACTTTTACACCAACCTAATAATTAATTCTGTTTCCAGAGGCCTGGAGTACAAGTCTCACTATATTCTCAATAGTGGGTTCCTAGGACGGGTTGACTGTATTGATTACAAGTGTCCCTGGGTTCTACAGGTTGGTCTCATTCCTATGGAGTGGTCAGCTAGACATCTCCCTCAGAATGTATCTGCATTGCATGTTAGTTACTGCATGGTTAGGAAATAAACAGGAAGGCTGCTAGGCTAAGAGAACGCAGTCTAAATTTGTCAGGGGCACAGGCCCTGAAGGCAGAGGCCTTCAGTTAAAATCCCAGTTCTATCATATCTAGGTTCGTTTGTTGTCAACTTTTTTTTTTCTATTGTAAACAACACTGCAGTGAACATCCACATACAAATATCCACAAACAGCTCTGGGCACTGTTCAGTTATTTCCTTAGAATGAACTCCTACATAAAGGCATCTACTTTTTAGGGCTTTTGATATTTACTGCCACATGTTATCCTCCAAATAGTTTATAATCCTATGGCCTGTATTTGTGAACATCCCTTTTCCATTCCCTACCACATCGCCATTTTAATTCAAAATAAGAAAGCTGCAATCTAAAAGGCAAAGTTTTCTGTTTTGGAAAAATTATGCTTCTTTGATTACTGATAAGGTCGATGATTTTCCATATTTACTATGTTTGTGTGGATTCTGTGTTCATATCCTTTGCCTGTTTTTCTAGTAGAGTAGTTGTTTTTGATATATAGCTGTCATTTATATACACACACTATCATATGTATGTAATGATTTCCAGTTTTCTTGTTAACAGATTGGTTATAGTGTTTTTGTTATATTGAAGTTTTAAAAATGTATTTAGTAAAATCTATCCGTTTTGTTCTCTATATTTCTGCCTTTAGAAAGGTCTTTATGAAGTTTTGTCATACCCCATAATTAAAAAAAAAATCTATCTTTTCTTCTAGTACTTTCATAGTTTTCTAATGTTCTTAATCTTTATGGGATTAATTTTTATTGTAAGACATAGGAGTTTTGAATTCTTTTTTTTTTTTTTTTTTTTGTAAAGGTGATGTATTTACTGGTAAAAAAATTTCCAAAGATACAATGAGAGTCTCCCTCACACCCCTAATTTATATGAATGTCACTATATTAAGAGCTAAATAATTCCTTAATAATGAAAAATTTTCTTATATATGATCATATGAAGGTGACTCTGTGGTTGACATTTTAAGTTTCACCTTTCAAAGAAAAGCTGTGTTATAGCACCTGAAAACTTTATACATTTATGATATTAAATGTACACATGTACCTATTCCTTACTTTTTCCTGCCGATCACATCAATTGCAATAGTCCTTGCAATCATATCAAGTACAGGTTTTCTCCAGTTTTTAGGACGGTCTCAGCAGTGACCCATATATATTTGGAGTGTGCTCTACTTTACATGGCTACCATATTGTTGGAAAATGGAGACCCAAGGGGCCAAATCCACATATCCTTTGTCCCACACAGCATTTGTAGTTATCAGATAATTCAGTAAGTGCCACCACTGTAGCCCCGTTTTATTGGTTTGTGTGAATGTTCTGTGAAGGGTCAGAGAGTGTGTTTAGGGAAAGTCTTGACTTAGCAGGGAGTGAGTGGTGTGGGAGGAATACAGGTGACTGTCCTCTAATTCTGTGTCAGAGCCTGTCACGGACCTCGCTTTATAGTAGAATTCTTTCTGAGTACAACATAGTCCTTTTGTAAGCAGTAGGTACAGGCTGACTACATGGATGAGTCAGACTTAAACAACCAGTGCCATCACCCCTGCTTTGGCAGCTTCATGCCTTACCTTGGAAGGCAGTGTCCTTTTCCTCATCCATTGTCATTGTTTTGAGTATCATTTAAGTATGTAAAGTACACTGAAAACATGTAACACACTACACGAATGTAAGTCTCTGTTAAGGAAAGAGAAAAATCTCCACTTTGATTATTTAGTTCATAAACTCAGTGCATATGAGTCTGTTGTAGTCTGTCACTGGGCTGTCTGTTTCAAAGAGTACTTATTTAATAGATGTTGTTATGTACCTCCTTCCAAGCCCAATGGCTACTATCTTATGCCGCCTTCCATATGTAGGTGTGCGGAACTTGGGTCAAGTTTTCAAAATAAGAGTGATGTTAGAAATAAGTGAAAAATTTCCTCTTAACTACTGTTTTACTAATGCAGCACTGACAAGCAGAAAGACAAATACGTAGATGAGCGAACTGTAGCAATCTGTAGATGGCTACCACCTGTGCTGTAGTTGGAGGTCCCTGGAGAGGCCATGCCACCAACCAAGGCTGGCTGTTGCTAGTACTGGGCTTAGTGCTGCTCAGCCAGAGGTGTGCGACATGCCGAATCCAGATGCTGCTTGTTTGGGTTTTGTGAACCTTTGAAAGAATTTAGGAAAGTCTGCAGCATGAGTCAAGGAAGGCGGCATGAGTCAAGGAATGACTCAGTTAAACTTAGAATATTTGCCAAGACTGGACTATTCAGTTATCATACAGTAGCTGATAGGGTTATATGCCATTTTAATAATGATCTGATCATCTATTTACCAGCAGAAAATCAGCCCAAGGAAGTCTTGTATCCTATAACAAAATTTAAATTGTACTGTACCTGAGCTAAAGGTAATCCATGTGCCTGTTTATTCATGCATTATGTGATTTTATGGTTTGTTTTTTAATCCATAGGTTGGTCAATGACTTAACAGTAATTTAGCATTATTTTAAAATATTTGTGTATGAAGAGTATGAGTTGTTCCATTGTTTAAGCTTTTTGTAACATCAAGTTTCTCTGTGTGCATCCAAACGTTTGAAGACATTTAAGTAGATTTCTTTTGAAGTTAATGAAAATGGAGAATAATTATTCAACTTTGTTCTCTTGGTTACTTTATATGATTGTTATTTAAAACAATTATTTGGCCTTTTTTTTTTTTTGTATGATAAACATCTTTCCCCCGATGCTTTCACTTTTCTGTGTGGGTTTTTGTTTTCATGATTTAAATGGTTTTTGTTGCATTAAAAACTGCAAAAACAGATCTGGTAGGCTTGTGGCCAGACCAAGCAGGGTGGTCACGATGGATGCTGTTTATAAAATGAACTTGAAGCTACATTACAAATGATTTAACCCCACTTCTTGAGTAAATTGGGGCATTGAAGTTACATAATCAAACAAAAGTTAGTTCTTAAATGGTAAAATCAAGACTAAAATTTGGGCCTTCTGAGTTCTGGAGTATCATTTCTTCTGTATCTATTCTACCGTAATATAATGACTCATTTCAGCACAAATACACAATTTAATCAGTGGAAGGATAATTTTAACCCTTATGTGATGCATATGTATCCCCAACACTTTAGTAACTTGTATCTTAGAAAATAGCAATGCCTCAATGAGTCACATTTAGTTTATTTTCTCTATTATATGTTCCCTACATAAAATACCATTTTGTCTACTGCACTAGAATCCAGCCAGCATTTTCTTTTCTACCGTAAAAACTTAGAATATTAACATTAGTACTGCTTTTTACATGCACGTGGTGTATCAGAGACTTTGCTAGGTATATGAGCAATTTCCTTATTCTTTACATAATGAGGAAGAAGCTGAGGTTCAGAGAGTTTAGGTCATTTACCCAAGATCACACAGCAGTTGAGTAGTAGAGCCAGGATTTCAACCCAATTCTTTCTAACCACAACGTGATAAACTGTCTTTGGCATGAACTAAGCAGTTGACGCTATAGTAAATTTATAGGAAGGTTGGTTCAGAGTTTCATAGCATAATGCTGAGAAAGTCACATGGAACAGAAATGGAACTTCTACAGTAATTCGGAAATTGCTATCCTGAATAGATTCAGTATGATTTTAGCCTCTATATGTGTATGTATTGGCTTATTTGCTTTTTGAATTTTGTTTTTATTTATTAAGCTCTTTTGAATTTTCTGTTTTCCATATTTTTTAGAATTTTGTGAACTTCATGACTCATGAAATAGTCAATGCTTTAACTTTGGAGTCTATTCCATTCCTCATGATGTTTATACAGATCCCGAGAACTGTTACTTCCAGAGTAAACACAGTTTATAACACATGATATATGTATTTGTAAGTTATTTTTGGGCTATTAATAGTTACCTTTTACTTTTGAGCCTTCAGTTAACTGTGCTATGTGTTGTTATTCTGTTGTCTATAGAAGAATAAACTTGTACAGTATCGCTAATAGTAGTCTCTAAAGTCTGGCCTCTGGGGGATATACAAGCAATTCGATTCAGTGGGGTGTGGGAAGATAACATTATAACATCACTTTATATTATTTTTATCCAAAAAAGAGGTAAGATTTACCATACAACCTAACAAACCCCCTCCTGGGTATCTACCCAAAAAATCTGAAAACATCCATAAAAACATGTGTGCTCCAATGTTCATTGCAGCTTTATTTACGGTGGCCAAGACATGGAAATAACCAAAGTGTCCTTTGATAGATGAAAAAGAAATTGTGGTATATATACACAATGGAATACTATTCGGCCATAAGAAAAGATGAAATAGTATCATTTGCGGCAACATGGATGGATCTTGAGATTATAATGCTAAGCGAAATAAGTCAGACAGAAAAAGTTGAGAACCATATGATTTCACTGATATTTGGTATATAAAACTGAAAACAACAAAAGAACAAGACAAACAAATGAAGAAAGAAAAATTCATAGACATAGATGATAGTTTAGTGGTTACCAGAGGGTAAGGAGGAGGAGGGTTCTAGAAGAAGGTAAAGGGGGTTAAATATATCGTGATGGAAGGAGAACTGACTTTGGGTGGTGAACCATGTGAGATATAGATAATGTATTACAGAATTGTACACCTGAAATCTGTGTAACTTTACTAACAATTGTCACCCTAATAAACTTTAATTAAACAAACAAACAAAAAAGAAAAAATAAATTAATATTTATGGCACTATTTCTCTCTCTCTCTCTCTCTCTCTCTCTCTCTCTCTCTCCATCTCTATCTCTGTGTCTCACTGTCTGAATGACATTGGTTATATACATGTATAACCATTATTTGTTGCCTAAAGTGTACAACGTATCTGGTGGGTGAGTGGGAGTTCCATAATTAGGATTCATTTGATGGTAGTATATCTCAGGAAAACGTTAATCTAGTTCAGTAGATATCTATCTTATATAAGTTTCTAGATGAATTGAGTTAATAAATGTCAAGTGCTTAGAGTAGTTACAGGCATGGAGTAGGCAGTAGTTGAGTGTTAGCCATTACGATTATTTATTATTACTATTATCAATACTATTAAATATTCTAGTTTTATCTAAATTAGCTCAAGAAGTAGACAGCTGGCATTAAGATATTTTGCAGAGACACAGAAATAGAAAACTATGCTAGTAATGTAAGCACAAAAGAAAGAAGAAAATACAAGAGCTACTATTGCTATTTCTAGCACAAACTATTTGCAAGCTGTGTTATGAAGTCAAAACAAGGACAGTAATTAGATCAGATAAGAGAATGACCAAAAACATCCAAATCTCTCAGGAAGAAGTATATGGACTTACATTATTGTTAATTACAAATCTTACCTATTGGGTCAATTGTTCCTTGAGACATAAACTGATTCTCATCTGTGTGTGGTCATCACAGACATTTAAGAACTAACATTTAGAACATGAAGTTTGACTATTATATGACTTGCAATGTCCCTGAAAACTATTCAGAAGCTTCTTAGTGTGTCTTCTTTAATAGTGGAACACAAAAAGTCACATTTCTTTGGGAAAAACACTTATTCTTATCAGAAACTGGCTGAAATACTACTAGGAAACCATGTTGAGTACACTGTGACAAATTGTTAATTTTGATGAGCATATATCAATTTAATATGAGCTATTTGAGTTGGTTAGCATTATAGATATATCATAGACTGAAAAAATTTGAGCAGTTTAATACTTAAAGATGAGAATGTTCTGTTGAACAGAGCTGGAAGCTTTCCTCAAGGCCCTGATACATTATATTGCTTGTTTTCCACTTGTCTTTATGGCCTGGTGCTCTGTCATAAAGGAAAGAAAATTGGTTTCTTCAGGAAATGAGATCGGTCTAGTAAAGATTCATTTCAGCAGGCACCAAGAACTAAACTAGAGTATTCATTCATTTACCACTTAGGGGTAGAAACATAAACTGCAGTTAATGTAGATGAAATTAATATAAAGTGGGATTAGCTTGTAGTAAACAGATGGGTAGTTATTTCAATGAGTGATTTTACTACTGATCCTCTTCATTAGGATTAAACCTGGCATCAAACATTCAATTTTATTATCATATTTGCCAAATAAAAAATTTAGAAATGTGTTATTTTATCACCAAAGAATTTACTCCTGTAA